>NW_020291803.1:916804-1325628 GCF_003184835.1 Aspergillus costaricaensis CBS 115574
TTTTTTTTTTTTTTTTTTTTTTTTTTCCTTTTCCCTTTCCTGCATTTTTCTTTTTTGGCCTTTCCCTCTCTCACACCTATTTTCCCTTTCCCTTCCCCTATTCATTCTCCATTTTATTTTCTCCCATTTTTTATTTTTCATGTTATGTTATTTTATTTTATTTCTTTTTCCTCATTCTCTCAACTCCCACACCCCCATAGCCCCATTTCATTTTCCAGAAAATGAATTTCTAGGTCCCTCCCCATAGCCCCCCCTCCCCTCCTCTCCCCATTTGCTTCTTTTCTATTTTTGTGTTCACTTTCCTAATATGATCACCATAATCTAAGGGAAACGAAATGCATAGGGTATCTATCTAGTTAGATAGATGAAATAACAATCGGACTGGGCGATACAAAATCTTGCGTCATCTTCAGATTCATCTGCGAGACAAGAAACTAGACTAACTAACTAGCCATCGGACACTACTTACTTACTTACTTTGCTTACTTATGTTTTGATTTAATTCGAAAATTGTTAATATAATTCATACTTGCAACATTTTAAGTAATTGTAAGAAAATAAAATAGAAAAAAGAAAAAAAAAAAGGCTAAAACGCGCAGGGTGTGCGGAAAAGGGGACACCTGAAACTCCGCTGTTGAGCTGAGGCAAGCAAGCAGGCAAGTAGGCAGGCAGGCAAAGTAGGCATGTATGTATGTATGTAACTATGTATGTATATTAATTACGAAGGACACAAGAACTACTACTATTACTACTACTGCTTTTTACTTTGCTGGGTGCAGACGGCAAATGACTATGTATTTTGTAATAATAAAGTATTATGTTATGTTAAGTAGTAAGTAGTTTTTCTATCTAAGCAGCAACAAATATCTAATTACTACTAACTAAGTTACTAGGAGGCGGACACGGGACGGCCACAAAAAAGAAACGAGCGTTGAGCCCAAAGTCAAAAGACCAAAAGGGCAAAAGCGAAAAGGAGAGTAAGATAGATAGTACTCCGTAGTTAGTAGAAAAAACGCAAGTACGTAGGGGAAGGGGAAGAGAGAGAGTGCGGAATGAATTGGGGAGAACAAAGTGTGGATTTTTGCGCAAAAGAAGAAAAGGCAAAATACAAGCAATAGGGAAACATGGAATGGCGTATGGAGTACGACAACTCCAGTCAGGCACAGGTCCTAATTTTTTTTCTTCTTCTTTACTGTACAGTCTTCTCCTTCATGGTTAGCCACTGTGGAATATGGAGAATCCTACTCCATAATTTTCTTTTCTATTTTATTTGACTCTACGTTTCGTTCCGTGCACTCTCCATTTGTGGCAGTTTTGGCGTGCGGGAATTCATCATATCCATAGGGGGGCGGCGTGGGTGTGGAAGAGGTTACGGAGTACGGTGGGCTCGCAAGCTTCCAGAGGAAGGCAAGTAGGATGAACTTGGGTGAGGAAAGTAGGCTACGCCCGAAAGGGATTGTGAGTGTAAAGGGGGGCGGGGGGGAGGGAAGAGAGAATGGTGTAGTTTGTGCCGTGTCTATACAAAGTAGCGTGTCGGGAGGGGAGTGACCAGTGACCAAAAGAGAAAGGCGTGGGAGGAGGAGGGTAGACACGAAGATGGTGTGGATCAATGGGAAAAGAAAATAATGGGAAAGAAAAGGGAAAAAAAAAAAAGGAAAATGGGGAAACGGGAAAGATTGCAGGAGGGTAGGCAACGCCAAGAGTTAAGCTTAGATGCAGCGACCAAGGTTCGCCTTGAGCCCTTGAGGGTGTTTCAAGGTAGCGGGGAAGTGGCGGCAGATCACAAAGATACGTCAAAGGGTATACCCGTTCCGTGGGGGAGGAAGTCACTGGACGACTAGAGATAAAAAAGCTCCCAGGAAAGGAGTGGGCCAAAACCCCACCTGCTAGCCATGATTGACTGGCTGTCCCTTTTCCTTTTCTTTTGCCTTTTTGGATCTGGCAGGCCTTTTAGCAGGTACCTGGTTAGTACGCTGATGTGGTAATCCAAATGCGCATTCAACTGCGATACCGGTAATGTTACCACAGGTACACCACCAGAACTGAACTGCTCTGCCGAAGAGAGGCGAGAAGGAAGAACAGCAGACGGCACATGGAGGAGGGGGTAATAGCCAAACGGCTGCCTCGAACTCATTTTGTCAAAGGAGAAAATAATAATTGTTGGTTTTACGTCGATTTTCATCCACCCCCCTTTAAGATTTCTATATCACAGTCGGCAGCCAATGGCGGCAGTCCTGCGACGCCATAATGCAGAAGACATGTTGCGCAAGAAAGCAGCCAAGACCCAAGTCCAGAGACTCTAAGCACGATGATTGGTGAATAATTCATCTGAGTCTAGTAAAGATGTGGTTAGGAGTTAAGTTGGTAGAGTTGATGACTTGGCCGACTGGGAACGCCGTAGCCGGAGGGCCATAGGGCGCGCGGGCTGGCTGCAGGGCCTAGGAATCCCCGTAATACCGCTAAGCAGGAGGGATCCTGGTTGAGGCGGTATAGCAACGCAACGGGGCGGCTCATGCTGAATGCTGGGAGATTCTTGGTACACACAGGAAGTAAGTACCCTTTTGCAGCTGCACCATATGGAGCACTACTCCCATGCCTCTCTGCGCGGAGTTTCTATCGAATATTCTTCCTGTCGAAGGTTTTGTTCGGGTTCGTTGTGTGCATGCATGGTCGGCGGTGCAACATTCGGCGCAAGGCCCAAATGTATCATGCGATGGGGTGCACCGTGCGTTACAGGGAAAATCCATCCATCAGAGATCTAACAATGAAAGTTTGATTCTCTTTGGTATTATTTTCGTGGCATGAAAGGTCAACTCGTATTGCAACCTTGTCCGACCAGTTCATGGTTCTTAGCCGATTGACTAGTATAGACCGGGATGAAAGGTTGGTTCGGACTATAGGGCGACTGTCGTCACATACTTTTTTTGGGTGGTCAGGTATCTACAGTACATATACTACATAACTAGCAAGCTCAACCCACACTTTCATGCAAGTAGAGCAAATTAGATCGGACTAATCATCAACATTTGCTGCACAATTTCAGCCATGATGCTGTAGGTGATGATATCGGGGAAGGGTTGCTGCGGAAAAGGGCAGAAGGTCATGCAGGATGACGAAATGGCTTTTTTATTGCAACGCGTTGGACCGGGACTTCATTTGCAATTTGCGTGGTCTGCAGAGTTGGAGCTCTCGCGTGTTAATTAATATGGGGGTCGGAGTCTGCCGTCATGAGGTATTTGCCTCTCTTGGTGCGGAGTCGACCACAATCCTCCTTCTCGTAGCCCGAGGGTGTGCGAGAATGATTCCGAGGGACAAGTAGACTATTGACGAGGTAAAAGTAGTAGACAAGCACCCGTGCTTGCATGAGATTGTGTCGATGCGAGGGATCTTTCTTCCCCCCTCCTCTTGTTGGTAACAAGTAATATCCAACACGCCCCCCGCTTGACGATGCGGAAGAGAGCACTTCCATCCATCGCGGGCATTCCAATACTGAATTAGTAACCACTAAACTCATCTCTAACCCGCGGTGCCAAAATGAACCAGTCAATTCAGGGTCACGCCAACCTGGTTCTTGATTTGTTTCCGTAAATAAAATAGCCAAGCTAATGATGGTGATGATGAATCAATCTCTTGCGGTCGCAAAATGCTACGAGACCCTGTCATGGTAATTTTCCAAACGTGACCTCCCAAAACATAAAATATACATTAGAGGTCGCTACACCGGATATTTCCTCAGCCACTAGACTTGTGATCAACTTACTCTTGTACTATCTCCCCCCAAGGAAGAGCACACTACTACCTTCACTACACTACTGTAGATAGTAGAGATAAATTAATTGGGAACCATCTCCGATTCAGATCGCGACCACGTTACCGGGATTGTATGGGCTGACCCGCTCCTTCCTCGGTTCTGGCTGGGCTAGTGACATGGTACTGGAAACCAATTTCCATCCATTCCCATGGCTTCCTGCTTCTGGGTTCCCCCAGTTGTCTTCTGCTCTGCTTTTGCTTCTCTGGGATTAAAGCCAATCCAGCAAGACGAGAAACGGGGCAAGAGAGTCCATGCTTTGGTCTTAGCTTGCCCCCCATCGTCCTTTTTTTTTCTCCTCCTGAAAGATGTGACTTGACTTGACGCTATTAGGGATGGAAGTGGGTGGGTGGGTGAGAGGGAAGGAACCGTCTCTCACCGACGTCAGAGCGCGGGAACTGGGTAGGCCGCGCCCTACGCTAGCGGCACAGCTCAAGAAATTTGAAATCCGCTATAGGTCGGAAAAAGGAGGAGGATAGAACACATCACACGCAACATCCACCTCCATCAAGCAGGAGCAGCAGGATGGGGCACACTCTCTCCAGTTGACAACACTCAGCCGAGTACCCATCATTGGTACGGAGATACACTAGAGGAGAAAGGACTCGGTGGATGCGAGAGCAGCTGAGAAGAGATGATTTGAGTTTATCCTAGCAGACGGAGAGGCTCGAGATACTATGATTCAAGCTGGTAACCCCCAACTCTTTGCTTTGTTGTTGTTGTTGTTGGTTGGGGCCATGAGCGGCTGAACATACACGCACTACTACTACGACGGTAAAGATAATAAAAGAGAAGAGGAAAAAAACCCCCCCAAGAATAGCAATTGGTCAGGAAAAGCACTACCGACAATCACGCTTAATCCAACCACCCAGGCCGTTCCTTCCAAGAGGCTCATCTTAGACTTCCAACACCACATACAAAATGTGTACCAAAATACTACTTACTCCTACGCCCGTTTCCAAGCCGCACAGTCTATAGTAACGACGTCAAGGTGGATGCCGGGGAGGTGGCGGCCGCGATGGCCATGACTCCGACTGACGGACGCCCACTTTCTGCAACCGTTCGGCTGGGGCGTTTTTTCTCTTTCATTGCTGTCCACAATCCTAGCCCCCAGGGCGATGGTCTGTGAGGGTGGCCACTGGAGCCCAGGAGAGAAGCTGGTGAGGACCACCAAGGATCAATATGATAGGTACAGCTCATCACCTGTCGGGCTTAGCTTAACTTAAAGTTTCTTCCTGGTCCCCTCCAGGAGACAGGGTGGAACACTTCGATTCGACGATAACAGCCTAATAGGCGAGGGTTGCAGGACTGAGCGACAGGGGAAATTAACTAGATTGATGCTGGTGGATGACCACATGCATCGGGCCAAGATCGAGTCACTCGTCGTGCATGCCGACCATCGGAGATGGCTGCGCGAACCGGTTTAGGTCGGATCCCTGGGACTGAGCTGAATGGGGGACTGGAGACACAATGGCTCTACTACTAGGGGAAGGGGGCTGTCGCGTGGTGCACAGCTCTTGGTGACATTTGTAACTGGAGAAAATCATTACTAAGGGACTGGAACTCGAATGAGCTCAGTGGATGGAGTAGTGGGAGAAAAAAGGGACCAATTCCCATTGGCTACAAGACCAACAACCATCCTCTCGTCATACCGGATTGAGCAGGTGCAAGAACAGGTCCCCATTGCTAAAATGCCCCAATAGGGAGGGGCGGCTGGCCGAAAAGAAATCAGAAAGAGAAGGTGAAAAAGGAAAAAGAAGAAGAAAAAAAGCGGCGACGGGAACGTGGGTCGGAGAGCCCACACGGTTTTTTTGGCACGAGGCTGGCCATGCGGGCGACAAGAGGAGCCTTTTCTTGAAAATCCTCAAAAAGGTTCGAAAATCTCCAAAACGCTCAAAGTTCTGGCCCGTGGATCGATTCAATGGAGGAACCGCAAAAGAAACAAAGTTGGGCCACACCTTTCACCCATCCGCGCGCGCGCGCCCCCCTTGAACTACTAGCACTAGCAGTGATTTAGAGTGGATTCATCGCGGTTGGGGGAATCAATAGTAGTCCGTGGCTCCGTCTCAATCGGGATAAGTCTGGGTGACAGCGCCAGGCCAAGCTTCCCACTTTCGCCTCCCCAATTCTTCAGACTTGAGACACAAATTGGACTTTTACGCAAATTGGCAAGTCGACAGGCGAAACTATGGGATGGAAACATGGTACCGGGACCTACCAAGTGTCCCAGTGCGCAGGGTGTGGATTAGCCACTAAGGTTATGAGGCGTCTACTTTAAATGACCAACCGCATTAAGAGGCAATCAAATGTTAGCTTAGTAGTAAGCAGTAGTAGTAGTGAGTAGTAGCTACTGTATATGGCTGTGGGTAGAGGAAGAACTCAGCCTGCAATTTGAAGGTATATACGCAAACATTCATTGCTTACTGCCAATTAGTAGTATGTATGGTGTTGGGGATGAAATTGCAAGCTGTGAGGGGGTTAATTACAAATCTCCCGGTCGCAGTTCTCACACGAGTCTCCAATTTACTACCTACAGTTATACCTAAGTGGTAGTAGTAATATCTTGCTTCTTTTCTTTTTTAATTATACTTACTCCATCCGGTGTTCCTATTTGAGGGGAAAGAAGGAGGAGGAGGAGGAGGGTGGGAAAGGGACGCATCATCAGTGAGGCGTTGCAGAAGGGGGCGAGTGCGACGAGAGTTTCCCTTCTCACTTGCTTTTTACTCCATCTCTATCCGTAGTCTACCTTCCTGGTTCGTATCCACTGAACACACACACACACACACACACAAACAAAGTCCTGCAGTCAATGGCCGAGGAATACTACCTATGAGAAGCGTCTCAGAATGGTTGTCTGAATCCTGGCTCATATTCATGTGCAATAATATATTCTGTACCTAGGGTTGTTTCAACACACCCGTCCACCCCCGGTCATTCGCAATGCTTTCCTTAACAATACATGCCATGCCACCTGTGATAGTAGTATCTACTTGGCTTTTTGGGCCAATAGAGATCGCGATCACACATACTTACTACCTAGGTACTGTAGTGTAGTATCTTCCTGACGCATGAGACTTCCCAACCCTCTACTTACTTACTTACCTAGAACCGTATTCAGCTCCGTTTCTCGGCACGGAAATAACGGGAGGATGGAGGATAATGATGATGATTACGGGCAACTTCAGACCGAGAGGGTTCGGTTATTCCATAGTACTATACGGAGTAGTGTAGTTAGACGAACATAAGCGCATATTCCTAATCATACTCGTGACGGGTAATTGATGTCTGTGATGGCCGACTTCGGGGTTGGGTTGTTGCTAGTTATGATGCAATTGGCGGCGGCGGGCCAGGAAATGCCTCCAAAGTCCGCTTACAAACACCTCAACTACAGTACTAGTACTTACTACAGTCTACGGTCGCAGAGAACTAAACTCTATAGCAAGTAAGTAATAATAATAATAACACAGAGAATAATAACGAATGCCTTTTGCAACGAGAAAGGCAAATTGATCTATGCGCCTATGTCTGGTCTTTCCAAATACTCCTATCTGTCTATCTATCTATCTATCTATCTATTCTACGCAATTGCTCATTCTCGGGCAACCAGTATTGCTTGCTTGGTTGCTTGCTTGCTTTGCTCCACCAAAAAGGAGGAGGGTGTGGGATTCCCCGAAAGGGCGAGCCGAAATCGCTAAATGGAAAAAGAACGATAGGTATGCGCGGGCTGGGGGGCTTGTACGGAAGTTGAAGAGGCCCAAGCGGGTGTGCATTGCGTAAACTTCAGCAAGAATAATCCCGCGACCCGAGATTGGAGGGGACGGGGGGGGAAAAGGGAACTGGGAGTTGGGTTAGAACAACAAAAAAAATAAATAATAATAATAATAATAATAATAATGAAATTTTTGTTCGGGGCTATTTTTGGTCGAAAGGAATGGGTGATGAGTAGTATCTACGGAGTAGACAGAGAGAATGTGTGTATATTCAGGCAACCTATACAACAAGAATCTAACGATTACTATAGGATCAAATCAGAAAAGGTACTTTTGGCTGACGACGACAACATCTGAGACGCAGCTTCAGATGGTCACACAAACTTGAAGGTCCAGTTCCGTTCCTTTCAATGGAGGGGGTGTTTGTTTGAAAAGCCCAGCTCCCGGCTTGGCTGATTTGCCTCTTGACCGCCGGATCCGCTTTTCCTGGGCGGAACCGTGCCTTTTTAGAAAAGAAGAAAAACGCCACCCAAGTAGAGCGCCAACCATCCGGTTCTCACCGCTTTTCTTATGGCTGTCAACCATCCCCGGGGGTCTCCAACAACAACAACAACTAAAGGGGAGGGCGGGGAGGAGGGGATGGGTAAGAGGAGGGGCCCAGCTGCAGTAGCAGCAGCAGCAGCAGCAACACTAACTAACGCTCACCTCGACTCAGTCCATTGATAGATAGACTCCATACTCAGCGGCGAGACTTTGTGTAAGTTCCCATCAAATCCGTGCCTTAGCGGCATAAGGTTTGCCCTCTTTTGCAGGGATTGCACCTAAGCCTATCCCGGCAGCTCGTAAACTACCGAATGAGGAAGCGCACCCACCCCCCTTGACACGGCACATCATCCCCAAAAACGCGTAACTGGACCCAGAAACGGTCGGCCAATCATCAGCCACAACCCACTTTGAGGGGGTGGGAGGGGGCCCGTCCTGACCCTTTTTTCCCCTAAACCATTGCGGGGAGTCCCGATCGGGTAATCCGGTGGGGAACCCTTTTCCCAATTGCTCACTCAAAAAGAAAAAAAAAAAAAGAAAGAAAAAAAAAAAAAAAAAAAAAAAAAAAAAAAAAAAAAAAAAAAACCGAACTAAATCAGTCAGTCAGTCAGTCAGCTCGTACCGAGTCGGGGCCCAATTGGAACGGAACCGCTACGCCTTCCTCATTTGCTGTTTGGCTTTGTGGTCTGGCCTTACAGCCAGCCTTCTTTTCCCCTACTTACCTACCTTAGTCGCTGTCTTGTATAGCTCCAGCCTACTTAGTACGTACTCACTTACTCTGTAGGTTGAGAAGGCAAAGCATCACTAGTTCGGTGGCGAAAAATTATGGCTTGAGCAGAAGGAACAAAAGAAAAATTTACAAAAACCAATTGAAACTCTCGGGGAAAGACACTCTATTCTCCGGGATTGGACGGTAGTCTGTTCCCCCCGAAGCCAAGTTTCCACGCTTTTGACTTTGGTGACAGAAAGCATCGACGCAAAGCATGGAGCAACATCCAACATATGGGCAGTAGTAGTAGTATCGCCAATTAGATATGAGCCATACACAGGAAGTAGACTACTTGCGGTGGGTAAGTAGTAGGGCCCTTGCACCTGTCGCTAATTAGATGGTTGGTGTACTCCATCGTTGCCGGTGAATCCATTCATTCTTCCACCTTAGGGAGAGTTCATATCCGTCGTGTTGTTATAATTAGGACTTTTTAATTTCGCTTCTTCACTGGGCGGTGGATAAACAACGAACGTCTAGACTGGCTATACACTTGACTATCGGCGCCAAGGGACATAGAACCAAGAACATTTCCGAGGATTCCGAGATGAAAGGAGAGGGGGTGAAAGAATATTTACCAAGATGCTTGCTTGAATACTGTATACTACGTATTGATAAAGAGTTGACTACTGTATGATTGCCAGCAAGCAGGTAGATAGCAGTAGCAGTAGTGTAAAGTAAATCTACCATTCCACTCCGATCAGATAGAACATCACGACCATCATCAACAATCTTGAACTCGGCATCTCGTCGATCATTCTGACGTCGGCAATAAATAGCCAGCCAGCTACCAGCTAGCTAACCTAGCTAGCTAGATCAATAGATAGATAAGTGGCACCAAGCACCCCTCTCTCTCTCCCAATCACCAACCCACGCCAACATCGAAGCAATAATCTAAAATCCCATTTTCTTCAGGAACACGGACGATCATCATTCAAACTGCGGACCCCTACCTACCACACAGCAAAGCCAAGCAGTAAGTATCTAGTAGCAGCATACACTACAGTAAGACTATGGAGTCGAACTAATAACCCTAAGTAAGCATAGCAGCCATTAGCAATCAAATTTATCAACCTAGAAGCTGGGCAACGAGTCAGGCATTTCCTTCCTTCCCCCCCCTTTTTTTGTTTATTTTCTTTTTTCTTTTATTTTTTTTTCGTGGGTTTTTTAACACCATCTGTCAATCTGCACGGGGCTCCTTTCTTGGCAGATCCCACACGGCAGATCGTCGTTGATTGGCATGATGGCGTTTTGGGCTTACTTTTGCTGCTCCTAGATATAAGTATAGCATTCTTAGGTCAGACTATACCATACTTAGGGAAGGAAGGAAGGAAGGGAACAAGAAGAGGGTACGTAAGATTAGTGCTATGCGCTTATTTTCTTGTTTCAACGTAAAGAAAACAAATGATGAGGGTATGGGAGTTGTATCATGTGCCATAGATACGAGTACATACGAAACTACTACTAATTTACACTCCAGTAGTATTAGTAGTAGTAGTGAACCATCCACGGAAAGTATAAAGCGAGATATAAAACAAAAAAAACTCACTACTACGAAACCTAACTTTAGCTCCATCTGTGATGGTATCCATAGATCGCATCGATGTATCTCAACTAAAATCCCTCCTATTATTCCCTGGGAGCAAAAAACCAGATACTCGAGATTCCCGCGGGAAACCAAAAAAAGAACCCCGAAATTAAGACCAGAAGAACAGCGAATAGCGGAGCTGAATAGTAAGTAGTATAGCCATGGGACGTGGGGACCAAGACGAAGAGGCAAAAAAAATATATGCTAAACAGTAACTAGAACATGAAGTGAACTTTCCATGAATCTTCTTTTGCAATTTTAGGTGTAGCGTTGGCGTTGGCGTGCCAGCTTCTTTTCTTTTTTTCCACCTCGTAACTCGGGAACCCTAAATGAGATGAGATTTTATAGTTTGGTTTGATCGGTATCTCTACTAACTAACTAGCTAGCTAGCTAGTAGATTTTTGGGTCGGGGAGGGAAGATGGGGGGAGGGCGGGCGCGGCGTGCTGGCGTATATTCACTTTTGGAGTCAATTTAGATGGGGGTTTGTGAAGGTTTGTTATTTGGAGGTGATGATGATGGTGGTGGTGGTGGAGGAGGATGGGTACAAATCAGTGAGTGGTTCGTTCCCGTGGCAGCCCATACCCAAATTTTTGACAGTCCCTCCCATTAGCGATGGATCCCTTGTCCAATCGTTCATATTGGTTGGTTCTTCATCCACTCAGCTCGCAAGCCCACTCGCTCGCACCCCCTCCGTCCTCCCCCTCCCGCGTTGTCCCCTAGTGAGCTAACCTTTTTGGGGCTTGCATGGGTCCGCGGATGTGGATGGAGAGGGACTGGCTGACTTAGGGACGAACCAGAAAATAAAAATTCAAAATGGGAAATGCAAAAAAAAAAGAAAAATCCTAAACGGGTAAAAGTGGCGTGGGACCACAGCCCGAAAAGGGAAGCCCCGCCAAGATGAGAATGAAAGGTCATCCATCAATCGATCAATCGCGGCAAAGCGAGAAAATCCAGTTCCCGTGCGGCAGGGAACTGGACTACTTGCGCTTTGCTTTGCTTACTTACTGTTGTTAGTACTTTCTTGACTACTTTTCTAAACCAATTTACGGAGGTGCTCTAGATGTGTCTGTGTGTTCCTGTCTTGTGTCCCACTCACTAACTATTGCGCAATTGCAATAGCAATGTGTCAGAGGAACCTGAGTCGTTCAATTGAGTTCCTGATTGGTTCCCTACCCCGATATACCACCGCGACTCAAACCATTCGGGAGATCCACATCCGCTTAATTTACAGCCCGATGGAAATGTAAGAAGTTAAGCAATCTGCGTCGCAGGTAAAGAAAGTAAGCAGCAAAAGCATTTGCCGTGAGATTCCGTCGCCTGTACATGCATACATACATGCCTAGAATGAGGACTTGCAAGCCTCGGCGGGAAGTAACTCCATCCAACAGAAGGTACAGAGGTAGAGAGAGAAGCCATGGGCGGGTCAGGTCTGGTTTAGCGTGCAAACTAAGATCCAAACGCAACAAGCAGAAATCACCAGTCACGCTATTGGCAAACCACGCTATGATTCAATTTTCTCAATCCCTGGACTAAGCAAAAGCAGGGAGGGCATGTTAGCCACATCCCCGGGGGACGGCAGATAGTCGATAGCCGAGCTTGGCTCATACAGATAACCCAATCACAGAGGGGGCCCCACAGGAGCTGACGCGTGCACATCTCACAGCGCTATACCTTCTTGGGATGGTGCTTTCCCCGTTTCAGTATATGGTTTGTTGTCAGCAAGGGTTTCTCCTGTCATGGTTTTTATAATATCGAATTATCATGGTTATTGGATGGATATAATTTACGCAGCGCGCAGGCCATGCAAACCTGCTTTTTTCGAAAAATTACTTTAGAAATCATCTTATTCAGAACGTTCTGTAAGTACTTACCCAGCACAGTGGTAGGTTTTGTTTTCGCTTTTCGCTTAGTTACAGATAGAATCTAAACCAGACAAACGAAAAAGATAGACATTACCCAAACAACTCTAATTAACTCTGTCCAAAAGTCAAGAAGTTAAAGCCCGTATCGGCCTCCATTCTGAACCCCGCAAGCCCGTTGACCAGAATCCCTGCGTGCGATCCTGGCGGGCTCCACCACCCACCAGGACACTGCCACTCTCAGGGTTGCGGGCTAGCAGCCACCTGAAACGCGCCGGCTCATTTCTTGGCCCTGTCGAAAGGGTTGGTCAAAAATGAAGTTCTAACGCCAGTCCGGGCTCCACCGGGTTTACTCTTCAAGAACATGTAACTGAGCTCTGGTTGGCTTGGCCATGATATCACTTCCCCCTCTTCCGTGGGAAGTTACGGAAGGGCACTGAATGGATGCCACCACCGTTTGCTGCCAAAGAGACTACGCTTCTCTCGGAAGGTCGTAATTATTGCCAGCTCTCTCGAACGCAACAATCTTATTTTTCTTTTTATTAAACGGTTCTAATAATAACAATGACATTATCCAAGCGCCAGTGCAATGTCCTGTTTCGTTCTAGATGTTTTTTTTTCTTTTCATTTGATTTCTTATTCACACACACACAACATAGGGAAAGCAGAACCCGAACCTGACTCCTACTACTACTAACTACTGCATATTTACGACTGGGATGTGAGGTGATAATTTCAGGGGTTTGTTGCGTGGGTGGGTGATAAAAGTAAAAGCAGACTGGTCTAATGCCAACATCCCTGACCGTTATCTTCAGCTCACCTGACAGCATACATCTGTGCGCGGTGGATGTACTCCAAAACTCTGTACCACCACCCGAGGGAGGAGGGGGGAAGAGCCACCTACGGAGTATCTACCTCCTACACTACGGAGTACTGCTTCTTATTCGTATGTACAGCAGGAGATGTACGTAACACTTCTATCCGTACCTACATTTGCGGGGATTTCCGACGATATCCCTGAGACAAGACAAGCCCAGACAAGACGTGCACGACACATGAGACATTGACATCAAGGCGGCGGACACCGAAAAGGGGAAAACCCAAAAACCGCCACCAGCAGCATCAGCAGCCATGATACTCCGTAGTGTAGGACCCTGAATGAGAATCAAACGACTAAGCTTCCTGCGACAGCCGCGTCTCTAGGATCCCCCCGACGGGACAGAAACGAGTCTAGTGTGCAGGAAGTGGAGCAAGCCACCACCAGCATCACCCCCTTGGCGGGATGTCACAAAAAGGTGATTGATGTATGGTAGTGACTCAGTCGTGGGTGAGAGTCCTCGTGAGTATCAATCATACACACTAAAGATAGACAGATGTCATCCCGCAGAAGCAGTAGTCGTCATTGTCATCTTTATTGACTTACGAATCTGAAACATTTTGATGGGATGAGTTTATCTGATTGTGTCTCGAGTTGATTAAATTCGACTTGTGTGTGTGTGTGTTCGTGCGCGCAAAATAAGTCCCAGTTTCAATCATCCTCTTTTATTTTTTTCATTTATTCAATTATTTATTAGTATATTAAAATGGAGCCGCGATTTGAAATCGCCAACGGCACATCGGGTTCAAACTAGTTCCTAGCGCTTGATCAATGCGTTCCTGCTGATGAGTGATCCAAGCAAGTAGTACGTAGTGTGTGAGCGGTACCATGGATTGAATCTGCGTTTTTAATTTCTGATGACCTTTTTTTATATATTGTTAATTAGATTTTTAAATTGCCATTTCTTCTAATCTTTTCTATTAATATAACTCTTGGTTATAAGAGGACCCTGCATTCGAAACTAACGCCAAGAAGGAAGCTGTTAGACGTCATAAGCGCTCGTGTCGTGGTCTCTCTTTCCTTATTTCTTTCGGTTCACTACTTCATCGCTAACTACAGTACCTAACTAGTTAGTGGGCATCCGACATACCTTAATCTCTCTCTTTACAGGGGTCGGGGAGGAGAGAGAGAGAGAGAGTGAGGGTGTGAGATTGAAACAAACACGAATCCAAAACTATTAGCTACCTACCAAGACCTCCTTCCACCCTCTTCCTTCTCCTCATCTGGATCCAATTCGGCTTCACATGTTCCCTCGGAATCGCAAACAATTAACCCTTTTCTTTTCTTTTCTTACTTCCAAACCAAGCTTTGTCATGCCGAACAATAACATGACTAAGTCAAAAATGAGTACTGTAGAACAAGGGATAATGAATGATGGCGCACCAGCCCACCTTGACTTACTACCAACTGCGACCCTGGAAATTATTTCCACAAATCTTATCCTATCAATCCGAAGCTAAAAGTAGGGTTGCATCTGAGGGAGAGAGAAAACACTAGTCAGGAAAAATGAGCAGGGGCCCATGTGGTGCAGAAAGGAAAAAACTGAAGGGGGCCTAGGCATGAATGAATTATTCATTTATTTTTTTGTTCCATTCCTCATGCAGATAGATGTATGCCCAATGCTAATTGCAATTAATGTGATGACGACTTCAGCTGCATGCACTGCCTGCCCTTTTTTTGCTTTCTATCTCTTTTCCCGGCACGGAGTACAGTAGTCCAACTGCATGTGTGCCTGGATAATATGGTGATAGTGATGGGAATGGGGAAAAGAGATTGATCATATGCTTGTTGCTGGTTATACTTCCTAGGTTAGCTTACGGACGTGTTGCGGTACATGGTGTGATAAGTTTCCGATTGTGTTTTTTTGAAGGCAGAGGAAGTTAATTAAGGCAACTCTTGACAGAGGTATTGTTGATGTCTGTGCTTTAGGTTAGTTACTTGACTTGGATGTCTGATGTCCAGACAGTTAGTTACTGTGAACACAACTCCTCCGAACCAATAACTAGGTATTCTTCGTAGTCACCTCCGATGTTCAACTGCGCTTAGGTCATCATCATCATCATCATTCACCATCGTCACTGACTGAATAGTTACAGCGCTCAAGCCTCTTCACAACTAGCTAGCTACCTACTCATCTTAAAAACCACGATACAATCTATAGAAACAATAGAATGAATACTAACCGATAGAAACAACCGAATCATCCACAATCCCAAATTGGAAAAAGCACCTCCTCACCAAGAATGTCATCATAATCATCAACATATATAAAAAAAGAACTACCTATCTACTTACCTCCATAGACCTACCATAATAGGCAACTCAACTAATCTCTAAAGACATAAACTAAGTAAATTAGAAAAGAAGCTGAAGAGACCCACACCCACCACCACCACCATCATCTCAGTCATCATCTCATCCCGTCATACCAAAAAGGCCAACCTACGAGTTACTAACTTAGTTGACGGACCCCCCCCACCTCCTAGGTAAACCCCACCACCCACCACCATCCCCAACCAATAAGATCCCACCAAATGGGTTGTGCTCCTTTCCCCACAACACGGAACAAGCAGGGCCAAGCCCACACATGACATGGGCTGATGGAGAAGGCTTACGCGGCAACATACCTAACTGTACTTACTTACTAACTCCGTTAAGTTAACTAGACTCAGAGGAGTAAAAGTTGTAAAGTCACTACTTATTTACTGTTCTCTTTTTGGGTTTTTTTTGTCATTGTCATTGTTGGAATTTGTTATTGTTGTTGCTGCTTGTTGCCCTGCTGCAGGGTTGCAGGGGCCCTTGGCGGGCTGGCTGGCTTGCGCGTATGGATTTGGGTTTTTGTATTTTCGTGATGGTGATGATTATGATGATGATGATGGGATTTGTTCAGATGTTGGTTGGGTGGTGGTGGTTCGTGCGTTTTGGGTGATGGGGGTGTGGGTTGATGTCGTATTTTTGTGATTCATGTTAACTACGTAGTTAATTCTTTTGATGTGGTTGATAGGTGAGAGGAGAGGAGAAAGAGAATGGCAAGGGAGGAATGACCTCATTGCTTTTTTACTATCTACTGTCATTTTCTGTTCCTGGATGAGGGTGCAGCTGGGTCGATTACACAATCACTGCAAGTTTTTGTCTGTACAGGCCGAGTGTGGTGTATGTGTTTTTCTGGTGTAGGGATATTTTGTTGTAGTTCGGTTAAGTTGTATGTATGTTGGGATTTAGATAGTAGTGGATGTGATTCTTAGTTGGTAGTATATTTTATAGTGTTGAAGATGTTTATATATATACATGGGTCCCTATTGCAATAGTCCTGGATATGTGTTACTGCTTAGAGTGGTTCATGTTACTACTACCAGTGAAATATATATGATATCGAAGTCTGCCGTAGATGTAGATGTAGTAAACATAGTAAATTATTCCTATTATATGGTTGCTACTCAAGCACTCGTATATATCCTATCGCATACTCTACTATAGCCACCACTACAGCCGTGCCTGTCGGTTCGACACTCTCGCCGCCGCAGCCCGACCAGCTCGTCGTCCAAAGACAGCTCCCGACGTCAATCCACTGCCTCCAGGATAGTTATCATAAAACAGTCCTCCCAGCATCTCGCCCGCGCAGTACAACCCCGGCACCTCCTGGTTTGTCGTCGACGACACCACCGCGGCTGTCTCCGGACGCACCGCCAGTCCACCAAACGTGAAAGTGATGCCCGCCGTGACTCGAACAGCCAGGAACGGTCCCTGATCAATAGGAAGCGCCCAGTTAGACTTGGGCACTGCCAGCTCCAAGCCCTCGGACTGCGTGGTGAGTCCATCCTTGACAGCCGGGTCCCATTTCCCACCTGGATTCCTGCGCTGGCGCTCATAAACCGCCTTGTTATAGTCATGGATGGTCTGCTCGAAGCGCTTCTTATCTTCGAGATCAAACTCAGCGCACTTCTCCGCCAACTCACTGATTGTGGCCGCGCTGATATGCTGCACCACCTCCGGCCGGTACTCCTCCGATCGCAACCAAGGGATCATCTTGGAGTCCCAAATCTGGAACGCCATGTGGCCGGGCTGGTTGAGAATCTGGCGTCCGATCATCGCATACGTATAGTTGCGCAGATCCGACCCCTCGTCCACGAACCGGTTTCCCTGCCGATTGATCATGATGCCCAACGGATACCCGGACTTGGTGAACTCGTTGGAGATCTCCCGGTCGCCCGTATCGGCCGGTGCGTTAGCATCCCACGCCACACAGTGACATCCCGACCAGTTGCCCGCCTGCTTGGCTGAGACATCCCGGATCGCCATCTCGAATCCATCCCCGGAGTTGTAGGGCGTGCCGCGCACCAGCGCTACGTCCCAGTGAGGTCCAAGGTACTGCGCGCGCATGCGCGGGTTACCCTCGAAGCCTCCGGCCGCGAGAATCACAGCACCAGCCCGGATAGTCTGGTCGCGACCATGATGCGAAACCACCACGGATGTCACGGCTCCAGAGACCGGGTCTGTTACTAGTTTCTGAGCAGCGGTCGAGAAGAACACCTGAATACCCAGTCTCCGGGCTGCTTGCAAGTGATCTTGGATGAGACCTTTGCCGCCGTCTTGAGTCTTCAGCGCAAGACCACCCCAGAACTTGAGCCGACCGTTGACTTCATACGCCTGTCGGTTGAAAGAGAGCTGGAATCGCACGCCATTACTCGCCAGCCACTTGATCGCCGAGTTCGACTCATTGACGAGTGTCTGGCAGAGCTCGCGATTCGTGCGCCGCCCCGTAACACGGATCATATCGGCCGTGAAGTCATCCACGGTATACGGCTTCATGTCAATCTTCTTCGCCGTTTCCGCATCGACATTATTCACGATGGGAAGCAGATCCGGCAATCCGCCGTGGACGGTACGCATCGCCCCCGCCGTGAAGTAGGAGTTACCTCCTGCCCATTGCTCCGGACATTTATCGATGATAGAGACGTGTTTTGCGCCAGACTGGACAGCCGAGATGGCTGCACAGAAACCGGCATTACCGCCGCCAATGACGAGCACATCGCATTCTGAGGGGAGAGCCATGGTGCTAGAGAGATTTGATTGTGTGTGTATGTGCCTGTGCGTGCGTGTGTGGGTGTATGCGTCAAAGAAAGAGCATTAGTGCATTTAGTCTGCCAAGGGGAGGAGAATGATGATCATCGCATCAAGTAGATACATAGTGCTCTGGGATCTGTGCTCAAGTTGCCTGCGGCTTTGTATGTCGTGACAGACGGCGGGGATGGTGCCGATGATGGGATGGCGGTTGGGAAACGGAGAGTTATGCTCCGTCGGTGCCACGGGAGAAGGCGGAGGGAGTCTTTCCGGTCGGTCTGGGCAGCGTTGCTTGATGTCATCGGAAGTAGCACAGGAATGTTAGGGAGAAAAGTGGATAGCTCTGTTAGAGTGATCGGGAGAGTAACTCGGATCTCGAAAACTAACGATCGCATGGCATGATGCGCGGAGTCTGAGTGCGGGTGCTCCCCACGCTGGAATTGCGGGGGAGACAATAGTCGAGGATCGATCGGGGACTGAGAGATCGATCGTCTCAATCAGTTCATTGACTACTGAATTGGCTTACGGAAAGTGTCGGAAAGAAAATGGGATAGAATTAAATTGAACGTTGAAATGTTGGATATTGCCATAGACTACTATATCTTAGATAAAGATGGTTCAGACACGCCAAATCCCGCCAGAGAAACACCGTAATTGAACAAGCCCCAATATGTTGAAGATAGATGGAAAAGCACACGGCAGAAAAAGGGTACAGAGACAGAAGATGATGGTAAATGACACGCGCTGGATAGCTTTTGTTCAAACTATGATAGACAACTCAGTCCGGTCCAGACCATCGTCTTCCAGGCCGGGGTAGTAGGGAATCATCGCGTCCGCACTCTGCACGTACGCATCGTTGTACAGTCGCCAATATGGCGTGCGCACCTTGCGCGCCGGGTGGAACAAGCCCGCCCACACGTAGTTCATGACCACACCGGTGCCAACTGCCATCCGGATCGCATCAATGGCTTCAATGACACGGTCAATGACGTGGGGACTGGTCTCGAAGATGTTGGGGAACACCAGGTTCAGCAGATGCACCATGGCATCTTCACAACCCAGACCAACCACGCCCAGCGCGATGTGCTTTACAACACTGGCTGCGGTCTGCCGGTGCACCTGGTCGCGATCGATGAGAGCATCCTCCAAAAGGGGCGTGACCGCGTAGACGTAATCCTTGGCCATCTCGCCAATGTACTCGAACAAGAAGGACATGGCCTTGAGCACACCGTTCTGGACGTTCAGTTCGGGAACACGGTATTCGTTCATCAGGGCCGGCAGGACGGTGAAAGGCGCACAAGTCTCAGCCACGATACCGATGGCGACGGCAGTACAGACACGGGACTGACGCTCTTGGACACGAAGGTTGTTCAGCAGCGTCGCCAACACATCCTGGGGACCGATGGCCTTGGCGATGAAACCGAATGTGTTGTTGGCAGCACGACGGATACCCTTCTTGTGAGCCTTCAGCATGTCCAGCAGCTCGAAGCAGATACGCATCCATTCACGGGCGTTGACCGATTCGGGACCACGGTCGGCGATACGACCGACCAGATCGATGGTGTTCTCCTGCACTTTTTCGTGACGGTTACGCAAGATAGGAGTGAGTCGAGGCAGCAGATCTCTGATAGGAGGCTGCATCTGGTTGATACCGACGACAGTGACGATCGAACGGAGAGCACCAAGGATAGAACCAAGTACCTCAGGGTACTCCTCACCCAAGTATTCGTAGAGTACGATACCAAGCTTGCCCATCAGAGCGTCTTCTCCACACTGCTTCATGACCATTGCAATACGCGAGATGAGATCCGCAGCCTGCTGACGGACCGTGGCGGACTTGTTGTTCAACCGCCAGAGGATGGTACTGACAATCTGAGGGAGGTAAGGCTTGCAGCGAGTGCCCAGGGCGTTGACCACTGTTCCAAAACCGTTCAAAATCACGATATCCTCGATGCTCTGTTCCTGGAAGGCATAGAGAACACCATCAATGAGTCGTTCCTCCAGTCTCTCGGAGATATCAGCAGCTCCAAGGGCTGCAATAAGCTTCTCCACGGTCTCCACAGTCATCTTCCGGTAGGGCTCGCTTTCATCCTTGAGGTTGTTCACAACACGCTCCAGAATCTCACCCACGCCGACCTTCTGGCCGAGGTCCACGGTCGTATCAACAACTTGGCGGTAGTTCCTCCTGTCCAGAGCCATACGACGCACCCAGAAACTCTTGAAGAAGTCGGTCAACACGTGTTCCTTTAGGTAGCTGGCTGTCACACCGTCAGTGCTAGCACACTGCGATACTACCTTCAAGACAACCTTCTTCATCTCCTCGTCGGGGGAGGAGAATTCACGCAGAAGGATCTCCATGATCTGACTAGTGTAGTAGTTGGCGTACTCCTCGTCCATGAGAGGGATGATGTAACCAACGGCCTTCAAGAAGGCTGCCAGACCCTTACCACGCTGCTTCCGAGCTCCAGTCCACAAGGGGTTGAGGATCTCATCGAAACTCTCAATACCGTACGGGTTGGCAGCTTCAGCCAAAGCAGCCACGGCCAAGGCAGTGACGGTTCTGACTTTAGCTTGTTCGTCGCTGAGGTTGTCGGCAATGCAGTCGACCAGACCCTTCAAATGGGGAAGAATGGCGCAACCCATAAGGATAGGAATTTGCTGGACGATCTTGACACCGGTGTGTCTGGCCTGCCACGACTTCTTACTCCGACACACAGCACGAAGGAAGGGCAGAAGCGCAGGAATACCAAGAGCAGAAGCAACGACAGCAAATGCTCGAGCTGTCGTGTTACGGACATACTCATCGACATGGTCAATATCGGGACGCATCGTACTGATCATCGTGGCAAGACCAGCGGCCTTGGCCAAGTTGGAAATGATCTCACGACCCTCGACACGAGCATAGTAGTCTTGGTCAATGAGCAGGGGCTCGATGACGACCAAAATCTTGTGAACATAAGGGCGAACGAGATCATCCAGCTTGTACAGGACACGGTCAATAACCTTGACCAACAAGTGGCGCTCTTGATCTTCGAGGGACTTTTCCATCAAAAGCGGAAGAATCTGGTTGAAGAGAGGGCCAGCACCGAATTGCCGCGCGTTGTCTGTGAGCTGACGCAGGGCAGTCTTCCTCATAGGCGGAGTGCCGTTCTTCACTTTCAGCAACAGTCTCATAATCTTCCTTTCCTTCAACTCCTCCACGGACATCGCACTCTCGTCCCCACCTTCCATAAGTTTTCCAAAGTAGGCCATATCTTCGGGCTTGAAGAACTGCAAGTCACCAACACCGGGGATTTCAGTCGGTAGCTGCTTGCCCATCGCGCGAGCGCTCTCCGGCTCCTGCATCATGAATCCTCCGACTCCCGTCGCACTGGCCATAGGTGCCGGTGTCGCCATAAGCTTTCTCGCCGGGTTGCGAATAGGGGCGTAGCCCGGAGGAGGCTCGAGGATCTTGTAGCCCTCCGAGGGCAACATCATATCAAGTTCTTCATCAGACAGAGGAGCATTGCGCGCAGAGATATCAGTTCCAAAGCTGGTGGGCATCATAGGCACACCTACTTGAGAAGGATGCATCGGGGTAGCAAGCCCTTGGTTACCCACGGGGGTGGATGCCGCAATGGCTGGGGCTTGATCCCATCGAGAACGACGCTTAGGAGCTTCCTCGGCGGCGGCGCCAGGAACAGCAGGCGCAGGCGTTTGATCCCAGCGAGATCTCTTGGCTTTGGTGTCTGCGGGCTGCGGGGCCTCAGCTTCAGCCGACTCAGTAGGCTCGGATGACACATCCCAGCGTTGTTTACGCTTGCGACCGGTGGCGACCGAAACGGTCGAGCCAGCTTCAGCGTTTTCTTTGTCCTCTGACTTCAAGGTGGCCTCATGCTCCTGAACATCGTCCTCTCCACGGGCCTGCTTCTCTGCGATCAGCTTCTGAACACGCTCTTCTTCTTTTTCAAGCTCACGTAGAGCCATAACCTCACGGTAGGTCTGGCCCTCTCCTTCCACGTTTGCATGTTCGTTCGCGGCAAACGGATCAGCGCGTGTAGGCGTCAGCGGACCACGATTGAAGCGACGCTTCTGATAGTCCGTCTCGCGATCAGCGATTCTGGCCGCCTTTTCGCGTCCTAGGAGAACGTCCTCCTCTTCCACACCATTTCCTTGGGCAAATTCATCGATCTGGCTCCTTGTCGCGGTATATTGGCCCACCAGACGGTGGCCTCCGTCCGCATCCTCCATTTCTTCATCTTCGCCATTGACGGCGATGGACATGTCGTATCCCGCATACTTGTCAGCGCCCTCGCGTTCGTAGAGGGTGGTATCGAAGGATTCAGTCAGGGAGGCCTTGGTCGAGTTGTCAGTGCGCTGGCTAGACGGATCAAAGGTCCTAGAACCTTTCTTCGCAGATGCAGCAGCGTTCCGCTCAGCTTGGAGCTTCCGGACGGCTTCGAAATCAGCTAGAAGGGGTTGTCAGCCTATCATCAGAAGCAAGGTCCGCAATCTGGAGGCTACCTACCGTCGGACATGGTGGCGGTTGTGGTGATCCCAAAGACGAGAAAGAGAACGAACACTCCCAGGCAGGGGTAACAGCAGCTACATTCGGATCAAAAACGGACAATAGCAGCGACCTTGGGGGCGTGGAGGGTGATGCGCTGATGTCTCGCGATGAAAATATCAAGAAGACGTGAGGTGAAGTTCGGCGGCGGGACTAGATTGATGACTAAGATGAGGCACGTGATGGCCATGTAGCTGTCTGCTTCTGCTCTTGCTGGATCTCGCCTCGATATTCTTTCACATTTTGGTCTTTATTATTTTTTTTTTCTTTCGGCTCTAGATAAGTTAACGAGCCTGAATGAGGCTAGATATGGTATCTTTGGTGCTTTATCGAATTTATAGCTTCGTTCCATGAAGAATTGAAGCGCAGGGCTCTACTCATTGCCTCCCGATTATCACAACAACGAATCAAATGGATTAGATACTACATTTCGATATGGCGTTATAGCTCTTCTATGGAGCTCGCACTGAGACTTTATAAGTTACTACATAAAGTACTTGATTGGTATAAGTGAACCGAACATCATGATGTGAACAGAACACTGGGTGTTGCGTTGGGCTGATAGTCCATGACAATATATTTTAAGCCGCTTGTTTCTACTGAACTCCGACTTCTACTGCTAGTACTGCACATTTCCTACCCCATCAATCGTGCTACAACTGATGTCAATGGTATTCAAACCAGTGTTTGCTAAGAATGATAAACTGTTCTATAATCTATACACTTCAATATACATAATCCAACAAGACGGTATATACCGTATCAATGGACATCAACTACCACAACGGACATTCTACGGCTACTAGTACCCTCCGATAACCAATTCATTCATTCCAAGATAGAGTATTGCAGAAGATTTCCAGAAAACCTCTCACTCACAGCATCGTATTCTTATTCTTAGATACATGCGGCATATAATGTATGGTGCGTGTATAGCATAGCAGCACACTAACAAAAGCCGAAGCTCTTCCAACTTCATTCATACTCTCCTACAACCATCATATTACTTACCACAAACGTGTAATAACCGGTCACAATCTTTCCAGCCTAAAGGTTTTTTCTTTTGGTCCCATTTTCTGAATATTATGATTTGAACAAAAAATAAAGAATTAAATGATAATTGAGCACCTGAAAAGCTGCTCCAACCCACAGACAATGAAAATGACATCATGCCATCTCCACGCGGCTAAAAAGGCAACTCCACACGGAAACAAAACAAAAATAACCAGGAAAAGAAGAAAAATCAAATTCCCTCAATATCCAAAAGAAGATATGTGAAAGTAATACTAATGATGGGAAATAAAAACATATCTGCCTCCTTTGATCACAGTCCCCACCGTGTTTCAGCCCAATATGCAACTGTTATGTAGCAGATTAGTAACGGTTTCCGCGAGGCCATAGCATACTACTCATACGCGCAGTGGGGCATACTAGATTACTGTCGACATACCATTCCTAGTTAGATCGGGTTGTTTGTACATGGGTTGTATACGTCAGCTTCTCTCTTTGTCCGAATTTCATTTTCCTTAGCCGTGACTTTTGTGAGATTCGGATTTAATTACTGATTTGATTACTTGCTGTATGTGTGAGTGGGGGGTGGGGATGGCATGGACTGATAATGAGACTTTGTGTCTGTCTAATGAGCGGAGAGGAGTGTAATATGATATAATATATTTGGCGTTTCAGGATCTGTTGGCTGCTTATGTTTTGCTTCATAGTGATTACCTACGGATTTGGGACGGGATGGGTCGGCTGACTTGCTGTGTAGAGTGTACTTTGTATGGCATGGCATGGCATGGCATGAGTGTCATATTGGTCTTGAAAATGTAGTGGGCGCTTGTGCTTCGGCTATTAGGCGTGTGGCCGGTCGAGGAGGACAACATCATTGGACTGGGCTGATCGATGCCGGAAAACATATGTAGTAGTACGGTAGGATTGCTTGAAGTTGACAATTGGAAAGCTATGCGTTTTCGGAGCCCCTAGGAAGTAAGTACCTCCCCCTTCAATTATTTGCGGGATTGGATGCAGAAGACACCTGAATTCACACCAGATTACGTCTAAGCGATATGGAAAGTCCTGGGTATGACTTAAAAGAGTTGACATCTCTATTCGCGACTATTACTTCCTCCGTATGCGAAACACAATGGCCAAAAGGCCGATAGCAAGCATAATGTAGTATAATACCCAAAACGCCAAGGATATGGTAGCAAGTGGTGATATGCACAGTAGAAATTCGACGGCACCAGGCGGTCAGTAATGGTTCTAAGGGCAAGCCTAATGAATTCTGTCCAGCTTGGCCCGGTTCATGGCGATTTGGTCGTCGACAAAGTCGCTCTACAAAGCAGTCAGTCGAGATTGGACTTCGTGACAGGATCTCAAAAGGACTTACCTTGGCCGTGATACGCTCCAAATGACGGTTCTGTTCGTCCAGCTCGCGACCTGTCGCCCGAGCAAGGCCATTCAGACGGCTCGCAGCTCCTCCAAGCAGATCCAGATTCTGTTCGATCTCGTTCTCCATCGCCTCATCCTCGCTGTCCGCCTCGAACTGGTACTTGGCACGATCAGTGATGTTGGTCCTGTTGCGTGTGGTCTGCTTGGCCGCCTCCTTGTCAATGTCCCTGAATGTGCGCTCCATCCGTTGGTTGGTCTTGAAAGCCTCCTTCTCGGTACCCTCGCGAGTTTCCCGCTCTGCGCGGTGCGTGTTCAAGATCCGCTCATCACGCTCTCGCCGGCGCCGGGAGCTGGTGAAAGGGTTGGACACATGAACAGCGAACATGCTCTTGTTGAGTGTCTTCAACTCCTTTGCCTTCTCCTCCGCGATCCGTCCCTCGACTGTAGCGACATCCAAGCTCTTCTCGGCATCATGGATACGCTCTCCCTGCGCACCCAAACGAGCAAGTGTCTCACGACCCGTCTCTTCGGCCTGGGCAGCCACACGGAGTGCATTGCGAGTTGAGGCGACGTCACCCTGCTTGATGAACCGGATGTCCTGCTTGATGGTCTGAATTTCTTCCTCCTCTTCCTCCTCAGCAGTAAGGTGACGCTCCTGGTAAGTGGAGGTGTTGTACTCGTTGCTGCCTCCGCCATAGGCAGCTCCGCCCTCGGAGTAAGGCGGGGGAGGGCCGGCCTGCTGCTGTTGTTGTTGTGCCCGATCCCGAGCCCCTCCAAAAAGCTCATCTCTGTTGCCATCCGCAGCCGCGGGGTCATTGGGATCGGCGCTACCTAGTCCTCCATAGCCGCCAGGGCCGTACCGAGAAGCGGCAGGGGCAGCAGCACCCCCGCCACCAAAGCGGTCGGATCCATAACCGCCTTGGTTTCCATATCGATTCGGCGCATACCCTTGATACTTGTTATCTCCGGGGATATTATGAGCACCAGAGGGGCCAGCTGCGGGCGGTTGTTCTCCGGCAGGCAGAGGAGCCACACCCGCCTGCATCTTGGCCTTGGTGTAAGGATCGGTCGGGATAGGTTTAGCGTAGGGGTTGGCAGGCGGCGCAGGGCTCTTGCTCTTCGATCTGGAGCCGAAAAGTGCCAGACGGTTGCCGGAATCCTCCTCGTCGTCCCCGGACTTTTTGAAACCGAATCGGCCCATGGCGTGGAATGCGAAAGAGATTAGTAGTCGGCTGTGAGGGTGAGAGAAGGTCAAGGATATGCTAGTAGCGATTAATCCGGTGAGCGAGAGGATAGAATCTGAGAAGAGGACAGATGGAGGTAGAAAAGGGGATCAGAGAGGGACCAGCGCAAAAGATGTGAAACCAACGATAATAATAACTCCAGTTGGTCAGGGGAGCAGCAGCCGTCAGGGAAACGCCTCCTTAGGCATTATTGGATGGAGGGTCGAGACCCAAGGCGGAGGGTAATTCTGATACATCATTCTAGAAAGATAAAATGGGTAGTTGTGAGAGTAATGACGGTATCAGAACCATCAATATGACAGGCAGTGCACGCACTAATCTCTAAAAGGCTAGTGGGGTGGCTGGACCCTTTTCGCAGCCACGAACCAGTGGCTGCAAACGTGCAAACTTTCCCACTTTGAGTTGGTGGTTGCCTTCGTTTTGCTTCCGCCTTTCCTCTCCTCCCTCCGTCATCTTCCCTTCAATCTTCCCTTTCCCCCCCTCCCAATCACATCGCCGGAGCATGCTTCACCGCAGCCATGGCGCCGTATCCAGGGTCTGATGCAGACTTTTTTAGGGACAAGGCGCGTAGGGATTTGTTAACTCTCCTTGAAGGCGTGAGTAAGCCTCCAACGTGTCCCTCAAGGCAGCAGCAATCCTCCTCGCCTTTGTGCATGGGCTGAATTTCGTGATGCAGGTACGTGGTAAGAAAAACCTTGTCGTCAGTCAGGATCTGGCTGGTCCAGTCGGGCTGTTCGTCAAGTTCTCGCTGCTCCAGGAATACGGTGTAGATCGCGTGTTCCTGCTCGAGAATGGCAACGTGGACTCCTCTCAGCGCAACGTCGTCTTTCTAGTCCACGCGGAAAAGATACGCCAGGTGCGGGCCGTGGCAGGTATGTCCATTTCTTCCGGATCACCACCCCGTCGCCTTCTCCCATTGTAAAT
Source organism: Aspergillus costaricaensis CBS 115574 (assembly GCF_003184835.1). Taxonomy (NCBI): domain Eukaryota; kingdom Fungi; phylum Ascomycota; class Eurotiomycetes; order Eurotiales; family Aspergillaceae; genus Aspergillus; species Aspergillus costaricensis. The sequence continues at coordinate 944,123 of NW_020291803.1, forward strand.
CCTCTCTATCCTGTGCCTCGTCATGCGATCATTGGCGAAGCTATGCCTCTATATCTCTTCGGGACAAACAGTAGATTACGCAGATCTATCTTCCACTCTACGTAGTCAGTCAAGAGATCCCAACATAGAGAGATTTGTATACAGCTCATCTCAAGGCCTTCTTTCAAATCACGCCCGATTGAATGCCATCAGTATGAGCTAACATTCCTCTAGAACAGATTCAGCGTCTTCAGCGCAACGGCAATGTTGAACATGAACTCTCCATATTCTGGGTTCCGAGGCGGACCCTTGTAAGCAATTCCATCCTTGAAGAAGCCGGCATTATAGGCGATGTGAATATTGCCGAATTCCCACTGTACTTCGCCCCTTTGGAGCAAGATGTGCTATCCCTGGAGCTAGAAGACTCTTTTGGCGACTTGTACCTGGTAAGGAAGAGCACAACTTCCTGTTCCAAACACTGTTAACACCTAGTGGCACACAGCACAAGGATCCGGCATGTATCTTCCACTCCGCAAAAGCCCTCATGGATATCCAGCAAAGACATGGCTATTTCCCTCGTATCATTGGCAAGGGTGACCATGCCCGACGCCTTGCAGACCTCCTACTGCGGATGAGAAAGGAGCTTGATGCTGAAGAAAGCTCGGGTCTTGCTGGAGTCTCTGCCAGAGGCCTTCTTCCTAGCGCAAGCACGGAAAGCCTCATCATCATCGATCGCGAAGTCGACTTTGGGACTGCGCTACTGACACAATTGACTTACGAAGGATTGATCGATGAGACAGTGGGCATCAAGAATAACCAAGCAGATGTGGACACCTCTATCGTCGGGCCTACGGCAGTGCCTCAGGCCCAGGAGTCTTCTAAAGCACCCCAGCAGTCCTCAAAACAAGGACAAAAGCGGAAAGTCCAACTGGACTCCTCCGACCAACTCTTCAGCCAGCTGCGTGACGCCAACTTCGCTATTGTAGGTGACATATTGAATAAGGTTGCACGCCGTTTGGAAAGCGACTACGAAAGCCGACATGCCGCCAAAACTACCTCCGAGCTTCGCGAGTTCGTCAACAAACTTCCCACCTATCAGCTGGAACATCAAAGTCTCCGAGTCCATACCAACCTTGCGGAAGAAATCATGAGAACCACTCGCTCAGATATCTTCCGCAAGATTCTCGAAGTCCAACAAAACAACGCCGCGGGCGCCGACGCTACATACCATCACGACGCCGTTGAGGAGCTAATTGCTCGCGATGTTCCTCTGAAGACCATTCTCCGTCTGCTCTGTCTTGAATCGTGCATGTCCGGTGGTCTCCGCCCCCGCGACCTCGAAAACTTCAAACGTCAAATCATCCAAGCCTACGGCCATCAACACCTTCTTACTTTCTGGGCTCTCGAAAAAATGGAACTTCTTCAGCCTCGTTCTTCCGCCACCACCATGCTCCTCCCTACCGCTGGCGCCCAGACAGGCACTAAGACCAACTACGGCTACCTCCGCAAGAACCTCCGACTGGTCGTTGAAGAGGTCAGCGAAAAGGACCCCAATGACGTTGCGTACGTCTATAGCGGGTTCGCCCCTCTCAGCATCCGTCTTGTTCAATGTGTTCTGCAGAAACCTTACATTCTTTCCCTTGTCAGAGGCGGACCTGTCACTGCTGCAACACCTAGCCCTGCAAGCGCCTCGTCCCCAGGATGGCTGGGTTTTGAGGACGTAGTGAAGAGTGCTCGTGGAGCTACGTTTAGCATTGTACAGAAGGGTGACGACAAGGCCATCAGGGCGCGGCAGACAATCAGCGGGAATAATGCGATCAAGACCGTTTATGTTTTCTTTTTGGGCGGAATTACATTCACAGAAATTGCGGCGTTGAGGTTTATTGCGGCGCAGGAAGCTCCCCGGCGGAAGATTGTGATTTGTACGACGAGCCTTATTAATGGTGATCGGATGATGGATGCGGCGATCGAGAAGGGGAATTTTGCGAAGTTGGAGTGAAAGGTAGTAAAGACTTAATGTTAGCGAATGATGATATCAATCCCACACTGTATGATTCCCTGGGGTCTGTAGGTAATGCTTTAGGAGTTGGTGCACCGCTGCCCATTTCATGTCTGTGGGGTCCCACAAGCCCAACAGGAATTATGAAACTTCAACATTCTAAGCGTGGGGTGTGGCAATGATGTGGATCATTAGCAGCAGTGCATAGTTGTCGCATTGTAGAATGTGTCCCAAGTGTTCTTTGTCGTTCCTCCTAAGTATCCTAGGTACCGGAGCTGAGGGCCTCAGGCCAGAACAAACTCCACCCGGAAGGGGGCTAGCGGCCTTGGCACATTGGCCTTACTTCTTTCTTCTATCTCGTTGTCCATCTATCTCTATCCCCTTAAGTCACCTAGCAGTCTTCCCAACCCTTGCATCTTTGGCATTAGGCCAGACAGTGGGTGTTTAAATCCTCGAGCCTGATTTATTTTGTGCTGTGAGAGGCTACATTGACATTCATTTGCACTGTAATCCCTCAAACCACCCGACCGGCCAGCATGCCGGGTGCGCTGCCGCTACTCCACGGACAAATCAGTCTCTCTGCGGCTCTAGACGACGATGACAATGTCCTCCAAGAGCTATCATATCCACAACGGCGCGTTGATTTCTATGTATACTTGTATCAACATCGCACCGTAATCGAATCTATTGTGTCGTATCATATGAATCTAAATAAAAAACAGACATGCCGTGTCGAAGAAGTCAAAGACTGGATCTCTGGAAGCTTCAACGTGTGCATCCCAGTTGTCATTGATGGGCAGGATGGTAGAACATCCAAAATGGTCCTTATGAGGTTTCCCCTGCCCTATAAAGTGGGAGAGAGTCAACAACCAGGGAATTCGGACGAGAAGCTTCGCTGCGAGGCTGCAACTTATATATGGACTCGGCAGAACTGTCCTTCTATACCCATACCGCAATTGTGGGGCTTCGCATTTGCACAAGGCCCATGTGTAAGTGAGTTGCTGAAGATTTGAGAGCCAAGTTAACCCTGGCCTAGTTCACCGCGATTCAGCACACCTCCATCTTCAGCCGCCTAAAATGGTACCTTCATCGTGTGCTATCGCCTCTTTTCGGGTATCCAGTTCGACCACCTTACTCAAGTGGAAACTGCCCTTACAGCCTGAAAACGGGTTATTTACTTTTGGACCACGTCGGAAGCTCTGATGCTGTGATGCTTTCTGAGACTTGGGATAGGTTACGCCACGACCGCAAACGCAGAGCCAACCTTTTCCGCGGGTTGAGTCAGATTATACTATCATTAGCCCAGTTTCCTTTCGACCGAATAGGATCTCTGACAATCGATAACCAAGGGGTTGTAAAGCTCACCAATCGCCCTTTAACACTTCGTCTTCATCATCTAGAAAACGAGTTCGTCCCCACAAACATGGACAGAGACCTCGTGTATTCGACAAGCGATAGTTACTATATGGACCTGCTGTCCTATCATGACAGTCGGTTACGCCATGTCCCAAATTCGATACGAGACAAGGCCGACGGTGAAGCGCAGCTGTCAACTCTGACCATAATGCGTGCTCTGCTGCCACATTTCTCCTGTCGCAAACATCGACGTGGGCCGTTTATCATGACCTTGACGGATCTACACCAAAGTAACCTCTTTGTCGACAGTGACTGGAACATCAAGTCACTCGTTGACCTAGAGTGGACATGCTCACGACCGATTGAGATGCTCCATCCGCCCTATTGGCTCACAAGTCGCGGGGTGGATCAGTTATACGAAGGAGAACATCTTGATGCTTTCAATGAGATTCATGCCGAATTCATGGAAGTCTTTGACCAGGAAGAACAGACTCGCTCTCAAGCGGGAAAGAAAATTTTGGGTCTCGCGAGTATCATGAGGCGAGGCTGGGCAACTGGAAGTTTCTGGTACTTTCACGCACTCGAAACCCCCAAAGGTTTATACAATATCTTCCTAGATCACATACAACCAAGATACTCGAAACTAGATGATGCTGGGATGGTGGAGTTTGAACGGACTGTGTCGCCATATTGGACCCCGGACATACAAACTTTCCTTGACGGCAAGCTGAAGGAGAAAGAGATATATGAAGGTCATCTTCGTGATGCCTTTTCAGTCGCCCAAGAAGCACCATCTAACCCAGAGTCACCTTCTGCAAGTTAGACTATCGACCTGATCGTTGTCATGCTTGGTTTTGACTCCCGCTCTGCCCCGTGTCTCCTTGAGTCGCCGCTTGACTGCCAGCACTTTCATTCTGAGCACGCCGACGTGTCGCGTTTCTCCGGCGATCCTGGGCGCTCTTCCCAGACGATGACAACTGTTGCATCGTCTTCTGGTCACTCAGCCCGAGAGTGACAGCATTGCGAGCCTCGCGCTCTGCTGCGTCCTGTGAGGCACGTTCGTCGGCCATCTCGTGCTTTGAGAGCTCTTCCGTATCCTGGAGGCTTCTCCCAAACTGACCCTCACGGTTCCACTTCTGCGAGATTCCTTTAAAAAGGAGACTTTAGCATAATAGACATGGTCTTGCAACTTCCCAAGCCACTTGCAACTCCATCCAGAACACATGCCCCTAAAATAGAGAAACTTCGCATACCTAATAGGACCGGACCAATATGACTAAAGCCACCACGTTTGACACCTCTACAAGCAAAGCAAAACGAGAAGAGGACCGACAATGTCCTCCTTCAAAATACGTCTCTAACGAGCCAGCACCGACTACCTGTTAAGTCTAGATTCTAGAAGAGCAAGCACTCATTTATGTCAACCACATCACAACGTCCACGTAGCAGACTTACTAAACTAGGTAGATGCAATTACCCCTCTCCCTACACACCATCACTTGTCCCACGCACGCCCCGCCCCGCCCCATTGATATCCTGTGAGGAACGGGCCTAGACTTACTTAGTGTTTTTGGCACCGCTGTAATTACTATGATTCCAGTACTATCTATTAAAATCTACTATTCATATATGTTGAAATATGCGCCCCTTCAACAGAAATCACCAACCATCTGCGCTTGCTCCAGCAGGATCGGAGATCGTCGAGCCTGGTACTACTCTTCTGCGTAGACAGCCCAAACGTATCGGATAATGCATTATACATGGAAATTACAAAAGCATGAACACAATCCAGACGTTTCACTATCAGCGCGTTGTACCGTTGTCACCAACCTGTGATAGGAGCGTTCGCAGGCAGCAACAGGGAAGTGGGAAGGATACCTATAGATATCACCACCGTCACCATCACCACCACCACTACTGAATGAGAGAGACGACGCCTTTTCTAGAGGATCATACATGACGGTTGGTGCATTTTGGCATGAGGTTGGGTATATCGTGTTGAGGTTGTTATAGACTTTATTGGGATTGTTTAATTAACAACTAGTACCTGAATCCGGAATTCACACCCATCAGCCGTCCCTGGTATCGCTCTATCACCTCTCCCAGTTTCACCATGACACCTGCAGCTAATGTCCGCACCTGTTCTCGCGGATCGCTTGTATCTTGAACCGGTGGCGTTCTGTCAAATATCTCTCCTACCCATTCGCGCAGCTCCATGACTTGCGTGGCGAATTCAGTGACCAGGCGCTCTTCTCCGGATGTCCCGGAGGCAACGTTCAAGTCTACAGCTGCGAGGAAGAGGGATAGAAGGGAGGACGAGATGCCGGGATCGTCTGATATGGGGCGAGCGTGGAGCGAGAGCATAAATGTCAATGTTTCGTGTGTGACGGCTGCGAGATGGGGTGTGTGAGGGCCCATTGTTGAGAGGATGAGTGTGAGTGTTTGAATGAAGAGACTGAGGAGATGGGGAGCATAGAACGGGTTGTAGGAGGGAGCGGTGGAACTGGTTTGTTAGTAATGATGGCTTGTGAAATATTTGGGGAGGAAGAAGAACATACGATGAAAATTGCATGATCATCATTTCGAAACGACCCTTCAGAGGGTAGAAGAACCCATCTGCAAGGACTCTGTATAGATCCTTTGCGGTGGACTTCTGTCGCTGTGCTTCGCGTTGCTGACGTTTCTTTTCGACTTCCATTCGGGAGGAGAATGTGCGGACCTTGAGTGCGTTGGGCCCAGACAGGGAATCTGAGGCATCGGCGGCTAGTGGTTCGAGTGAGGCGCGTGATAATTGCTTGGTTAGGTTTGCGATTGGCGATTCGGCCTCAGGCTGATACAGAGCTTCGAGGTTACCAGGGAGCTTTTTGGACGGGAACGAAGCGTCGGATACGCGTGGAAGACCTAGTGCTTTAGCGTCTGCTTCGCCATTTCCGCCGAGTTCGCGAGCACTCAAGCCTAGAGCTGTAAGGATCGTAGAGCGCTGTGGTTGAGATAGGTCCCCATCGAAGAATATGGCCGAGAACCAATGGCCCATCTTGAGAGGTTGAGATACGATCAGTGCGATCATACTTTGAAGTTGGATTTCCTGGAATCTGGGGATCTTCCCATGCTCCTGTAAGCCCACGACAACGAGTGCCAGTTCTTCTATATTCTCAGCAAGCTCTGTTCCAAAGCCAGTCTTGCGTCGGATTAGGGAAGGGGCGGTGGAAACAGCCAGTTCGTAGCGCTCTACTTTCTCTGTGTCACGTAGGTAGGTTATGAGGTCGCGGATATACCTAACTCATGGTTAGTGGCCATATAAGTTACTTTTCGTTTTGTCACATACACTGGTGCGGTAGGTTTGTTGCGTTGGACCAAGGTTGGGTCATCATCGGAATCTGAGGGATCTTCATCGGGCTTCTCATATGGGATGAGATCCTCATCTTCTTCATCCTCTTGATCCGAGTCATTAATCTCTTCTATAGCAACAATCTTTGCTCTTCTAGTGTCTTTCTTGGGCGTATCAGTCGCAGAGGTCCTTATCTTGGTAGGCTTTTCTGTCGGTTTTGTCGCTGGTCCTCTGAGCGAATCAACGGATTCAATAGACCCAACAGCATCGTGTACTTTGGCAAGGTCCAAATACCAATGTGCCTCATCGCTCTCCATCTCCTCGAGATCGAACCTCATCCCTTTACCTTGCTGCTCGATGAGCTGCGAAATGGTAGTTCCAATCAGCATACCGAGAAAGCGAGCTCTCGGCGAAGACGCTGCTAGGCGGTTTGAGACGGTATTCAGAAAGAGTCCGGTGCGTCCAATAAACATCATTGCTGCAGCATCAAGCCGCTGGAGGTAGCCCGCAGCGAGAAGAACAACTTGGGCATTGGCTGATATATGTTAGTGCCTTTCTGCTATACAGAACACATTGATACAGTACCTTCTTGACACCTAATAGGAGCGTGCTGAATGTAGAACTTGTCACCTGATTGATCTAGACTTTTACTAAGAAGGGTATTGATCGAGTCTAATGTGATCCATGTCAGCTAGAAAAACATTGTCAAGAGGGCTTACTCCTACCTTCTTCCTGTGCTAATGCAGCCACTAGAGCACGGCGCAACCCAAGCGAATGGATCGAACCGCCTTGGCCTTTTGACAGCCAATCGATGATCTGACCTTGCAGATGTGACCGTTTTGACACGGCAATTGAGCAGAGAGCTGCCACGCTACTGACCACTTGTCCCGAGGTGTTGCTGGCACTGTCACCAGGGATTTCACCTGAGAACTGCTTTTTCTCAAGATCCCGAAAGACAGCTTCGAGCAATGCTAGTTGTTCCGTTGGCCGGAGACGGTCAAAAAGCGAGCTGTACTGTTCGGAAAGTGGTCGCTGAACAAGAAGTCCGGTATAGATCTCTTTGACAACCTGATCTGTATCATGCTTAGCCTACCAAGCCTATCAGTAAAGGGCTTTCTCATCAAATACCTGTATAGCCCAAGCTTAGCGACCTCCCAGTCAAAAGAGCCACGGATTTCCAAGCCTCTTCATCACTGAGAGCTGTCTTCGATGCCATATAGCAGATATTCGAACCTAGCCAGGTAGCGTATTTCGAGCCTTCCCCGATCCAAGAGATTGTAGAAATCCCGTCAAGCTCAGAGACCAGAGTCAGCGCTTCTGCCGCTGTAGACAATACTTTACTGGCAGCAAGCACCGAGAGCAACTCCCTCCAAGCCACTTGCTTCTGTGTCGCATTGCTGTACAGATCATCCATGTCAGCGTATAGGCGAAATGCAAAGTCGCTCGGCTCCAGCAACGCGGAAATAACCGCAAGTGTATCTCTAATCTGTAGTTTATGACCGGATGATTTCGCCTGCTCAGCCGATGAACGGGACGCAGCTATGAGAGAACGGAGCTGGGTCACCAAGCAACTGATACCCGCAACACTGCTCAGACATCTCAGAAGAGCAGCTCGCAGCTTTGTATTACCAGACTTTGAATTCTGTGATTGTGGCCCAAGAGCCTCCCAATGATCCGGGATTGTAATGTTAACCAGAGCATTGAGAATTTGCGCTGTTACTGGGCGCGGAACGCGGATATCAAAACCGTTTGGACTTGCTGTCTTATTTGATGGATCTAGTATGGCTAGAACTTGAGCAAGATCGTGCTCGTCGGGGTTTGCCTTCAAGACGGCCAAGATATGATCTGAGGATGTTGGGTCCCCGGGGAGATCGGCTTTGGACCGGTGCTCAGAGCCGTTAGATGTGGTGGCTGAATATATTCCCTCGGCAGCAGCCGACAAGTTGGGCTGCTGGTTGTGCTTGACCGTCTTAACGGCCGTAAGTAAACCATGCATTTTACAAATGTGGCATTATCTTCGTAATAGTTGCGAGGAAAGGAGGACCAAGTTCTGGAAGTTGGAGGAAATTGTATGGCGCGGAGGGGTCACGTGGGGCGGTGCTTGTATCGATCTAACGACCATTCGAGACTCACCATCCTCATCATCCCATCATCACCTCCACGCTGTCTACAATCTGATAACTCGGAATTTTTAGCAACGTAGCTCTTGGCTGTGGAGCTATTATTCTGCTTATACCTTGGACGCCAGATTATCTAAGCTGGCGCAGGAGCTCACAATAAGTGCGGCTCAGAGGCAAGAGATCACATGCTTATGCAACAAGAGCTTGAGTAGACGCAAATAATTAGCGACCTGGCTACCCTAGACAACATAATTGGAAAATGGCTGCTACAAGTTCGCCTCAGCGATGGTGAGATGAATTCTTCACTCCATAGCCGCAGCTGCTCATATCACCTAGGAAGCATCTATACAGCGTCCTCACTAAGTCTGGACCCTTCAGCGATGAAGATTGGGTCCCTGGATCAGAGACGATAAGTGCTTTAGAGTCATCCAAAATTCTGTACGTGTCTGGTCGTGTTGATAATCTTGTGCTCGCTAACAGTACTACAGGGTCATGTAAGTCAAGGCGATTCTTACTCCCTTGGAATTACATGGATAATAACCAAGAACTGCTTACAGAGGCGCTGGAGGCCTAGGATGTGAGATTCTCAAAAACCTGGCTCTGTCAGGCTTCAAAGACATCCACGTCATTGACATGGGTAAGTTTGTCCTAACTTGTAAACACTGCAAATGACCAACATGTGCAGATACGATCGATATTTCCAACCTGAACAGACAATTTCTATTTCGCCAGTCAGACATAGGCAAGCCCAAAGCTGAGGTTGCTGCTGCCTTTGTAGAAAGACGAGTCAAGGGGGTAAAGATCACACCGTATGTAGGGAAGATCCAAGACAAAGACGAAGATTACTACATGCAATTCAAGATCATCGTCTGCGGTCTCGATAGCATTGAAGCCAGACGATGGATTAACTCGACTCTGGTCGGAATGGTCGATTTCGAGGATCCAGAAAGTCTGAAGCCACTTATCGATGGTGGAACAGAAGGTATGTTTGCTCACTCACGCCGACTGCAGAATAAAGCGCAACTGACCGATAACAGGATTCAAGGGACAAGCGCGTGTGATTTTGCCCACGCTTTCCTCTTGTATCGAGTGTCAGCTTGACATGCACGCGCCGCGACCGGCTGTTCCTCTTTGTACCATCGCAACCATTCCGCGCCAGCCTCAACACTGCATCGAATGGGCTCATCAGATTGCCTGGCAGGAACAGCGCAAAGATGATGCATTCGATAGTGACGACATGGAGCACATTGGCTGGGTCTACAATGCTGCTCTGGAGCGGGCGAAGCAGTTCAATATCTCCGGCGTCACGTTCCAGATGACTCAGGGAGTAGTCAAGAACATCATCCCGGCTATTGCCTCAACCAATGCTGTGATCGCAGCCGCAACTACCTCCGAGGCATTGAAGATTGCCACATCGTGCAACCCGTATCTTGAGAACTATATGATGTATGCAGGAGAAGAGGGCGTGTACACGTACACATTTGAGGCGGAGAAGAAGCCAGACTGCCCGGTGTGCGGAAATCTGGCACGCAAATTGACCGTGAACCCGAATATGACGCTTGAGGAATTCATCGAGACCCTTGGAGAACGGCCTGAGGCTCAGCTGAAGAAGCCCAGTATGAGGACGGAGGAGAAGACACTCTACCAACGGTTCCCGCCGCAATTGGAGGAACAGACTCGCGCTAATTTGAAGCTTAAGCTGAAGGACTTGATTGAGGACGGCCAGGAAATTGCAGTCAGTGACCCGGCGTATATCATCGATTTCCGCTTCCGACTGGCGTTTCAATAGACGAAGGGCCGCTGTGATGGACCGGCAACTACACGTTACGAAGAATCGCTGATGCTCTGATGATCATGTTCAAGACCTAGGAAGTCAAATCTGCTTTTTCTATCACAAAAAGATCCCAGTCCAGACTCCCAACAAGTGTAAAGAAGGTTGTCACCAACTTTTCGTAAATGTACAAAATCAACAAGACAATCCAACGCCAGGCCAATGCATTATATAGCTTTGAATCATTTTTCACGGAAGGCTGAGTCAAATGGCTTTGACTTAGCGCATAAGGTCCGTCAAGCCACGCTTCCATCTTGCGCATTTGAGCTTCAAGACCTTGACACTCTCCAGGAAGAGGGTATCACTTTCGAACTGGCCAACACTCTCGATGTTGAAGATGAAGTGGTCGCGGACGCGACCGAGCTTGACCTTGCCCTGGAACTCCTCGTGTCTCAGACACTCTCTGCTGACAGTATCCTTGAAAGGATCCACAACAACTGCCTTCAATTCGCCCTCGTGGCCCTCATATCCGCTCTCCTTCTGCTTGGCTTCCTCACGAGTGACCTTCTCGAGGCCAATAACACCGCTGGGGAAGCACTTGACGAATTTCTTGGCATCGTCTCCAATGATGGGGCGAAGGATCTTGATGTCGGGGAGTAGACGGTAGGTGGCCGTGGCGACAGGGGAGAACTTGGCATGGTCGGCACCGATACCCTTGATACAGTGAAGTTCCATCTCGATCGACTGACCAGGACGGAGCTTGGCGACCAGGATGTCCGGGTTGACGGGCTGGATTGCGTCATCGCCAGCAAAGAATTGTTCCTGGCGACCGACGGGGTGGAATGTGATATCTTTGGCGTAGACGTGCGCATTCTTGTAGAGCTTGCGGGGATCATCTTCCTCCGGGTCCGCGTTGGGGTTCTTGGTACATTCGACGTCCAAGCGCAAGACGATGGTGTTGTAGTCGGCGGGGTTGCTGCCATTGGGATCGTCGTCGGTGGGCTTCTTGAACCAGCGCATCCAGTTGATGCCCTCCACGGAACCCTTGAGGGGAATCAGACCCAGACGTTGTGCGAGAACCTCATCCTGGATGACAGAGGTGTTGTTGTGGACGAAAACGTATTCAATGGCGATGCTGGGCACCTCGGCCATGAGAATACGACGGAAGGCATTGGCAATGGAGGCGTCGACTCCGATGAGAGAGAAGGAGGATTCGAAACGCTCGTTGCGGTGGAAGTCGATCTTGAGATCCTGTTCGCGAAAAAAAGGACGTGTGAGCGCAAAGCTGATGGGACTTGTGTGGAGAAGTGGCATTGTGAGCGCGAACACTTGAGTACTACCAACGTACATTCTTGAACTTTTCGAGGGACCATTCGTGCGACTCGCCGGGCCAATGGCCAGGGAAATCTGTGGAGGGGATGTTGGAGACGGTCTCTGGGTTGATGTCGACGATCTGGAAGTCAATGCAGTCAGTATGATGGACGAAGTAGGGACAAGAGATCACGGTCGGAAGACGGAACATACCCTTCTGCGATCAAGCTCCTCCTGCGAGGGAACGAGAGGCGCCATGATGAATGATGGACTTAGAAGCCGCGGGGAAATTTGGAGGAGGAAGAGGGACAGACGAAGTGGAGGGAGCAACTGCGAAAAGTTCTTTGGCGGAAGCGGCAGTATTTTCTCGAAATTCTGCAGGCCGCAAAGGCGGAGAGACCGGTGATTATAACACACCCAGCAGTTTAAAGGAAATCGGCACTAGGAGCGGGAGTTTTAAGTGGCTAACGGCAGACCAACCAGAGACGGGCTGATGACCATAAGCTCCTCTCACGTGACTGCCCAAATTGTATCTTGCCTGGAAAGCGCAACCTCATCCAACGAGGAGCAAGCGTCAGTCCGCATCGCTTCCAATCCCCGCCAATTCCCCCTCCTTCCAACCCAATTGCGTCTGGATTGAGGGCTCTCCGCCTCGCTTCACCCTCATCCTCACTCCCCGCTCTCCCGAATGGCTGCTTCCTTCACTCGCCTGGCGGGCAGCGCGCCCAAAAGGCTCTGCCTCCGCCCCTCGAGCTTCTCCAGAAACACTGCTATCCCCAGATCCCGGACGATTTCGACGTCGCTGCCTCGCCGGTACGCAGAACCCACCAGCTACCAGGCCACCCGCCTCATCCCGGCCGACCCGACCTTCACATCTCTGGCCAACAAGGAGGGCCCTTCGGAGGCTGATGTGGGCGCCGCCCTCGAGTCCGAGGACTCTGGAGCCGGCCGCAAGATCCGCCATTACACCGTCAACTTCGGTCCTCAGCACCCTGCCGCTCACGGTGTGTTGCGTTTGATTCTGGAGCTCAATGGTGAAGAGATCGTCCGCGCCGATCCTCACGTCGGTCTGCTTCACCGTGGTACCGAGAAGTTGATCGAATACAAGTCCTACATGCAAGCCCTGCCATACTTCGACCGATTGGATTACGTCTCCATGATGACCAACGAGCAGTGCTTCTCCCTGGCTGTTGAGAAGCTGCTGAACGTTGAGATCCCCGAAAGAGCCAAGTACATCCGGACACTGTTCGGTGAGATGACACGCATTCTGAACCACCTCATGTCCGTCCTTTCCCACGCGATGGATGTTGGTGCTCTGACACCTTTCCTGTGGGGTTTCGAGGAACGTGAGAAGCTCATGGTAGGTGTTTTCTGGCATACTGAGCTGTGTGCTAGCCGCAATGACTGACATGAGCCCTTGAATTTAGGAATTCTACGAGCGTGTCTCCGGTGCCCGTCTCCACGCTGCCTACGTCCGCCCTGGTGGTGTGTCCCAAGATCTGCCCCTTGGTCTCCTCGACGATATCTACCAGTGGGCTACTCAGTTCGGTGACCGCATTGACGAGACCGAGGAACTGCTCACGGATAACCGTATCTGGAAGGCCAGAACCCAGGGTGTTGGTGTTGTCAAGGCTGCCGATGCTCTCAACATGAGTTTCACCGGTGTCATGCTGCGTGGTTCCGGTGTCCCCTGGGATATCCGTAAGTCCCAGCCCTATGATGCCTACGACCAGGTTGAGTTCGACGTGCCCGTCGGTGTCAACGGTGACTGCTACGACCGTTACCTCTGCCGTATGGAGGAATTCCGCCAGTCCCTGCGCATCATCCACCAGTGCCTGAACCAGATGCCCGCTGGTCCCGTCCGTGTTGAGGACTACAAGATCTCCCCCCCTCCCCGTGCGGCCATGAAGGAGAACATGGAGGCTCTGATCCACCACTTCCTTCTGTTCACCAAGGGTTACGCCGTTCCCCCGGGTGAGACCTACTCCGCCATTGAGGCTCCCAAGGGTGAGATGGGTGTGTTCCTGGTCAGTGACGGTAGCGAGAGACCCTACCGCTGCAAGATCCGTGCTCCTGGATTTGCTCACTTGGGTGGTTTCGACCAAGTGTCTCGTGGCCACCTTCTGGCCGATGCTGTCGCTATTATCGGTAAGCTATACCCAAACCGCCTCGACCATATTAACAACAAACTAACACATTTATTTTTAGGAACGATGGATCTTGTGTTCGGTGAGGTTGACCGGTAGAAAAGGATAGGACCGTCTGATCTCCAACGAAGACCTGTATAACAGCTCAAAGACACATGACCCTGATTTATTGGTGCCAAAATCTCGATTAGAAGTTGCAGATATACCAAGAGAAAGATTAATTGTCTCTACTATTACCATCACATTCGGCTTGTGTGCGAGTTTGTGTAACAGGTCCACCTTTGGGCTATGGCGATCTCCCCAAAAACCAGGTTCAACCTGCTGTACCAATGTCCTTTTGCTTGTTACTTTGCTTTATGGCGTTGAACTTTTTCCTTTGTATCTGTGTCGCTGATGTTGCTTCCGTCGACTGTGTCTGTCCTCCCCCTTTTTTTTCTTTCCTCCTTGTTCTCTCTTCCATAAACCCTGTGTATAGTGACTCAAAACATCGAGTATGATTTTGGATTTGGTACAGTAGTAGAAGTAGTAGTTTATGGGAAGTAAACGTGAAAATTTTAGATGTAACCATAGGGTCAATTTTCAGTTGTCTGTGTACCGAAGAGAGTGTGTGTAGCGAAATATGTATATGTATGTATATTGTAATATATAAGACAGGAGATGTAACTGTGTAAAGAAAGAAAGAGTAAACAAGAAAAAAAAAAAACCCCACACGTAAATGCATTTCATGCATAATACCAACGCTCCAGTCGAAATCCAGTTAAACTCCTTCTTCGCCTTGATAGGAATCAAGCAAGCAAATAGTGAATCAAATAGTGAATCAAAAAGGGAAACTTGAATATGATGTGAGATGAGAATGGAAGATCATAATCACGCGCCAATATCAATGCAACCATCACCACCACCACCGATTTCAGAAATTACTGAACCCCCAAAACATTATACATTATCATCATCATAATGGAAATTGATATCCCTAGGTCTCCTCCGATTATACGACACAAAGTCACTATCACCGGGAGGTCGCTCATTGCGCGAATTAGCGGTCAACATGCTCTGAATACTCATGCAGACGCTCTCGACCGTCTGTACGGGTGACCAGCCTGCTGAGCTGAGCAGATCGAGACATATTATGCCGTTGCTGTAGATGTGTGGGTGGATGGGGATGGGACGGGGGTGGTCGGAGGTGGGTGGGCATTCGATGAATTGGACTTCGGGGGGTTCTATTACAGTTTCAAAACTAATGCGTTAGAATTGTTCATGATTTGAGGGAATGTGGGAGAAAATTGTAATTGTGGGGTGGTAACAATACCGATTGGGTACTTATTGCTAAAGGTGAATTTGAGACGGTAGGTCTCGTTCTGGTAGAGCGGGTTGGAGTCGAGGACTTTGATGTCCATTTGCCATTCCTCGAGGTTTTCGGACTTGACGATTGTGATTCCGGGGGGAAGGTGATCTTTCATCTGTGATGGGGGTGTTAGTTGATTTGTGAGGGAGTGGCGCCATTGGAGTGTAGATAGTGGCTGTGATCGGTCTGGTAGGGTGAATGCTGCAGGAATGGATTACCTTTAGGAGCTCCTGTATGTAGATTTGTGTTAGTTGCAATGGTCGAGATGATGAGCGGGGTGGTAGGTGGCATGATGACTTACCTTGCTCAGGCGCTTGCCGGCAAACATGGTGGGCAGAGCGCCTCTTCGAGACAGAAGTGACAGTCGGTTTATTGGAGATTGCTCAGGGAAGATCTGGTGGGTATTAGTCGGCCAGCCTTGTCGGGAAGGAATTGTCAGATCGTGGAGGCGCACAGATGTATGACGTCTACAACTTAGGGCGGGGCGATCGACGAGACGGCGGATGAGTTGTTGGACGGGGCGGGCGCAGTGATAGACTGAAGTGTAACAGTGCTAAGGGATATAGTAGTAGTGAATGCCCGAGAAAAGAACCTGAGTGAAGAGAGACCGAGGAGGGGAACATGAAAGAGAGGGGACAGGAAGTTACTTAAAGAGGGCCGCGAGGGTATCTCCGGGCGATCATCTGCTGGCGGTGGCTGACGGGGCCGCACCCCATCACCTGATTGGTCCGGACCGATCACGCTGGGGACATCCCCCACGTGATATTCCGGCATCTGATTTGGTCATGATTAGAGTTGTTTCTACTTGGTTCATCATTATTGGGAGGCAATTACTTCGATGCGAGTCATCTACATGCGGCGTATAGTTGGAAGGTCATGTCAAGCCGAATATGAATTCAGATCACAGAAAGGAATATTATCTCCGTAAACCGAAGCCTCCATTAAAGTCCCATCTCGTTCAGCAACCCAAGAAACAGCAAAAAGAATACGCCAGATCAGTATATGGACGGGGAATCATCGAAAGTTATTCACAGAAAACAGTTCAGTGATGGTCCGTGACCCAACAAGAATGGAACCGGTGCAGCAGCAGAAAGCAAGTCTCTATCAACGCCATCCGATCAGGCCTCATGCATGGGTGGTCCGCTCACGAGCTTCACGCTCAACCTTCTCGCGCTCCTCGTTCTCCTTCACCTCACGAACCTTGGCGAGCACAACTTCACGGAAGATGGCGCCGCGGGCAATCTTGCTCAGACTGCGCTTCTTCGTGCCGGTCGCCTCGCCCTCCGCTGGCGCGGAATCCGACTTGCCATTGGGCGAGAGTTGAGGGAAGGGCGTCGTGCCAGAAGCCTTCTCTGCCATTTCCACCGGGCTGGGGATGTCCTCATCATCCTCCTGCATCTTGAGCGCCTCAATGCGGTTCGCCAGCTTGATGATCTCGATGCCTCGGCGGAGACGAGAGCGGGCAATGTAGGCACGGATCTCGGGCAGCAAGTCGCGGTCGCTGGCCGATTCACCGGTCAACCAGGTGTGCTTCAAGGCCTCATCGGATGTGACACGCTTGGAAGGATCGGGCTGCAACAGGGTGAGGATGAAGTCCTTGGCGTCCTGGGAAACATCGCGCCAGTAGCGCTCGTGGAAGATGATCTTTCCGCTTCGGCACTCTTCAATCAAGTCGGACAGGTTCTCGGAGCGGAAGGGGGAGTAACCGCAAAGCAGGGTGTAGGTGATCACACCGAGGGACCACATATCGACGGCCTTGCCATGACCCTGCTTGAGCATGACCTCTGGGGCGGCGTAGCCGAAGGAGCCCGCCATGCTGGTCAGGACCTCACTCGGGCTATCCAGCATCTTGGCAATACCGAAATCTGCGAGGACCAGAGGGGAATGGGGGTCGGGACCAAGGTAGAGAAGGTTTTCGGGTTTCAGGTCTAGTCAGAGTGGATGCCAAGATTAGTCCAAGTCCTTGAAAGTGTACAATTGACGATATATAGGACATACCTCGGTGAACGATATTGCGTTCGTGCAGGTAGTGGACGGCGCCCAGCACCTGGCGAATGGTCTGAGAGGCATCCTTTTCGGTGAACTTGCCGTACTCGCAGATCCGGTCGAACAGCTCACCACCAGTGGCCAGCTGTGTGACAATGTAGAATTTATCCTGCCATAGCGTTAGACAGGGGACCGTCTAGAGTATCCTTGAAGCAACCGACCTTCGATTCGAACCAATCGACGAAATGGACAATGTTGGGATGGTCGAGAGCCTGAAGCATCTCTAGTTCATCGTAGACCATGCGTTCGTTGCCCCGGACATTCTTCTTCAGGATGATCTTGATGGCGACCTTTCCCTTGCTGCTGTCGGCCTCACGAACGATACCGTACGTACCAGCGCCGAGTGTGCGTCCGAACTTGTAGTGGGACCTGCAACGGGTTGCACAGCGGTTATTATATGTCTGCAGATGTAAGGGGAGGCGAGCAGGGTCCTATCGTACTTTTTCTCGTAGCTTTCGGGCTGTCCCGACAGCTTGTTGAGCATATTATGGACTGTGAAATCACCCATTGGTTAGCGCTTGGACGTTGCAGAAATGGAGAGAACCAGTATAGCCGCTCAATAAAACCACCAGAGAGGTGGACGGGTGCAAGCAGGGCAAGTAGTGATGGGACGATCGAACCGAAGAGCCAGAACAGGATGAGAATGCCACCTGCATGGACGCAATGGCCCCAGGTGATGGTGGAAATCAGAGACAAAGACATGGCTCATGAAAGACATGAGGCTGCCGTTCCGGGCGCGATAGCACAGAAACCAATCAATGGCTGTCAATGGCAAGCTGGGCTAATGAAAGTGTATGCCATCGTGGAATGAACGAATGGCTGATCGGCGACGAAAGAAAAACAAGAGAAGGGAAACGAAGGAAAGGTAAAGACCTACAACTCATGGTGACTGGAGTAGAAGGGCCTTAGTGAAGGCCCTAGGGAAGGGGGTTAATCCGTGAGTAGTAAGTAGTGTGCGGTGGGCTCGAGACCAGCGAGCGCGAAGCTGAATGGGAACCCCGCACGTGAGGGAGGTTGGTAGCGGGGCGATTCAAGAGACGAGATCGCGAAAGTCGCGTTTGGAGGAATCGAGGATGAAGGTTTGAAAAACAGAAATCTGGGGGAGGAAGACGGAAGAAGTAAGTAAGTATTTGGTGGGATTAACTTCCGTACACGAGCAGCGACAGTGTCCGTGTGGAGGGTGGGAGGGGGGAAGGCTGATTGATGGTGGGTAAATCCCTCCATCCACCGATAGGGGGTAAGAAAAAAAAAGACTAAGACTAAGTAACTGGGTAAACACACGGTACCTGATCGGGGGAGTCGCTGCTTATCGCTTATGGTAATGGCTGCACGTGCAAGACTCTGGCAGGCAAGGCAAAGCAAGGCAATGCAATGCGCTGTTGTTGTCGGTCGGAAAGGAAAGAAAGGAAGGAGGCTAAACAGTTGATAGACAGCTGAAACTGACCAGAAGAGAAGAAGAAAGGAAATAATAATACTAGCGAGCCGAGCGATTAAATCTGGTCAAGGAGGGGGGAAAAAGAGAGCGAGAAAAAGGTCAAGTTCTGGCCCGGCGATAGAGTTTAACCCATTAATCCCATGGCTGCCCAGCACAGCCACGGGGGGGTTTCTTCTCAGCGGGGCTCAATCTCGAAGGGAAATCCTATCTATAGGGATTGGATGGTGGAGGTCGGAGTGATGGAGCGGCCACGCAAGGCTGATGCTCCTCCAGGCAGCGCATTTTAGTAGGCTTAGGCTGATCCATGGATGCAAGTTAGTCCCGTAGTCAGTCACAATTGGTTAAGTCTGGTGTGTTCAATCACTACATAATGCAGTGTAATTCGGATCTGGATATCCGTCTGGTATTGACACTTTGTTCACTTCACAGCCTGGTGTTTTATACAAGTGATATGTTCTGGTAGAGTTTTTTTCGACCTGAAAAATGAGGGAATCTAGAATAAAAAGTGGCTTAGGGTGAAACGGGGCCCCCAAATCTGAAATCGGCCAGCGGGCCAATGCTGACACACGCCTTTCTCCTCCAGGCTGAAACATTGCCGAACAGTCAGTCCCTGGAGCTAATTATTTTGGGACTTTGTGCCTTGGGCACCAGCCACACTCCAGAAGAAAAGGTCTCATCTTGAACAAAAACATAATTAAGAATGTCGTATTCGCTTTAACTGTTTTGTTTTCACTCCGAGTCTTCGAACTGAGACATATTGGTCACAGTATAAAAAAAGGGGCTATGTCCGCCAAGTTTCTGATACTAAACTATTTTTTTTGTTAAGTTTTTGGCCCCCTTTAAAGGATTGGCGCGGAGATGTAGCCTAAAATCTCATCTGGGATGCTTAGCCGGATTGACGCCGGTTCATTGGATCACCGTTTAGCCCTGACAGGCTGACTGACGGCCTGCTCTCTTCGGATGATTCCTGTCCTTCTCCACTCGGGCTGAATGCAGGTTTGCTGGGCTAGCCCCGTGGAAATTCCAGGTAGCTAGTTTCCTTGATTACTTACTACGTGGGCTTGATTAGGCTGTCTGACTTGCGACTTGATTTTGTAGAAGGCTCAACCAATTCATTGAGCAAGCACCTGTATTACCATAATGGGTATACTAATGACACTAACAAACATCCTATCATAAACCATAACTAACACCAAATACCTCCTAAACCATCATGGTCATCATGTATCAATCTCAAGATCTTCCCAAATACAATTCATCCAACACTCGCTCACAATACTCCCGATAATACCCCTCCCCCTTCCATCCACTTTTCTGTCCTCGAATTCCCACTGTCTGCCATCCATCCCTTCGCAGTCTAGCAATTCGTTGCTCTGTACTTTCCTTGACCCCAAACGAAGACCTTTCCTTTCCAATGTCATCGCAGCCAGAAACCTGCTTCTCTTTGACCGGACTAAAGCTCCAAAAGGATCCAGAGCGTCGCATTCCCTTGGACATGCGCCGTGCATACTGCATCTCAGCCACGTCCGTGATCATTCTATGCAACGTGGTGATGCTTGAAGTGACCTGCTGACGGAGGAAATCGATTGTCGTGTTAGTCTGTAGTTCGCCTTTGTAACCTGGTGTCTTGACTGATTGCCAGGTTCGTAAACCAACTTCCTTTTTGGGACCTGTATAGATAGGCGCAGAAGTAGTAGGAGCAGCAATCCTCAACGGCAATGGTAACGAAACCCCAACTCCTGCCTTCGCCGCACCCATAGTATGGTCCTCACCCTCGGAACCCTGCAGAGAGCTACTACCTCCAACCAACTCCCCAGACACCTTCCGCACCTTCAACGGCGAAGGAACAAGACCACGTTCATCCCCATCCTCAATTCCCTCTCCACCTTCATCGAATAACGATGCCTCACTATACGTCGAGATAGTGGTGTTGGTATAATTGAAGCTGTTGTCACTCTCACCCGAGAACAGCATCTCTTCCTCTTCGTCATCCCATTTTCTACCATCTTCCCCATCATAATCATGATCAGGACGATGGTACTCCACAAACGGATCATCATCATCTTCCTCACACATCAGCACCCCACTGCCATCATCCCAACCTCCCCGAACCTCCTCCAAAACACCCCCACAAATCCCAAACCACTCCACAGCAGCCTGCAAAAGAGGCAATTTCTGACCGGAGAACTGATGGGCCGCAAGACCCATTCCTTCATATGAAACAGCCATGTAAAATGTGAGATAAGTTTTGTATATCTATACACCCACACAAACACCATCCGATCATTTGGGGAATCTTGTTAGCACATGATCTCTTAGCCATTTCAAAGTAATATATAGTCTCGTAGTTAGGAAATAATTAAGGAATAGAGATAGGATAGGATAGAATAGTTTTGACTGTACCGGCTGCTCCGTTAGAGACAAATGTTCTGCTGCATGGGCGATGCATTGGCGGTAGTGGTGGGAGGTGTAGAGGTTTTTGATTGTGCGGAGGGTGAGGGACCAATCTATGGTTCCTGATGTTTTGGTTCTTGGTGTGGTTCTTGGGTGGGAGGTTGGAGATGGTGATGGAGATGTGGTTGAGGGTGGAGGTGATGGAGTGGTCATTTTGTTTTGTCTATGTGTATGTGTATGTCTGTGTGGGCGTACGATCGATGATTGTTAGCTAGGTATTGGTATCATGGGGATAGAGACTTTGAAAAGGCAAGAGGGGATGATGAGATGGTTTCGTTGACTTGAAGTTAGAGAACGGATATAGAAATGGTAATGAGATGCATCCACCTCATGACGCGCGTCACGTCTGGACGTGACGAGGTTGAGTTTCGTGTCGAGCCACGAGGGTCGGGATTATACAGCAGTTATCTAGACCTTGATCGTGATTGCAATGTTTGTTGGTCAGGTATTGTTGTAGTGGGTTCCTATACAGAAGTTGGGTTAGACCTGCAGTGAATGCTGAATACTTATTACGACAGGCTGTCAAACTGACAGCATACATCAGATACTATGGTTTCATTATGACTGCAGAAATTCAATTTACATCATTTTGCTCAACCGTATCATCCAGCACAAACACCGAAATATGCCCAACAGCCCTCAACGACAAGTGCTTTTACCAGCCAGAACCCATGAGACGCCAGCAGTCCGCTATGTTCTTTTCTGAAACCAGCCACAGACTAACCACCTACTCAGCCTCTGGTTTGACCTCCTCTTTCACCTCCGGACCCAGATTGACTCTAGATAAAGCCTGTCCGGTGGAATTCAACGAGTCAATGAAGCTTTCTAACAGTCGATCCAACTCCCCAGCTATCGCATGATCGTTCGCACCAGCCATGAAGAGCTCAAGCTGAGGCAGAGGGAGCTCGGGGAACAGGATCGGCTCTCCGTCGTCAGTGGTGAGCGAAGGAAAATTGGTCCGAGCCGTAGGCAAGGAGTCCGATACGGAGGAACTTGCAGACGGGACGAAGGGGAGGCTGAGGTCGATGCCTTTGGTGGGGATCGCTGTCGGGAAAGGTTCAGACAAAGAGGGATCGTCCGTGTTCTCAGAAGGCTTCTGCCACGCGTCATCCGTCTCCTCTTCTTCATCGGGACCAGGGCCATCCATAATGATGGACTGGTCGTAGTTAGGGTACTTGAAAGTATTCAGCAACTGGGGATATTCAGGACTTTTTGGGTCCGCGGGCGCCTGGCTGGGTGGTGTGGAAGGTCGATCAAAGCGGAAGGGGTCATAGTCAGTCTCAGATCCATTGGACTCGCCGGATCGAGACGTAGATGGTCGGGAGTCCCCGGGCTCACCAATACTAGAGCGCCGGACTGTGGCTGAAGGCTGGCTCTCCACAATCGGTGCCTTCAGTGTATCATACTGACTAGTATCCGTAAAGTTATCGCTGCTGACGCCCCCATCATTTGCTGGAGCGGTCATGACGGGGAATGTCCATTCCATAGTTGCACGTTTATCGGATGTGTCGGGCTCAGCCGGCTTCGTCTCTGGTTCTGGTGGGCTGGCTGGCTCAGCCTCCTCCGTCGGAGGTTGCATGAACACAGGGAATTTCCAATCCATTGTAGGAGGACGAGGCCCAGTCTGGGGCTGGAATGTCATATCCTCGGAGCCCCGGTTGCTACTCACGCCGCTGCTGGACGAACGCGAACGGCCTTCAACAGAGTTCCGGTGCTGACGCCCACTCGTCCGGTTCGCTCGAATAGTATCCGCATCGGCAAGTTGAAATGGCTGGGCCGAGGTTGCTCCGGCAGCATAGTGTGAGGAATCAAAGGAGCCAATGTCAATATCAATAAAAGTTGAGGTGACTGATGATCGATCGGTATCAGTGCGAAGCGGAAGATCCGACGTAGGGGCTTTTGGCTCGATTGGGACGAAGTCATTCTTGGTTTCATACTTGTAGCTTGGCTTGTCTTCATCGAAGAGACCCTCCATCGCTGCAGCTCCCCGACGCACACGCTCGTCAAAGTTTGCTTTGTCCTCCGGCGTCATGTCCTTGTCCGATCCGTCCTCAAATGATTCATGATCCGAGCTAGACACCGTGGTTGGACTAATTTGATCTTCCATCTCCGCCAGAGAGGCGGCCAGCTGGTCAAGATCAATGACTGAGAAGCGACGCTCAAAACCATCTGTCGTACTAAAGTTCCAGTCCTCTTCATAATCTTGCTTTTTGCCGGGGATTTCTGCTGCAGCGGCACCTCCAGGGTGGAAGAGAGAAATGCGCTGACCACCACGCTGTGACCATTGATAATAGATGCGGACCAGCTCGCTGAGGGACGCAGTAGGATATGCGTCCTCAGTATCAGCAACGTAAGGATGTGTCAATATATCTGCCATACCAGGGCGAGTGACCGGGTTGGATTCCAGGGCAAATGAAACGATGCTCTTAAGACCGTCGCTGTATTTATCGGTGTCCAACTTTGGAGTGTTGCGTGTGATCTGTCTGCCGATTTGCATACGCTCGCGAAGATTCGAGTTAGGGGGATTTCCCGTGGCGAATTCAAACAAGGTACAGCCATAGGCCCAAACATCAATCTGTAGCAGTCAGTATGGAAAAGTTTACTTCACGGCGTACAGCTCACCTCGCTACCGTACTTGTGGGCTTCACCGCGAGTCGCAAACATCTCGGGTGGCATCCAGTGTGGTGTCCCAATCCAAGTGGACCGCTTGTCCATCTGAGACTGAAGCACCCCGGCGACACCAAAGTCACAGATCTGCAGCCTTCCCTCTTCGTGGATCAAGATATTGGCAGCTTTAGATAGTCAATCGCAAGCCCGGTAGCTTTAAGGTAGTTGCCTACCTTTGATATCTCTGTGGATGACGCCGGCATCATGAATGGCGCGTAACCCAGCAGCAAGCTCTCGAGCGATAGGGATGATAAACTTTTCCTCAAGCCGGTCGCCGGTCGCTCGCATCTGCAGTAGAATGACATTAGCACACAGATAGAAAATATGCTTACGAAGGCAGAGAATGGCAAGAGGAATGCACGCACCAAGGTTCTAACACTACCACCAGGGCAGTATTCGCAAACCAGCCACAGTTGTGAGTGGATGGAGATTGCCTCGATTAGTTCGTTGATGTTCCTCGCACCCGCGTCCTTGACCTGCTTCATCACCCTAATTTCGTGTATAAAGTCCTTGATCGACTCATCTCTGAAGTCACGAACAGTTTGATAGTCCACAGAATCAATATCCATCACCTTGATGGCAACGACCTTACTGGAGGGAAGCTGGTGGCCTTTGTAGACGCGTCCGTATGAGCCCTTTCCGATCAACTCCTCGAATTCATAAGGAGGTGTATTTGTTTTGGCTCTGCGGCACATCTCTCGGACAGCAACACCCTGTTCACGAGCAAGCTTTATGGCTTCGGCCTTATGCTTGGAGAGGGCAGCCACCGCCGGGTCCAGAAAGCGCGATCCACGTGAGGGATCCATGGTGGAATCGGAATGCTCTGTGGGTAGCGGATGATCTTGTAAGCCAATGGTGGAATCAACTGGTTGTTGACAGATAGAAGGCTGGCGGGGCCGGATGAAGGTCTCGGGACTAGGATGATTCCCAGCGTCCAAGGGTATAGAGGGGAGAGTAGGTTGGGCACCTGGAGACTCACAATCAAATGCTGGGAAACACTCAGTAGGAGAGACAGGCGTGATGGGAGGACCGAGAGGGTTTCCAGGGGAATGGAAATTCACCGGAGGAAATTGAGGTGGAGTGTGGATGAAGGGTGGAGAGAGGGGGGAGGAAGGATCCCAGTAGTAGCCTGTGGGTAAGACTTGAGCTCGACGATGTTCGTAGGAATTGGGGAAGTGGGTGGATAAGGGAGCAATGGTCAGGGGAGGCACGCTGATTAAGAACGGGTCAGCAAGGGTCAATCTTGGTGGTGCCGTTCTTTCCTCTTCTTCTTTGGACCGTCCTGGCCAAAAGAGGTTCTGAAGAGCCGAACCAATCTTGGAATCCGAGCCTCCAGTACGCGGCGAGTGTCTGTGGAAGTTACGACCAAAAGGGTAAGTGTGCGAACGGAAGAGTCGCCTTCGACGGAGAGAGTCGCCCGCCTTGGTGGCACGTGTTTCAACTGGAGATTGTTCGTCCGGTGTTTTTGAGGTGGCCTTCCTGCCGAAAAATGGCAGTCGTTCTCGCCTACTGCCTGAGCGCTGGTGAGATCGGTAAACCGGTTGCTCACTCGCGCTCTTCTTATGCAACAGGCCCCGCTGCCGACGGTTATTTCCGTCCTCGAACAGACTCTCGTTTGGGCCTATATAATGATTAGCTCTTCCAAACTCGAGTCTGAGTTCGACGGAAACTTACTATTATGCCCGTCTAGGCCCGCTACGCTGCCTTGATTACCCCCCTGGCGATACTCCTGCCAGGCTTGGGGACTGCAACTAGATCAGCATTTATAACCAAGCAATTAGGATGATGCAAACCCGTCGGCGCGTTCGCAGGGCTCAAACGAGCTTAGACCTGCCATTACCAGGGATCACGCAGAAAACGACGCGACTTTTGAGAGAGAAATAACGAGGAACGAGGAAATCGTCACGGACACGGCTCATCGACGAGTATGACACGACGCAGAAAGACAAGCAGGAGAAGCAAGCGGCAGAAGACGAAGAAATAACAACAGACACGGGAAGTGACCGCCCAATTCACTAACTTACATCCAAGCTAAAAATGGGAGTATCCCAATATAGAACGGATCGGATGCTGCGAGAGGCCCTAGCCGAGCGTCCCGTGTCTCATTCACGGAGCAGGAGGGCAGTTCTCACTGTTAGCTGATTTACAGAAACCTATAAAGCCAGCCAGTGAACTACAAGGTGTTAGCTACATACTGAAACACATCGTGCTGTTCCCGGGGACCTGTAATCCCAAGCACTGCGAAAGCCCACCCAGGACAGGTGCAAACTCACCTCAAATGCTGTGTTGCACTGAAGCCCACAATGACGTGAATATAAGGCGGTGAGAGATGTAAAGAAGAAGAAGACGCTAGTTTAGCGCCAGGCAGAAACCAGTTCTCCAAGGTGCTAGGCAGTCGAGCTCCAGTGAATCGAGATATTTGATATATGGTGAAGTACACGTGCTAGGACTCTGACCAATCAGATTCACCTTTCGGTACACCCAAGAAGTGACAATCTGCGATATTTGAAAGTCTCTCTATATTCACAACCTTGAGTTCACCCGCACAATTCTCTGGCATGAACAGAGAAGCCAGATGCCAGATGCTGGAACAAACGGAATCTTCAATGAAATAATCTGCACGCTGGTTAGCACTGCACCAGCTAGCATCTACAAAACAGAGCACACTATTCAAGTTAAGCAAAATGGAGACAGTGATCACGAATGGCTTCACATGCAGACACAAAACAGCCACTGAGCCCAGGACCCAGCTTGATTAGTTAGGCATCTTGCATCCTAACCGCCTCATACCCATCACGTGACACGAAGAAAGCAACGCAAGAAATCCAACGAACAGTTGTCCAGCAAGCAATTCGACCACCAAAAGACACAAAACATAACCCTTTATTGCTATCTATAAAGAATCCCAAGACCACTCACCTACAACAAGCACCCAAGAAACCTAGGACCAAGCCAGCTGGTCTACCACAAGACAACGAACAAGAAGCCGGTCGTTCGCCAATGCAGGGGTAACGGAATCAGGGCAACGGCAAAACCGAAAGAGAAGAAAGTCTAAGGGGTATCAAGAGCGGGATGGAATAATATCAATAATAAAAAACAAGATACATCGTCTCTCCTCTCTCGTTAGATAGTTATATCGACAATCTAAGGCAGTCGATGGAGGGTTTTGGGGCAAACGTTCGATTAAAGTTCCAGAGCGTTCGTTTGGGATAGTGTCACGCTGGTGGGTGGATCAACCGGCGGAATATTGTTTTCACGCGGTTCCGACGGCTCTACCAATGTGATAGATAATAGCTGCGCAACGAGGAGGAATCATGAAGCTTGTGGGTTTTGAAAGGCTATTAATTATAGGAAATCTTTATACGGGTGTCATTCCATGATAATCCTACTTATATTAAGGAGGAACCATACTGTGACATGAAAAACTTCCAATTTGTTTACTCTATAACCGATTTCACGCTAGAATTAGGATGGGGTTATCTACTTCTTTCGTATTTACATCTTCTTGAAGAAGTCAACCGCTCTCTACAGACCGAACTGGACTCTCAGAGAATCACCGAACCGCCGAATAGCTTCAGTAATGCCTTCCGAGCTGGCGGCAGCGAACGTAGCGCGGAAGAACATCTTCTCCTCGTTGACTCCAGACGCCTTGAACCAGCTGCCACGAGAGACAAGGACGCCGTTGTCGATGGCAGCGAGGAACACTTCCTCTTCAATGGATTCACGAGTCTTGCCGGAAGCCAAGCCAGGGTGCTTCTTCCAATCAACCTCGATCCAGTGCTATCAGTGTGTTAGCTTATTGTCTCACTCGGGAGTTATAGTAGCCATAGTTTACTTACAAACATGCCTGCTGCAGGAGGAATCCACTGAGCGATTTCACGAGGCAGGTACTGTTCACAAGCATGCATCATCGTATCACGGCGGCCAGTGTACTGCATGCGCAGGTTGATCAGCCAGTCAAGGTATCCAGAGTGACCCCAGTGCTCATCAAGAAGCTTGTAGAAGATCAACTGAGAGATACCGCTAGGGTTCTGGGCCGAGGTCTCGCAGTTCCGGATGAATCGTTCCACAACCTGATCCGCAGCGACAATCCAGCCGGCACGAGATCCAGGAGAAAGGACCTTGGAGAATGACTCGATGCGAAGGACACGTCCGTCGACGTCGAGGCTCAGGTAGGATGGCACAAGGGACTTAAGGAAGTCTTCGTGGGTCGCCGGGGGCGGGACGGGCTCGCTGTCAGCACCAGCGTAGGGCTGCATCTGCAAGAAGTAGTACGGCTCATCCTCGACAATGTACACGTCGTGCTTCTGGGCGACCTTGTACACAGCCTTACGCCGTTCCGCAGACTGAGTAGCACCCGTTGGGTTCTGACCAGTGGGGATGGTGTACAGCACGTAAGGCTTGGGACCACCCCGGGCGGCTTCATCCCAGTTGCTCAGAACCTCATCAAGGGACTCCGGCAAAAGACCCTCCCCATCCATTCTGATCGGCGCCACCTTCAGTCCAAGCGGAAGCGCAGTCTCCTGGGCACTCGCAAAAGTGTACTCTTCCATCATGATGTAGTCCCCGCGGTTGCAAAGCATGCGGAGGATCGTGTCCCACGCATACGTGCTACCTGCGGTCAAGCAGCATTGCCAATCGGCATAGGGAGGGTTGTGAATGAGCTAGTAGCGATTAGTGCATGTCACATATGTCAAAGCTTGGTTGTATTGCCTCCACATACTTCGGTGTGTTCCGTCACGAACCTAAGCAACTGGGGAGTTCCCGAAGCCTGGCCATAGTTAAGGGCAACCTCCAAGTCTAAACATATGTTTGATTAGTATGCAACTTAACGCGCGGGGGCTGGAGGCAGCTAACCGTAAAGACTCTTTCCGGTGCGCACGTCACCCTTATTCGCGGTCAGAAGAGCACCGGAATTCTGAATAGCCTCCGGGGTGAAATCAGGGGCGTTGGGGACCTTGACGGAGAGCTGCTCAATGGGAAAGTATTCCGGGGAGGGGAGGCCGCCACCCAGAGAGATCAATCCGGGGTTCTTCAGGTACCGCGCAGCACCCTTCAAGGTTGAACTCTAACAAAAGCTTCAGTATCCATGTACACCGCAACGATGTGTATGAACGGACGAACCTTCCGAGACTTGGATTCGATGGAGAAGATATCTTGAGAGGAATTAGTGATTGGCCGACACGGGGGTAATTAGACGACTTACGATCCCAGCGTTTCGATTGCGGCTTGGTGAAGCAGTGCTGGACGAAAGAACAGTACGGTCAGTCGGTCTTTCGCCACAGAGTATTGTCGGGTTGGGGAGGCGAGAAAATAACATACCGGACTCTTGAACATGTCACTGTTCGTAGCAGGAGCAACACCGGTGGGAATCTTTGCGCTCTTGGCTCTCAGGGCAGGGATGGCATCGACCGTCAATGGGCCGGTTGCGGCAACCGAGCCCACGTTGATTGAGTCATTGTCCACGGCGACGGGAGGGCTCATTCTTAAGACAGGGGTCTGATTGCACGTAGTGAACTTGGTGAATATAGAAATCAGGTGAGTGTATGCACACAGTCCACACGGAAGTCAATGTAGCAAGGTAGACGATTGAGAGAGAAATTCACAATGCAGGCGAACTGATGGCGAAACCGAGAGGGAGAATCGAGTCACGCAGGGGCGTCCGCTTTTTTCTCCGCTTAAGTGGGCGGACCGGTTCCGCCGGTAATGCATCATTGGGTCGATGGGGACCGGATTCATCCACGAGGCACATAAAAAAGGGGCGCCATTGCTGATGGAAGGCAGGAAGAAGCAATCAGATGCCATGAAGGAGCTTCACCGCGTTTTCGTTATCTAATATCACTGTAGGATGCCGCAAACTGATGCGATGTGACGCTGTCGTTCACAGGGCGCGGCGGGCAGCGATAACGTAATTCGTATTCCCGATACAGTCTCCGTATGGTTGGGCCTGCAAAGGTACTAAAGGCAACTTCAATCTAACTGCTTCTCCAGCAAAGAGCCATTGGTCGGTACCAGATAGCTTGGTGGGACATCGAGTAATATTTTTTGTGATCCGACTTGGCCTGAAGAGAATGAGGGGAAAGCTCGAGCTGAAGCAAGGACCAACAACTGTTTCTGCCAGACAAACAGCAAGAATGCATGGAAATTAGATTACCGCTCGGGTGACAACCCCGCGCCTAGATAAGGCTATCGCCGGCATCGGACTTGCTTATCAACCCGATAAGATCTTGGTCTTGTCCCCGAATAGGCAATGGAAACGAACTATCACGACTTCTGGAACTGCCTACCCACGAGTTAGTGACTAACCTGTGTACACGTCTGACTTGAAGAGATGGAGCCACAGCTACTATTACTGGTGTGACAGCCATGTCTGGTAAAGTTTAGAGGAGGGGATTTACGTGGTAAGCCTGCATTTGTTGGGTCTACCCCTCTTTCATGTGGTTTCTGGCAGGAGAAAAGCATGAGTCTGTGCTCACCACCAATGAAGAATTACAGGAACACACTATTACTCTGCCGATATTCCCTCCATTATCAATGCCTCTTGAGTTTAAACAGAAGTCCCTCGAATGTACACAATCTGATGGGACGCGGGTTTGTGTAGCTCTCTCTCCATCGGACCACCCACATACCACCACGAAAGTTTACTGAGCTACGTATGTCCTCAGATTACACGATAACATAAATCCGTATTTCCCTTGTTAATATACGAGCCTCGACAGTTGCATCAGGAGGAGCTTTACCATCACGAACCTCATATTCCTCTCAGTGTGGGATACTCGGTAGGTGACGAATCCTGGAGCTGGCTCAGGCTGGCTCAAGGTAAGTCTCATGACTTCCTTCAACAGAATCTTCAGGCTATACATCAGAGAATTTTACAACAGTTGTTACAGCTCAATCTGGAAAGAGCGATCTAGCTCTTCGATGTGACGTAACAAGGGCTATTGCCCTTCTAGTTTTGGGGGCTAAATCTGCTCAAATGTCGTTTGTGGTTTCACAGCTGGGGACAACGCCAGCTACCATCCCTTGACCAATTTTAATACAGAAGAGGATGTATCATGATCACGCTGAGATCATCAAGATCTTTTGTTGTATTCCCCTCCCTGAAGCCATCACAAGCCACTTCCCATCATCCGAGTCTACCCGCGTGAGGCCACAGCTGCCACACCCAAGTCTAGATCAATGTCTCACTAGCAATGAGCTCGGATGAAATAAGTATGACAGGAAGCCCCCTCATGACATTTGCTATACATAACTCCCAGCTGAGACCGACTCCAAACAACATGCAATGTTATAGGCGTTGAGGCCTTGGAACAGTTACCCGAAAGTCAAATTGGCATCTGGAATCAATACTCCTCTGAAACCCCTCTCCACCACCGCAATTCAAGCTGAGGACCGGCCATCTCGAACCCAATGCTACGGAGGGGATTGTCTGCGGGGAACCTTCTGTCACCAAACATCATTGGGGTATCTACCATGGGTTGAGCCGCGATGCAGCTAGTATATAAACCCCCTCGAACACTCAACCAGTTGAACAGAGGATCATCTCAATCAAAAAGCATCATCTAATCTATACCTAATAATTCAATTTCTTTTGACTTTGACACATACCTCCTGCATCTCACTAGAAAGCTTAAACAAGTTACCGAACCTTATATTTCAATATGCGTGGAAAGGTCGCTATCGAAGAAGCCTTTGAGGTGAAGGGCATGGATGAGGAGATTGATGCCCAGGCAGCCCTCTACATCGCTCCTAAAGATGTTGAACGCTACAAGCGCCAGATAGTGTCCATTACAGACGAACGCTTGCAGCTGTCCGATCAAAACGGCATTGGATACAGCATCCTCTCCCTGACAGTTCCGGGTATTCAGGGCATCACCGACAAGGACAAGGCCGAGAAACGGGCCCGCGATGCAAACAACTACATCCATGACCAGATCAAGGACCACCGTGATAGATTGGGAGCATTTGCATCCCTGTCAATGCACGATCCCAGACAGGCGGGACATGAGCTTCGCCGCTGCGTGAAGGAGCTGGGCTTCCACGGAGCCTTGTTGAATGATGTTCAACACACCGGGGAGGGAGATGATGATCAACCTCTGTTCTACGATCAGCCTGACTACGATGAGTTCTGGAGAGTGGCTGTGGAGTTGGACGTCCCGGTCTACCTTCATCCTGCCGCACCCTTGCGGGATACCCAACTTTACAAGCAGACCTACGAGGACCGCAAGTATCTCATCGGACCACCCCAGAGCTACTGCAACGGAGTCGCACTACACCTGATGGGAATCATCATCAACGGCGTGTTCGATAGATTTCCCAACTTGAAAGTCATTATTGGACACATGGGCGAGCGCATCCCATTTGACTTCTGGCGGATGGACCATTGGGTCAAGGGCGTGACACGGCCTCTAGCAGAGAAGAACGGAGATACTGTTTGCCAGAAGGAACCCCTCTACTACTTCAAGCGCAACATCTACATCACCACCAGTGGACATTTCAGTACCCAGAACCTGCGCTACCTGTACGAGTGGCTCGGCGATGAGCGAATGATGTTCAGCGTTGACTTCCCTTACGAGCGAATGGAGCATGGCTGCCAGTGGTACGATGATGATGAGGAGAAGATCAAGGAGGCACTGGGTGGCCGAGATGGATATCTTCGTGTTGGCAGGGACAACGCAAGAAGGTTGTTCAAGCTCAGCAAGTTCAAGGATTGTGATGTTGTTTAGGGAATTCACTGCAACTGGGACACGATTAATATTGAAAGGCGTTCAATGGCTCAATGGAGGTGTTGCTTTGACCTGAAACTGATGGGAAACACAAAATGGGTATCGTAATGCATTTTTTTTACTAACCGAGATTGTTACACAGTTTGTTATCATGACTTTCAATGAGGTGAATCTACTTGCTTTTGCTTTTGTATTGTGTGATTTTTGACACGTAAGAGCTGTTTAGCACTTGCTTCGTAGACTACCCTTGGATATTCCGTCCGGACAGACATCCTAGGTGTTCTAGGACAAGAGTATTCACTAGAACACTTTCAAGGAATGTAAAAAAATGACAAACCAATATGACATAATTAACTGGCATTGTAGCTGAGACCCCACCAAATCACGGACAATAAACCGGAGTAATAACCTTCTTCTGCGCCCTCTCAACAGTCGAACGCAAATGTGAGATCTTCGGAGGAGACACCGGACTCGGAGCGACAACATAGCTCTTCTCACTCAACGCCTTCGGAAGAAACTCCTTGAAGATTTTCCGACATATCACAGTGTCCTTGAACGTGATCGCATCTGGCGGGCGGGAATCAGATGCGGGTGCTACTAAATCACTGTTTCCCACAACAGCTTTGCAGATAGCTGTGCTAATGTCTGTATCTTCGGTGTCGATTACACCCAGAAGTCTTGTCGGTTTCGATTTCTCCAGTGCCTGCAGGAGTTCCTCCTTAGTCCTTGGGCTATACTTATCAACCACTTCGCTGGCTCCGAGGCGTCGTACGTAGTCGAATTCCTTGCCCGGTGCTGTGGCTATCACGGTACAGCCTGCTGCGGCTGCTAGCTGGATGGCGTTGCACCCTGGGCTGGTGGTGCCCCCCCATACTATGACTGTCCCAGTCCCTTTTCTGCGTCTGTTGTTGCTTCCTGCGGAAAGGGAGGTGATGGGGACTCTTAGCCTTTGAAATAACGCTTCTGCTGCAATGAATATTCCCAGTGGTAGGGCGGCGGCATCATAGAATGAGAGGCTTGGGGGGATAATTGCTACCAGGCTGGCGGGAACAACTGTGTAGTTTCGGAATCCCTTGTGTCGGTCCTCTTTAGTAAATGGATAGACAGCCAACGCGAGAACACGGTCACCTTCTTGTAGCCCCTGTGTCTGCTCTTCACTGCCGAGTTTGCGCACGGTGCCCGCGAGATCGTAGATCGTTAGGTTCTGTGGTGTGTACTCGGAATCGGACTCATCCTCGCTGTCGCTGGAGTTATCTTCAGTTGAATTAGTCTCCCTCGATCCATACTGGTGTAGTGATACTGTTGCATTCTCGATGATGACTTCATCGTCCTCCCGAGGGAGTTCCAGCTCTTCTACTCTGTAGAAGGCTTGTCCTTTCGATGGGTTCTCTGGCCCATAGAATTCATCGTAGTAGGGAATTGTACGCTTCACTCGGCCCTGAGAAGCTGCGTCATCTCCGTATCGACAGAGAAGCTCACTGAGATGATATATAGCCTGTATAACTGGAATACCGATCCTATCGCTGCTCTCTTTGCGTACTCTTGTCTCACACAAGCGTGCCATTTGGCTGACGAGTTCTCGGGTCTCGGGGTACGTGGGACCACATATCCTTTCTATACCTGAGATAGGTTTGCGAAATAATCTGGCAGCAGTATCGCGTAGCTGTTGACTGTCCCTTTCCAGAATTAACTTATCGTTTTGCAGCTTATCGTTTTGCAGCACTGCCAAGCATAAGTCTGCAACATGGACGTCTAGATGATTGTCGAGTCTGATACCTTCCAGTTGCATCCGCGCCGCTTTAAGGTGTCTCTCTGCTGATTGGGTATTGTCATCCATCAAATAAAATATCCCCAGATCACGTTCTGTGCACGCATGGAGATAAGCGCTGGATGTTTCAGCGTTATTTGGGGGTGGTGATTCTATTAATTGTGCCAGAGAACCGATCGCTTTCCGCAATTCTCCTTGTCTCTCATACAAGCGGCCGCCAGCAAGGCGGACTTCACGAACTAACCAATGACCCGAGGGTAAGTTGGCTGCACATTCTTGCGCAAACAATTCTAGATCCTCTTCTGGCGTTGCTCTTTTTCCTTGTAAGATATGAATACGCATTAGATCATATCTCGCCCGTAAAAGCAATAGGTGTTGACGGCCATCAAGCATATCCTTCATAGCGCGGATAACTTCCTTGAGAACCTCCTCCGCTTCAGCGATCTCCCCTTGAGCAAATAGTGTTGCAGCGAGGTTCTGTGCCGTTATGAGGGTTGCAGCATGCCCCTTACCCAACTCTCTTTCAAAGTCCCTCAAGGCCCTGCTGTATAGAGTCTTTAGCCGTTGGTCCTCGGCGTCTTTGTGCGAACACAAGTCACCTAAGCGGGTGAGTGCATCGTGCGAGAACACGTAAACATCATTGGGAACATTTAGAGATGAATCGATTACTTTCAGTGCGCCCAGGTAGCAAGAATTTGCCTCATTCATCGTTCCAATGTGGGAATACAGGAAGCTGAGCTCTCCAAGGGCCTGCAACCGGAGGCGTCGCTTTCCCATATCATCGTCTGCTTCATTTAGATACGATATGCATCCTGAGTAGGCACATTGTCCTTCATTCAGTAACCCCGTCTTCCAACAGGTTCTACCCAACTCGCACATAGCTTCAACAGTAGCAGGATCAGTGCCCTGAGCAATACCACCCGAGGGCAACTGCTCGTACGCCAGTGCGCACGTCTGCTTAGCATTGTCTGGGCGATTATTGGCAAGGTAAACAGAAGCGAGGAGGCTGAATTCCCTGAATTCTAGTTTATCCTTGATCTCATCTGTGATTTCCACACCTTGGGTCAGGAATAGTTGCAGTATATGTGGCGCCTTAGGGGTCTTGAAGGCTTCCAAAACTAGTTCCTCTCCCACTGCCTCGTCGGCTGGGGAGGCATCATGTACACTTCGTTCATCCTCCTGCTGTGGGGAAGCGTTAGCCCATCTTCCAGGTCGAGTAAATTGTGAACGGCCACTCTCGTCTTGTTCTTGGCCAGCATAACTCTCGTTGACGACCTGCTCGACTAGGCTCTTTTTTTGCTTCTTAAAACTCTCTCGCGATCCTTCTTGAGTTGCCTTGTCAATCCACGGCTCCATGGCGTCACGGGCACAGCAGACATGTTTGTCCTTATCAGCACCAATCCGCACGGTGGCATCGCACGAGGACACCAGATCCTCCTGTCTCCAAATGCCGTCATAATCTCCATACTCATCGTTTTCCTCGGCGATCCGTGCCGCTCCAACATAGCGGCAATCCAAGTAGCGTTCGCGGTGTTCTGTATCGGTTGGCACAGTCATGACTAGAACTGCGGGCCCTCGATCCCCCTTCCTCTCTCGGAGAATCAGGCAACTTGTCCACTGCAGGAGGGCATTGTAAAAAGGCACAGCTACCGAAACATGATCTCCATGTGGCTCAATGAGATTGTTCTGGACCTGGTGCTCGGTCACAGTCTGACAATGCCAGCGACCAACGACCGCACCGCCATCCTGGATCTTCAACATGCGCTTGCGACGAAGCTCGGGGCTATCACTGTCGATTCGTGCTGTTATTGGCATCTCGTCCAGTGTAGCGGGAGACCAGGAGAATGGGCCTTTCTCACACATGGTCGGCCGACCATGTAGGAGACTATCATGAGGAACGAAACCCAGGTAGAACAGAATTGATTTGGTGATTTTGCTTTCAGATTGCGAATAATTGCACTGAGGCATACCCGTCAGTAGCCCCGCAATGATAGTGCGATCCCGCACGCGTGATGTCTGTCGTGGGCCTAACACAGCCATTATGTCGTCAACGAATTCAACTGCTTGAGTGCGCAGCCGACGGATGACCTTGGAGGCTAGCCAGTGTGCACGAGAAACGACATTGGGGTGTGAGGCCAATATGTCAGTGTCAAGGTCCATGATGGCTGGCGTCTGCTCATTCTCGCCTTTGAAAAGAACTTTGACCTTAGTCGCCATGCGCAGCTCCAGCGCTGTCCACCCGCGCGTGAACCACGGCGACAGCACGATGGCTAGACATGCTGTTTCGGCATCATAAGCTTTGATATTGAGTAGGTAGCTGTCGTGGATGACAGTGTACTTGGCATCCGCGTAATTTTTGTGCATCTGATTGATGGCTCTGCTGCGGGTCCGCGGTTCAAGTGGCAAGGACAGCGTGTCCCACCATATCCCTTCGCTCTTCAACCTCTCTGCAATGCGCGCGAAATATTGAAACAAACAACTGTTGACCAGACCTTGGTCAGACATCCCAACACCTGTCCCATCTGACCATACATGGGAGATGGCGATGTACGGGGCATCCGCCGCGCTCAGTTCCTCCTTGTCTCGCGACCACGCGGTTCCTTCTCCCAATTCTACTCTAGCTATCAATTCCTGCACAGGGTATTTCGCCTGCTTGCAATCATTTCCAGACATGCTGCATTTATGCATCTGGTGCACACGCGTACTATCCATGTGCGCGGTTTGACACCTGTTCGGGGCACAGCCGAAATGTTCTTCTTGATGCTTCAAGGCTTCTCGCCGACCTACATGTTCAAGGCTATGGATGAGGTCTGGTAGATCATTCTGTTTTCGTTCGGCGACATTCACCAGGTTCCAGAAGCGACAGCTGCACAAGCTCAGGTTGGAAATGCGCCGCGCGGCTTCGTGAATAGCCGGTACAGTGACGCTCCGAGGAATATAGTGGCCATCCCAACGGCCCATGGCCGCTGGCTCCAGGTTATGGCAAGCAAGGATGCTCAGCATCCAAAAAATCAAGTTGCAGACGGACTGCACGTCAATGACAGGTCCCATGAACCCGTCGCCCGTGGACTGCATCATTCGCTTCCCATCGTTGGCTCTGGATGCATCGAGAATGGTGTAGCAAGCATGAACTGCGCTGATAATATGTGTGTGTACGCGAGCTGATCGCTCCATACTCAAGAAATCTACCTGTCCGTCTTTCGAGCCGCTTTTGCTGTTGCAGTCTCGCGCCAATCCTTCCCGGCAGGACATGGCAGTAAGGGCCCAGTCTCGGAAAGGGCGCCATTCACACGGGGGCGCACTACGGTACATCTTCTGTCGCGTATCGAGGCATGCTTCGTGGTCGCATTTGCACAGCTTTGCTGCGATACAAACATGACCTAGCTGAGTCAAGAAGCCGACGGTTCGGAAGGTGGTAGGTATAGTTGCGGCTGGATTGGTGAGCCAAAGATCGGGGCGATTGTTGGCGTTGGAACAACAATTGTCGGTATTATTCTGGGGAAGAAGCAAAGGAGTATGGCCATGCAAGGGCTCAGGAATGTCGAGCAACAATTGGCAGTTTGAGTGCACCTTGTCTTGGGAAATAAGGTGGTGGTAGCATAAAAGATTGAGATCTAAGTTCATTGCTGCCATGTCTGCGTAATTTTTCGCTGCTTCCAAGAAGTTCTGAGGTGGTTTGTGGTCCAATTCGTCTCATATGATAGCTGGAGTCCCAAACTCGGTCTTCACCGCTGACACTATGGTTGTACGGTATCGGCGACCCGCGGGGACCACCGTAAGAAGGCCGACCAGCTGAATTAGATAGTAGCATGTCCGACAAAGCTTATCATTAGTGACAGATGCAAGTGATTTCGTTGCCCGGCATTTCACGGAGTAGGGAGCACGTCATTCATCCTGTGGTTGCTTTTGCCAAGGTAGTAGCTGAGACGGCTGAAATGGCCCGGTAGAAGCCCCCAAGTGGTCGTCAAAACATATTCCAGCGCGCAGCTGCAAGCATCCATGCAAGATGGTGGACTGAACATTCAGCTGAGATGACAGATGCTATTCTCCAGTGAGAGTGTGATGAGTCGACGGGGATGAGAGATTTCGAGAGGGTCGTGGTGGGAAGATCCATGGAGGAGTGAAAGTACTTACATGCGACAATATGATATGTCAGACGGGGGAGCATCCGATGCATAGAATCGTAGCTGTCAGACTGTAGTTCAGTTGCCTACTGTACAGTAATGCACTTCCTGCATACACAGTAGTCAATGTCGGTCATCCATCTGTTTGTGGCAAAGCTGAAGCCAGCAGCATCGGAGATGCGTCAAAGTGCAGCTGAACTCAAGGATCGGCGGTGCGTCAGATTCAGCTTCTTTTTGTATGTTCCTAGTGAACAGGACTATGAAAACAGAGTATGTATTTAACATAAGGGGATCCCCGGTGTAGTCCACGCTTCATATTCCTGTCTTTGGAAAAGGGAGCAACAATGGTTGTTAATCCAGGCGATGGGGATTCTCCCCCACCAACCAAGCATTCCTTTGGGCAGGATTTCTTCTCAAAAATCGGGAATAAGATCAAATACTTCTTCATGAAGAGAATGCCGGGGTTTATGGATAAAATATCCGATTATCTGGTGAAAAGGCTCTTTAAATTTGCCGAAAAGCTTACGCAGCGCTCTGTCCCTTCTTCGAAACCGCAAGAGGTATGTTCGTTGATCCAATTCTCGTCTCTGGCCCAGCTAAAGCGCATAGATCATTGAGAATCCTCAAACCGAGGACGACTTCAAGAAAAACGTGGAATTCTTGGTCAAACAGAGCAATCTTGGTGATCATACCAGTCAACTCAATGAGTCGTATCTCCGTGAAGTAGCGAAGAAAGCCGTCCAACTAAAGAATGACCCGAAAAACCATCTAAACAACCCGGATCAGATCACCACACTCACCCAGCTGGCCCTCTACCAACCGGTCCTCTATTGTGGTATGGCTGATTTGATAACCCCCAGACTTCGGCTCTTTCACACTCGGCTGAGCTTTGAGAACAGATGATAGTTTTTCAATGAAGACGCCTATAAAAAGCTCTGACAAAACCAGGCTAGAGGCACTGCAGGAGTTGGTCAAGCGAATCATCAGCGTGGCGACCAGAGCGGTGCCAGAAAATCCCAAAGAGCCCGGCGAAAAGCTTGAAGGTGCCTCCTTGCGATTCATGAACTCGGACGCTGAACACACCATTCGCAAGCTGGAAGATCTAAGCCAAGTGGACTTCAAGGCTGACGATTATACTCCCTTGGGCACTCAACTTGACAAGAGGGTCCTGAAACCATTCATATATGACTTTCTCGATACCGGAAAGGTGCTGCCACGACCACTGCTCATTTTCACAATCACCGATGGTGAGCCATCAACAGAAGCTCACGATACATTCCGGGAAAAGATTGTTGAATGTATGCAGTTTCTTACTAAACACGAATACCCCAGGGAGCGTAAGTATTAGCCACTCACATTGTTACCCTCTTAGCCTCAGTACTTATGGCATTGCTGTAGTTGTGAACTTCAATATTAGTCAGGTTGGCAATGATAGCAACGCAGGGAAGTTTCTGGAGAGCCTGAAGAATGACAATGAAATCCAGGATATTCTTCATTGTACTGCAGGTGAGAGGGCTACTTACTTTTTTCTTCTCACTTTCAGTCTAATAGCAAATCGCAGAACACTTGGACGAACGATTCGAAGAATTGAGGGCAAACGAGAGGGATCTGGAGAGATGGGTATGTGCCTTGCCTACTATTCAAACTAGTCTAACTGAAAGCAGGTGCTCGAAATGCTGTCGAGACAGATTCGAATCAAAAAACCAGAACCCACATAGATACGACCTTACCCCTCCAAGGGCGAGCCCAGGGTATGCCAAACAGGTGGAAGAAGATTTATAGTTATCACCTTGGAGTGAGAGATCTGCGAAAGAATGCATCAACAGTGATCATTTACGGTTTCACTTGTATTATCAAATATGACCGAAAGGCCAAATGGTCTAGTACTATGACTGGTCATATCATCCCAAGACGATCCCTTCTTCTACTGTATTTAGGCTGCAGATGTCGATGCAGCTGAAGGCGAGGCTGGCCACTGGGTCCCATGCTAAGTATCCAATGGCTGTCCAACACAAATCCATTGCTAGTCGCGTAGTCGTTTCATCTCTTTGTGTTTCTACGATTGCTTTTAGCTCTATTATAGTAGTGAGATTTGATCTATTTATTGGAGAGATGTCACCCAATTACTCTGCAACAATCAGCCCTAACCCATCCACAACACTACCCCATCCTTCCAGCATGTCAGAACGAGTCTCGACTGCCCTAGCCAAAATAATACAAAACAACCCATGGATGAGCCAAGTAGCAGGTATCCTGCCCTTATCAGCTCTAATCGATTTCATCGACATTCCCGTCAAGATCCATACTCTACAAGTAACCGGCAGCTGCCCACTCTGGTCCTGGGCCATCACCCCGTCAGGCAGTCGACTACTCCTCTCCAGCGACAGCAATCCCAACAACAAGACCCCCATTCTGGATCAATACGGCAACAGCATCAGTCTTACCGGGATCGACGGCCGATTCGGCGACCTCTACCTGCTCCCGAATCCAGAAACAGTCCGGACATGCATCAGCTCGCAATCCGCGCACCCTATCCCCAACAAGCACGCGAACATGGAGAAACCAAGGCAGGAACTTCGTATCCAAGATCTCGAAATCCTCCACGTCCAACGCTTCTCTCCCAACTCCACCACCCAACAACCATGGCCATGGTCATTCCTCACCCGCTTCTCCCCCCGCTACATCACCACCAGCCTCCTCGGCTACCTCAGCCTCATATGCCTCATAATCCTCGCCATCTTCTCCAGTTGCTACCTCGCCGTAGCCTTCCTCCTGCTAATGCCCCTATCCGGCGCCATCGTGACCCTCACCCACGGCGACGGTCCCCGCCGCCTCCTAAACAGCGACGCCATGACCTCGCCATACAACCGACTCGTCATCGTCGCCCAAAACACCAACTCAAGTCACTGGACAATCTTCTACGGCGAAAGCACCCTAGTCAACTGCCTCGTGAACCGCCATCTCGAACCCGATGAAACCCACACACTCCTTTCATCTTTCTCACCACTCTCCACCCAAATACTGAAAATGCTCCTCCGACTCCTAATCCTAGCGCAATGGGCCCTCGCCATCGCGACAGCAACAACACAGGACTGGAACGCCTTCTACATCTGCTTCTGGATAGTATTTTCCATCTTCGCGCACGCGTACCTTATCCCCCTTCGTACGGAGATTCGTCGCTGGTTAATGGCTTCCGCGAGGATACGTCTGTGCAGGTATACTACGCAACTGAGTTCGAGGCGTGCGTTGCTGAATACGGTTATTGCGTTGAATCCGGATACATTCCCTGTTGGGAAAAGCGTGTCTGAGAAGGAGGGGGGAAGTGAGTCGGGGGAATCTACTTCTACTGCTACTACGTATGTTGAGAATGATACGAGCAGGCTATGTCCCGGAGCGATGAAGGCTCTTAACCCAATCCTGGAGCCGAGTGATCAGCGCTCACTGTGGGAGGAAGCCACTCGTCAGGCGATGATGCTGTGTGAGGATGTGCCGGTGGAGGAGCGGGTTAGGGGTCTGAGTAGTTCTGACGGGGGAAATCTGCTCGGTAAGGAGTGGAATGAGCAATACGGGGGGTGTTATTGGATGTCGTATATTAGTGAGGGGATTTATATGGCGGCGAATATTAGGAGCCAGGCTGGGTTGTCGGGGAGGATGGTGGGAGGGAGTGGTGTTTAGAAATACTAATAGTGTGACCATGGAATGATGAATTATGAGTTG
Organism: Aspergillus costaricaensis CBS 115574; assembly: GCF_003184835.1. Lineage (NCBI taxonomy): Eukaryota > Fungi > Ascomycota > Eurotiomycetes > Eurotiales > Aspergillaceae > Aspergillus > Aspergillus costaricensis. Next base: position 986,416 of record NW_020291803.1, read on the forward strand.
ATTGCAATAATATATTGATGTTGTTCATGAACATTACGTGGCTAAAAATTCATTGAATTTAAGGAACCTTGTACATAGTCCCACATATTCTGAGTTTCACTTAGGAAATGCTCAATAGTAGTCACTGTATTGAGCATCCTTTTTGTCATCATTGGAACTCAAGATTTATTCAAGTTACAAGTGCTAGCGGAGCGAAGTGAGAGAGATTAGCGTTTCCATTAAAACACTATTCGAAGATCTATCCAGTCGGCGGCTAATGCCAATTAGAAGATTAAGGTGGGTAATGTGGAACACACTGCTATGTCTATAAGGACGAACGAAAAGGCCCAACTACGCGAGGTCGTGGTGCATCTCCCGGAGAGAAACCCGAGGTTTCGGAGATTAGCGACCAGAATTTGAAGTCCAAGCGCTGGAAGTCAACTCCCGGTAACGGAGATTTAGTTCCCGTTGGGCGATTTGATCCAATCAGAAGGGATATTTGGTCGCGTAGTGTGTTATAAATCAATTTTAGGTACTCGGTTGGAGAGGATCGGCGATGTACGAAGAGGTAGAGTAAGGTATTTCTCCGAGGTGGCGTTGCATGAGGGTTCGGGTCATAGAGCAGGCCACTGCCTGTCTATTGGGTGCTACTAGTAGTCTTACTCATCTGGTCAATGTGCATGTGTATATGGTTATTCATTGTATTGTATGAGACTATCTTTCTGTCTCTGCTATCTGTCTCGATCGGAGGCGGCATCAGTCTTTCGCAAAAGACTGTATCATGTATCATAATACTCATGTAGACGTGACTAGCGTAATGATATGTTAAAGGAAACATCACAGCGAAGGCTTCGCGGCGACATATTTGCCCTTCGTTCCATCGAGTTGCGCCTCCAAGACCGCCGTGGTACCATTCTGCACACTCTTGATAGCCTCAGGTAACAGTTTTTTCAGCTGGGCAACATTAGCAGCCTGGGCACCCCAGAAGGTACCGCCAGATGCAGCTGTCGCGATACCCGGATAGTCTGGAGTCGGGGCGAACGAGATGTTGAGGTCTTCGTTCGTAGCACGGGATCCATCGCCGTTCGGATGGACGAGGAGCATACTGCGCCGAGGGGCATTCCAGCCCTTGTTGTTGAGCACAATGGTAAGGATGGGAATGTTGTAGCGACGAGCAACCCAGTAAACAGACCCTGGAACTGAGAAGAGATAGGTGCCATCGCCGACGATCTGGCAGACGAATTTGCCCTTGTTTGTCCCGCCGTGTTTGGCGTCGGTGGCGAGCTTGATGCCCAGGGCACCGCCGCCGGACCACCCGAGTCCACCACCACCGCAGTTGATCCAGGATTTCGGCAGGGTAGGGGCAATCTGGTCGGCCACGTGAGTAGTGAGAGTTACGGATTCGATGGCCCAGATGGTATCCGATGGGCAGGACTGGCGTAGTTGGCTGATAAGATAGTTGGCATTGAGGGGAGCGATATCCCCGCCGGGAGGTAAGCGGGCGAGGTTGTAGATAGCTTGGCGGGTCTTCTGGAAAACCTCTGCGCGGCGCTTGCCACGAGCACGGTTCTCATCCGACTGGACTGTCTGCTGGATTGAGGGGTTGGAGGCAACGTATTCGTTGAGCTGCTTGAAAGCCGTTGCTGATTCGGCGCGGAAAGTCGCTATCGTGGGAATATAGGCAACAGGAATCTGCTGCTTAAGGGGGTCGACATCGACATGAATAATGCGGGCAGAGTCGGAAGGCTTGCAGAGCGTCGGGATCCAAGGTACGTCACAGTCGGCAACAAGGATGAAGTCGGCAGACTTGATGGCATCATGAACACCAAAACGCATGCCTAGCCACGCAGGATGGTCGCCAGGGAAGCACATGTCACAGCCGCCTGTGTCGAGGACGCGGATGCCCTGGAAGGTGTTGGCAAGAGTGACCAACTCGTGGACACCTCGTACCTCCCGGCCAGAGTAACCGACAATGACCAGGGGGTTCTTCGCAGCTGCGAGCTCTGATGCTATCAACTCAACACCTTCGGTTGGGAGAGCAGATGGGGAGACAGGCGCCCAGTGACTCTGATTGAGAGAGTAAGGAGTGATATCCTCCTCCATGACCTCTCGTGCACCGACCAGATAGACAGGTCCCTTGGGATCACTCGTAGCGAATTGAAGAGCGCGGTTGACCATCTGCTTGATGTTCTTACCAGATCGGATTTCCGCGGCATATCGGCAGTATTGTGAGACGATCTGCTTCTGGTCGGGAACATCTTGGATCCAGTGGATATATTCTGTGCGCGAACCACGCATTTCCCCTTCAATGGTATACGGGGAGAGACCGGCGAAGATCAAGACGGGGGCTCGGCCACAAGATGCGTTGTGGATAGCAGCAGCGAGCCCCTGGGTACCGACATCGACATGAACAATCACACACTGAGGTTCCCCGGTCAAGCGGGCATAGCCGTCGGCCATAGACAGGGCCACCATCTGCCAAGGAGGCATGCGGGGTTAGTGTCCGGTCGAGATCCACAACGAGATTGCATTGATCGACTCACCTCGTTGGGACAGGTTATGATCTTTGGGAAGGCATCGGGCTTTTCTTTCTGGCCCTTGACCATAGCCTCGAGGATAGAGGGGTGGTCAGAGCCAAGGTTGACAAAGACATGGGAGACCCCAGCCTGGAAGGTTAGCTTGACCGACGTTCTATTGTGGATGGGGACAGTACCTCCCAGAGTGCCTCGAAGAAGGCAAAGGATGCTGTGTAGACCCTGAAGACCGTCAATGAATATGAAACAAGCAAGTAAGGCCAATTGCGAAGTCGTAGTGACTCACATGGTCGCAATCGATCAACAACGGTAATCTATGGGTGCGCAATTGAGATAGAGTGGAGTTGACCGAGAGCAATGCGGAGTAAAAGAAGGGGGATACAGAAATTCGGGAATAGATTGATAAAGCCGGCTTAATAAAGGACAGGCTCGGGGGCAAGTCCGAACTGGTGAGGAGATACTGCAGTTTAACACCGAGGTTAACGGCTTTCACTGAGTAATCACCCAACGGGGTAAGTAGTTCGTCAATAAGGTTGGCACGATGAGGTGGAACCCATACTTGAGCTGCAAGGTGCAATCATGGTGCAAAGCTGGGAATTTAGGGTGGAGGTGGTCATCCTTCGACTATGTGCCGGAAGCCGATCACCAGCAACAACAATAATGGGATCAAAAATGTCCAGTATCACGAGTACTCGATCAGCCCTATTCTGCCCAGTTCTCTCCGACAGGAGCTTGTTTCAGAGCCAAGCTGGTAGTTGGTGGATCCACCCACCGATTAATCTTACTAGAACAGTTCCACTGCTCATCGGCCAGTTTCTCAATTGATTATCACTGGTTATCGTCAGCCCGCATGACGTCGTGGTCGCGTCCCTCGCCAGTTGCTTGCGGTTTTCAAGGGATGCGCTCACCACATCATTTGCAGCATTGGCCCCAATTAATTGTTATATTATCCCATGGCCATCCAGAATCTGAATGCTGACCGGTAGATAGCCCCCCGAATACGTCATCTCGTAGACAGGCAGCCATCCTTTCATATTACTATTAATATTAATAGCCATGGTCGCGCCAGTCGCCTGGGGTCCCGCCAGCGAATCCACTTGGATACCCCTTTTTAAACTCGTCAGCGCCGTGTATTCTCTGACTTTGGCTTCGTTTATTTTCTGGTTTCTTCGTCAGCCCAAAAGTGCCAATCAAGTGCGAACCACCATGCTCTCCGACACTGTGTATGAGCTCTGTCATGACGAGAAGACCGTCACCTCAGAGCTTTTGCAGGATCCATCGCAATCGCCCACTAAGCTATTCCAGAAGTTGTATCATGATCGGAAGTCAAAGTCACACAAATCTGATTCGAACGAGTCGGTCGACAAGGACGACCATGAACTGCGAAAGGTTCTGCAGTGTGGTAACTGGGGCAGTACTCAACCCAGCGACCTTTTCTTGAAGGTAATTAACCAGCCAATACTATCACTTCCTTCCTTGGAGAGACATACCTGACAGGAATCAGATCTACCACGATGCGCTTTGCGCATTAGAAAAGAATCCCATGTCCGGTGTAGTCTCCCCGCCACTGATGGGCAGCCACGGCGTAGTCCCTCTGACTATTATCGCCCCATTGCCTGATCTCTGTCGCCACATGGCCAATTGCATTGTGCGAGCTGAGAAGGAAGTGTTTCTGGCGACAAATTTCTGGATTCACTCGGATGCCTCCACACTGGTAACCAATGCATTCCGAGAGCTATCCCGACGAGCCGGCGAACGTGGAACGAAAGTCATTGTGAAGATGGTCTATGATCGCGGAGATCCGCAGCAGCTGTTTGAGAACCACCTACCAGTGCCAGAGAAGAAATATACCAGCGAAAAGGTGCAGCTTCCTGCGGCTCATGAGATCCCCAACATCGACCTGCAGGTCGTCAACTACCACCGGCCCATCTTCGGGACTTTCCACGCCAAGTTCATGGTAATTGATCGGCGAATTGGACTGCTGCAGAGCAGTAACGTCCAGGATAACGACAACCTGGAGATGATGATTCATGTCGAGGGACCCATTGTGGATGGGTTGTATGACACTGCGTTGATTTCGTGGGGTCGCTCTCTCGAACCCCCACTGTCCATGTTGGACTCGCCCGCCACGGGGGCTCCCATTCCTTGTCACGCCTCGCAGCAGCCCGACTATGATGCTCCAGACCCGGGGCCTCTCCCAGAACTTACTGTCGATGAACATCACTATGATTCGGATATTCGGGCTGAGGCCCAGCGCATGAACGGTTTGCTGTTACCACGGGAGGGAGAGACCAGAACGCAGGCTGTGACTCGTCGCTTAAGTATGCATGCACCCCAACCACTAGCGCTACAGATCCACGCAGGGCCAGAAACTAATCTCTAATGAATAGATACCACGATCCAAACTGACATGTCTGCCGACGCCCCCGAAAGCGACCAAGAACTCATCATGCAGCCCTACATCGTCCTCCCACCACACGATCCCTTCCCCATGGCCGTCATCAACCGGGAACCCTGGGGCGCTCCCAACCACAGCAGCATCCACACGCCACAAAACAGCAGCTTTCTCGCAGCAATCAACAATGCGCAAGAATCCATCTTCATCCAGACGCCCAACATGAACGCCGAGCCCATCGTCCAGGCTCTGATCGAGGCCGTCAAAACCCGCGACGTCACCGTCACATGCTACTTGTGTCTGGGGTACAACGACGCCGGCGAATTACTGCCGTTCCAGAATGGGACGAACGAGATGGTTGCGCACCGAATGTACAAGGCGCTAGATACAGACGAGCAGCGATTCCGTCTGCGGATTTTTAATTATGTGGCGAAGGATCAAGTCCGGCCAATTCATAATAAGTTTAAGCGGAGGAGTTGTCATATTAAGCTGATGATTGTTGATGAGAAGGTTGCTATTCAAGGTATTTCCCACTCTACACTCCATATAAAGTGATGTGAAATCTGACAAGATGCAGGTAATGGAAACCTCGACACCCAATCCTTCTACCACAGCCAGGAGGTAAACCTCCTGCTGGACTCCCCACTTGTCTGCCGTGCCTGGCGTGAAGCCATCGATCGGAACCAGAACACGGCGTACTACGGCGGCGTCAGCCCAGAAGACGGCTGCTGGCATGATCCAACGACCAATGATCTCCCCGTGGGATCGATTGGCGTTGACCCGGGACACTTTAGCTGGGCACGGGGAGCAGTAGGAGCGGTGCAGAGGGTCAGAGGGGCGGGTGGTTTTTAGTATAGTTATATACTTGTTTGGCCTTTTGGATGATTTTGCTCCATTATCTACTAGCGATATGTTGGACATGTACAACTTTAAGCATTAGTGATAGCATGTTTGGATAGTAGTCATACAGTTGGATAAATACTATACCTTCCCTAGATCCATATTCCGTCCCCAGTAAGTTCTATCATTACTTAGCATCATAACCACCACCCAAAATGAATGAACCCAAGCAACCACAAGAACCAGTATACGACCTCCCCCTCCGCGACATAACAACCTACACCCACTCCCCCACCACTTCTACCATCCACCCCACCGCAGCCCGAACCGCCCTCCTCGACGCCCTCTCCTGCGCCATCGAAACCGCCTCGAAATCCCCCTCCGCGCGAGCCCTCCTCGGCCCCATCATCCCCGGCACCACCGTCCCCCACGGATTCCCCGTCCCGGGTACCTCTCACACCGTAGACCCAGTAAAGGGTACCTTCGACCTAGGGGTTCTAATCCGATATCTGGACCACAATGATGCGAGTTGGGGGATGGAATGGGGTCATCCTTCTGGTAGATACTTCCCTTACCTCTTGTTCCTCACCCCCAGTTACCTAAATGAACAGACAACATCGCCGCCCTCCTCGCGACAGCAGACTACCTAAGCCGCCACCCCAAATATTTCAATGAACCGAAACCAACAATCTCCACCCTGCTCTCTGCAATAACCAAATCCTACGAGATCCAAACACACTACCAAGCGCTCAACGCCTTCCACGCACACAACCTCGACCACGTCATTCTCGTCGAGTTGGCCTCGGCGGCTGTCTGCTCGTGGATGATGGGCCATTCTGCGTCTAAAACACAGGGTATACTATCTCATGTGTGGATGGACGCGGGACCGAGTCGTCTGTATCGTACACATCCGTGCACTGTGCCTCGCAAGGGATGGGCGGCTGCTGATGCGGCGGCGAGGGCGGTTGAGTTGGTGTTCAGGGCGGATACTACTAGGGATGATGGGAGCGGGGAGGCGATGAGGGGAGTGGGAAGTGTATTGAGTCATGAGGGGGGCGGGTTCAGGGATGGGAGGTTCGGGGGGAGGGAGTTTGAGTTTGTAGGAAGGCTTGGGGAGATGAAAGGGAGGGGGGTGGAAGGGGTGATGTATAAGATTATGCCGGTGGAGGGACATGGGTGTGCGGCTGTGGAGGCTGTGTTGGGACAGATGGAGAAAGAGCCGAGAGTTATATGGGATGAGGTGGAGGAGGTGCTGGTGAGGGTGCCTTGGGCGGCCAAGTATATTATTTCTAGGCCGGGGAGGGAGAAGTTGAAGTGTGCGGCGGAGAGGGATCATTGTTTGGAGTGGGTTGTTGCGGTTGCGATGGTCAAGGGGAGGGGGATTGAGGTGGAGGATTATGAGGATGAGGGGGGATGGGTGGGAGATGAGAGGGTGGAGGAGTTGAGGGGGAGGATTGTGGTTAGGGAGGATGAGGAGTTGACGAGGGATTATTTGGATGTTGGGAAGAGGAGTATTGCTGCTGGGGTGGTGGTGAGGTTGAAGGATGGGCGGGTGTTGGAGGAGGTGTTGGTGGAGTTTCCGGTTGGGCATGTGAGGAATCCGAGGACGGGGGAGGAGGTTAGGAGGAAGTTTGTGAGGAATATGCGGTTGATGTTTACGGAGGAGGAGATTCAGGGGATTTTGGAGGTGGTGGAGAGGGATGATGCTAAGGTTTGTGAGTTGGTGGATTTGCTTGCGAGGTCAGAAACTGGCATGTCTATCAGTAAGATGTAGGAAGTAGTATATAGTAAGTGGTATTAGATTGGTTCCGGCCCTCGTTAGATTAGTGGTATATCAATGTTGCGGTACACAAGATGGCATGGCCACTCCCTGGAGCGTCAAGTATACATCTGTTCCCCATCCCCACAAGCTCTGCACCGCAATGCTCCCTCCAAAATACTCTGCATATGCCCGGCTCAGCGGCAGTCCATACCCCAATCCGGCAATACTGCTCAAATGGCCTCCGCTGCCGGATATCGTGTTCAAGGCGTCCATGCTGCCATTTTCCGACCCGTTCATACCATAATCGGAGAAGGTAGTGAAGCTGTAGGACCAGATATTCGGCAGCACCTCCGGGGGGATACCTCCACCCCGGTCTCGAATGCGGATCGTGATGCTCTGCTGCGACGGCGACCAACACTTGATTGACTCGTTCGCATCCGCCGTTCCCACCACCGTGTCCATGTGAAATCCAGTATCCGAATCGGAGTGACTCCACTTCTCCTTCGCCTTCGGGTCATGTACCGGACTGGCAGGAACATCAGGTGCCGCAGCAATGGTCACCTCAATGGGCTCATTCCCATTCCCAGACTCAATAACCGCCCGGAAAGCATTTTTCAGCAACTCCGTAAGAATATATTCCACGTGGACCGGCACATGTGCAAAAGAAGCGTCCGGCTGTCCACCAATGTTCAACCGCGGACGGACCCCGTACTTCAGCTCGCAGATCTCGCCCACAAAGTCCTCGCACGACTTGACTATGCGGGCGGGTTGCAGCGCGGTATCAATGACTCCGATGTAATTTGATGGTGCAGCATCCTTCGGTGCTTCTTGTTGTTCAGATGGATCGTCGCGGACCGGCTGCGAGGCAAAGTGCAGCGCCAAGTGTTGCTCTGCTATGAGCCGTGTACCGATTCTGGCGCGCAGATGCGTGTCCAGGAACCGAGTTACCTCAGTGGGATCGATGTATCGGCGACATTCGAGAAAGCCGCGGGCAAGAATGGGAATGGTGTTCGTATGCGTATGCACGAGATCGGCAAGTACTTCAGCGAATTGGTTCTCCTCCTCCAGCGTCGTGACCTGGCGTTGTTGGTATGGCAGGAGAGTTGAGAGCGAGTGTAGGTAGTTGTTATAGATCTTGGAGACATGCGGATTCGATACGACGATGAAAGGGAGGTTGCGGAGAGCCTCGATACGAGACGCTAGACGGGCCGGAAGAAGGGAGAGCGTGAAGTTGGCCGAGGCCAGGAGGGCATCTTTGCACAGGGGCGGACGCCCATGTCTAGTCAAATTAGCAATTATCCCTATCTCGAGGAGTGTATAGCGCATGCTGCATACTTGAGCAGGTCTGCTAGAGTCAATGGTCGGCGACGACTGGCGGCGAGACGGGCAACTTCATCATTGGCGCCGTAGGCAAACGCGTGCCGAGGGGATGTAGTCGTCTGTACGAGGGGTGACGAAGAAAAGGACCTTGCTTGAAAGGTTGAGAAACAATGATATCGAAGGCTAGCACCCCGAGACGCAGTCTGCAGGGCTCGTCTTACCGCCATGGTAGAAGTTGGCCATGGCGACTTGCAAGACACAGCAGTTCGATGACCTCACAAGCCGGACTCCGTGGGGGATCCGTCTCACGTGCTGCCGCAGAACTCGCCAGTTGACTCACCCATACAAATCAATATTCACCAAGAATTATGAAATGTAGCCATTTGTGATGCAACGTAGTTATCTGCATGCACTCTTCAGCCACATTAACTGTATTCTGTTAACCCCTGTCTGCATAGACATCATCGATCCTGCACTGCACCCAATGAAGTAGTGTGCACTGGTTGGTCCCCTCGGTCCCCTTATCAGGGCGTGAGATCGACCCCCGCAGGTGCCTAACTCTTACTTACTTCTTACTACTAACTTAGCCGCAGAGTATAAATAAACCCTCCCCTGTCCCACATCAGGCAACTCATCTTACATCTTTCATCAACATTTTTAGGTCAAAGGTTTACAGATTCTCTTCTCACTCAAGAACTACTTCTCTTTGTCAAAACAAATATACCGCCAACATGCCTCACCAGTACATGGTTCGTTTGTTATCCTGTCCCGTCCCACTCCCGTCCCTCTCCCGTCCCTGGCTGAATGCTAACGAATTTCATGATTTGCAGGTCAGCCTCAAGAAGGAGTCTCCCCCTGAGGAGCTCGAGAAGTGAGATATACCACAGTTCACTCAGAAAAAGCTTGGGTCTAATACTTGTGTGTAGGGCCAAGAAGACCGCCACCGACAACGGAGGCAAGATCGTGAAGGAATTTGCTCTGGTCAAGGGTTTCGTGTATGAACATCTTCCCCATTGCAAGCTTACTATCTTTGCATGTCCCAACTAATTTCTGACCATATAGTGTCCAATACGACGATGAACAAGTCTCCACCCTCCAGTCCTCCGACCACATCCACGTCGAGAAAGACAGCGAAGTCTCGATCCAGTAAACAAAGGTTATATCAGAACGGAGCTGGTCCGGCCGTATGACTACTTTGGGGGAGCTTAGATTACTTCTACGGTCTTATTTGTTATATTGAATGTATGAATTATGATATTATTTACATGAAGAATTGTCGTATCCAGCCAACAAGCATGAGTAGTCTGTAGAAACTGAGGGGCGCGAGATTATAAGCGGGTGATATAAAGAGCTCTACGTATCGTGTATATACTGCTGATGTTACACAACTACCCCTCAAAAGTCTTACTTCTCATTAACTATGGATGAATGCACCTGGCATTTCCGGATTCGTCTTGAATTGCATTGTTCCATCCTGTGATTCCCTGCGGCAATGACGCACCCGATGACGTTATCCCGCGAGGGGCAGTCACGTGCTGTAAACTATCAACAGCTTATGAATGACGTGGATGAAGATCTAAAGAATTATCTGTGTGGATCATAATAGTATAGATGAGATATCGATAAATCATACGATATGGTGTTATCTCACTACAGACTGTGGTCATATATCCTTCAAAAACCCCACCTCAATCACCTTCTCGGCTCCCAGCCCCAACGAAGCAATCTTCGCTCGGGTATTGTCCCGAATCCATAGGAAGATCTCCAGCACAAATCGCCTAAAAATATTCGTACCCCTTTTGACTCTCATCTGCTCTTTGCCAGTGATGTAGAGAACGTTATGTGCACAAGCCTTCTCCAGCAATGCTACCGGATCGACCGGCCTCCCTCGGCTAGTGATCGTCCGGGACTCTTCAGCACTCGTCGAATCTTGACCTATATCCCGGCTCAGCTGACTTATGCTCGTGCTGGCTTCCGTCGGAGCAGTGGTATGTCTATGCTCGATCAAGTACTTGCGGACCTGATCAGTGATGGTGCTAGCGAGATCCGGGGAGATGATCTCGTCATTGTAGCCGTAGCGGACAACCAGACGGTAACAATTCGGAATTGCAAGTTTCGAAACAGTGTAGCGATCATCGATGGGGACTGACGGAGTTTCGAGAGGTCGTAGATGAAAGAAGATGATCGTCTCAAACATTGTCGTGAGTTTCAGGATGAACTGGCTAAAGACGATGGGCGTGGTCTCTCCAGCTTTGTCAAAGAATATGCCCACACCCTGAGTGGTGCTCAGAGGTGCACCGTCGAATCTATCTGTAAGACGAATGCTACCATCTTGGTCTTTGGTCACGAAATGCGACGTGGGAAAGCGATCTTCCGCTTCAGCAAACCATTGCTGCTCCTTTCCAAATCGCCAGAGGAGAAAGAGCAGGGCGAGAATGGTGGCTACAGCGAGAGTGAACCATGCGCCAGTGGGGACTTTTGTTAGTGCCGAAGATAGGTATGCCCCGTCGAAGCAAGCAATTGTCAGCCAGGGCAGGAAGACAAGGTAAGGACTCTTGCGCCACACAAACATTGCTACCATTGCAACCATGCATGTGTCGAAGAAGGTGACGAAGATGACACACACTCCGTATGCGTTTCCAAGAGATGTAGTCTGCTCTTCATTAGCGCACCCCAATGAGCATAGAATCGATTGACATACGTTGTTATAGATAGACGCCACAAGTATCGTCCCGATCATCAATAGCCAGTTCGCAAGCGGTATGTAAAGCTGTCCATGGAATATATCGGATGTATGAACCACTTTGAATTGTGGGAGGTATGAGAGCTTCATCACTTGCGCTAGGAGCTAAACGGTGTTAGACTGGTCATACCTTGAAAGCGAGGTTCATACCTGAAATGTAGCAGTGATAATTGCTTGCGATGCAACTATAGCTGCTAGAATGGCAATTACAAGCGCAGGATAGATGGTGCCTGGGGGAGCTGCGTTATAGAACGGATTCGAGTATGCTTCTGGATGCACACTGATGTATGCAGCCTGCCCGATATATGCCAGAAGTAGGCAGGGAAATGTATAGCATAACCAACTTATCTGGATCGCCCGACGACTAAAAGCACCAAGGTCGGCAAAAAGGGCTTCGACTCCGGTAAAGGCAAGCAAAGTACCACTGAGCATTCTCCATCCTGATTCTCCGTGTCGGATGAGAAATGTGAATGCGTAACCGGGATTGAAGGCGACAAAGACCCCGGCATCATATTTAGCAAGGTTATAGATTCCAAACGCAGCGTTGAATCCAAGCCAAATGATAACTATTGGGGCAAAGGCGAACGTAACCCGCGTGATACCAAGTGGCTGTAGCAAGAACAAGATGACCAAGATAGCATCCGTGACCCCGATGACAGTGCCTTTGGAAATGTTTGGAGAAACAACTTCAATTCCCTGGACGGCACCCAGCACGGATTGAGCGGGAGTGAGCAGGCCATCCGCGAGAACCATCGTAACGGCCAGTACTCCTACGACTTTCAGTAGGCGCTTCGCGAACTTGCTTGTTTCCAGGCTGTGTCTGGCAAATCTGCTGGAGCTCTCGAGATCAATTGACAGGTGTCTCTTCATCTGCACAAGGGATGCCTCTCGAGGATCTCGATGAGTGATATTCATCTGAGCTGGTCAATTTTATCCGGCACAGAGAGAGGTGTGTCTTACATAGCGACTGAGCAGAGAATATGTGCTGAATGTACCTCCCTCTCCATCGTTATCCGCGTGAAGGATAATGAAGATGTATTTCATGGTCACCATAATAGTAATACTCCAGATTATAATGGAGAGCACTCCAATAAGGTCTTGGCGAGACGGTGCCTCGGTGAACGTAGACGAAAAGACGTAGAGCGGGCTGGTTCCAATATCTCCGTATATGACACCGATTGACTGGTATGCGAGCCAAAGAAGCATTTTGCCAGAGAAATCCTGCTTGTTTTAGCCTGCGTGCTTCTGAACCCTGAAATCCTGTCAGACAGTACCTGTCTTTGCTTGAAGTCTGTAGGTCTGCGCAAGCCTGGGTCATCATCCTCGCCAATAGTACTCACAGTACTAATGGCTCGATCCAGATGATTGTTATTCCATGGGCGAATATTGTAGATCGAGTCTTGAGTCTGTTGAGATTTTTCTTTCACCGTCGCCAGTGATGGCAGTTCCTTCAAGGCCTCTGGGTCAGGGTCCATTTTAATGCGAGGCAAAGACAGACTCGTGAGAGTACTGGCAGTTAGCTAGCTCAAAGGTCGGGTCACGTCAGTTAAAGAGGTATGGGATGACGCAGAGATATGTGCGATTCACCTTTATAGAAGCCACTGAACATTGTAGTACTTATATTGATGGTTCAGGCGGCAAGAATCGTAGATAAGCGTCAGCTTCTGAACAAATCCTCATCCCGCGTGCTCTTCCCACGCTTGTGGACACACATCGCAGCCATCGTATACGAGCCATCGAACGCCATCTAGCTATATCCTTATCTCGAAGAAAATAAGGATTGGATGAGATCTCAAGAATGTTTTAGATAATGCACAGATAGCTATAGATAAAAGCTGCAAGCACCTTGAGAGGGATTTTTCTGGTCCAACCTCTAGGGTTCGGCCCAGAGAGTGCGGCATTTGTTAGCACCAATAGTTGCTCGGTGCATTCACGGCAAGTTCAATGCATCCCGCACCACATGGCGCTGATCATTCGCTCCGACTCGCTGATGCTGGGATGTCAAAAGGAATAAAGATAAGATTTCAGACCAAATCTGGTGTTTTCCGGAGGTGGTGACTTTAGCTCTCATGATCGTCGCTGCTTCATCCCATTTCTTGAGTTCGCCTCCACGCAACACATGGATCCAAGTGATTGTCTCTTGTCATGATTGTCGAAGCACATTCAGGTAAGCGTTAATGTGACTACTACTACTACTACTACTACTACATATGTTGGGACGCATCTCGTCTATCTGCTCTCCAGATAGACGAGACACATCATTCTAAGTCTACCAGCAGTTAGTGCCTTGAAGACTAACCTCAACAAACAAAAAGCCATCTTCAGCGCAAGATAATAAGAGCATTCTGAGTAGGATACCTCAGTCGACTTGTAAACCTCGGTATTGCCGGAAGTTGATGCTACTATATCAAAAGGTTTATTCAGATTGCTTTGAATAGCCATTCGGTTCGGCGTGGTATGCGGACACTCTGGTCATTCATTGTATATCATACATCATATTATAGATCCTCCCCAACATTTACAGCCCAACATAACCAGATCCGTCATCCACCCTCTGTGGCATCTTCATACCGTGCATACCAGCATACTTGGGGCTTTGAGGCTCTTTCCAGTCATCAAGCACCTTGGAATCCGTCAACTTATACACTTCAACACCTAGGGGACGTGTGGTAGCCCCCATATCTGCCTTCTCCTCCCAGCCCCAGTTTGACAGATCACCTACGACCAAGAATTAGTATCTAATCTCCATGATTGCCAGATAAAACTCACCTCCAGGACATGCCGACAGTGCGCAGAGTACATCAACTTCAGCGAAGAACTCAAAGTACTCTCCCGGCTTTGCAGGAGAAGTCTCCATAAAGTACTTTCCTTCCTCATCGAGTCCCGTCACCTGGAAGACATTGAGCACGTCATGCACGTCAAGCTCTGTCAGACCATACGGAGCAACAGCACGGGTCAGGTTAGAGTGGCAGTGGAAGTCGAAGCTTTCCCCACCCATGACCAGATTCACATAAGGATCACAACGGGTACCAAGAAGGTCGTGCACGCGCCCTCCGAACTGCGTTGTGCCGAAGCCCTTTCCTTCTTTTCGCTTGCCATTCTCATCCAAAACTTCGTGAAGTTGCCCACCTGCTAGCGAATCACCTGTAATGGTAATTAGAGGGCGCAAGTATGGCAGGTTCGACCACAGGCGGTCACCAACCGAGACATGGGAGGCGTGGATCTGACGAGTGCGCGCTGCCCAGAGTCTTTCGCGAGGGTTATTCGCATTCCAGATGTTAAGATCACCCACTTGAGGACCCTTCGGCGTTGTGAGACGGCAGATGTGCCCGGCTGGTACTACCCAAGCTTGGCCCGAGCATGGACGAATAGTGAAGGATGACTCTAGAGTTCGTTTGGAGGACTCGGAAGCTGTTTCCGAGATGTTTCGGTACAGCTTTGAGGTAGCATGGACTCCAGAATCAGCAGGAGCTGTATAAGCTGGAGGGGGACGACGCGGAGCAGCCATTGTAGATGTGTCTGGTTGAAGCAGTAGTCTTAAGGTAATATATTTGGCGGCTCGAGATGACCAGTGTATGCGACCAATGCGAGAGGAATGTACATCTTAGCCCACGCCAGGGGCAGTGAACCTATGCTTTAATAGTACACGACTACCTCGGGATGCCTGCCGATGATCGCAGCGTTCCTTATCGTATTCTGCCCCATACAGCCCCGCTTTGGGGTCCCAGTTCGGGTCCTCTCATGGCCATCACGACGTATTGACACCGGGCCGATATGGAAGGGTTGAGCCCTTATCGAACTCGACCGGGCCGGACGATAAATGATCGCAGAACTGATCTCATTAGTAATTTGTTGCCTGGGGCAGCAATGTTCCTGTTCCGCCTTTTGCCCCCATTTTCTCCGGCGGGAAGATCTCGGAACGGAAAAAGCACTCTCCGACGAAAGAAAATGGAAATAATAATTTTGGCCGAGCTACTGGACAACGGAAGCAGCTCGCCGATTGCTCGACTTTTTGGTGAAAGCTTTTATCTTTTCACGAGCCGGGGAGAGATTTCTTGAGGGGTCTACAGACCTCGTATATTCAAGATGGAGGAGCAATCCAACAGGGCGCATCGCCCTGCTAAAGAGAAAAAGAAGTACGACGGTATGTAGTACTTCTTCAAAGTCGGATTCGCCGCTTTTTCAAGAAAATGGCCGACTAACAGATGTATCGCAACTTAGGCCCGAATCCGAAGGCTTTCGCGTTCTCGAACCCTGGCAAATCGAATAAGGCCGGCGCAAGATCTCACGATGTATGCGCTACTACCCTCTTCATAATTCCGTACGCAACGGTCACTGATGCTCATTCTGCCGCATAGATTAAAGAGAAGAGACTCCATGTGCCTCTTGTTGATCGCCTGCCCGAGGAGGCTCCGCCGCTCGTGGTGGCTATTGTTGGCCCACCGGGGGTATGTATCTTTACCAATGATACCATTGTCAAGATTGCAACATGCTAATGCCTTCGCTGCTTCCAGGTTGGAAAAACGACCCTTATCAAGTCCTTGATCCGTCGATACACAAAGCAGACCCTCAGTACCCCTAAGGGACCGTTGACTGTTGTAACCTCAAAACGGCGCCGCCTTACCTTCCTAGAATGCCCCTCCGACTCCCTCGCCAGCATGGTCGATGTGGCTAAGATCGCGGATATTGTGCTTCTGATGATCGACGGAAACTATGGCTTCGAGATGGAGACTATGGAGTTCTTGAACGTTTTGGGCTCTCACGGTATGCCCGGAAATGTGTTCGGTATCCTGACCCACTTGGACCTTTTCAAAAAGCAGAGCACCCTGCGTGCTGCCAAGAAACGCCTCAAGCATCGTTTCTGGAGCGAGCTGTACAACGGTGCCAAGCTTTTCTACCTTTCCGGAGTCGTCAATGGCCGCTACCCCGACCGTGAAGTGCACAACTTGTCCCGCTTCTTGTCTGTCATGAAGAACCCGAGACCGCTCATCTGGCGCAACTCTCACCCTTACGCCCTCGCAGATCGATTCCTCGACATCACGCCGCCTACCCAGATTGAAGAAAACCCGAAGTGTGATCGGACGATAGCGCTCTATGGTTACCTACGAGGCACCAACTTTCCGGCTTCTGGTGCGCGCGTGCATGTTCCTGGTGTGGGTGACTTGACTGTTTCTGGCATCGAGTCTCTCCCCGACCCATGCCCAACACCTTATATGGATCAGCAGTTGGCTAAAGCTACCGGCAAGAATAGCAAGCGCAGGCTGGGAGAGAAGCAGAAGTTGCTTTTTGCTCCTATGTCCGACGTCGGTGGTGTCTTGGTTGACAAGGATGCTGTTTACATCGATGTGAAGACCTCGAACTTTGATCGTGGCGAGGAATCCGACGATGAGGAGCGTGGTCTGGGAGAGCAATTGGTCGTCGGTCTTCAAGGAGAGCGTAAACTTTTGGGTGAGGCAGACAGTGGTGTTCGTTTGTTCCGCGGCGGTGGTGCCATCGGAAAGGCAGATGACGAGGATGAAGCTGTCGGCAGGAAGCACAAGCGAAACGTTCGATTCCTGGACGGCGAACAGGACAATCAGGATGCGGCGGACGATGATGAAGGCTTCGAAAGCGAAGAGGGCGAAGAGGACGAGGAGGACATCGAGCAAGATGAGGAAGAGGACCTGAGCGGTGATGAGGAAGAGGTCGACGCTTCCGCACCGCCAGATTTCGAGGCCAACTTCAAGGAAAGACAAAACGGCAATGCTCATCAGAAAGAGGACGACATCGCTTTTGCCGACAGTGACTCCGACCTTGGTTCCATCTCGTCAGTAGAGGATCAGGTCCTCGATAGCGACGAGGACGACGAAGACGAAGACGGTGAAGATGATGGCGAGGTCCGTTGGAAGGATAACATGCTTGCCAATGCGAAGGCCCTCCATTCGAAGCGTCCTAAGTACCGTGTCCCTGACTTGTCACGCATGCTTTACGATGAAACCATCACACCTGCAGATGTGATCCGCCGATGGAGTGGTAAGGAGGAGGCCGACAGAGATGACGATGAAGAGCCTGAAGAGGACGAAGATGCCTTCTTCAGGAAGACAAACGTTGAGGAAGAGGAAGCTGCAGAGTACCGTGCTGTTCCTGAGTATGACTACGCCAAACTAGAAGCCAAATGGCAAGATGCGGACATGATTGAATCCTTGCGGCAGCGCTTTGTCAGTGCCAAACTGTCTGGTGGCGACGACGATGATTCGGATGTCGATGATGCCTTTGATGAGGATGACGAGGGTGACGGAGAGTTTGAAGATTTGGAGACCGGTGAAGCTTTCGACGGATTCTCTGACGAAGAAGGCGCCGAGGATGATGAAGCTGCAGAGCCCGAAGGCCCCGTCGACTTGGATGCAGAGCGAGAACGTAATGCGAAGAAGAAGGAAGAATTGAGGCTGCGCTTCGAGGAAGAAGACCGTGAAGGATTCGCTAACTCCAAGGACAACTCCCGGCAGGCCGGTGGTGGAGAAGAAGAATTCGGAGAGGACGAGTGGTACGATATGCAGAAGGCCAAGCTCCAGAAGCAGATCGACATCAACCGTGCTGAATTCGATATGCTTGACCCGGCCTCGAGGGCCCGTGCGGAAGGTTTCAAGGCTGGTACTTATGCACGTATCGTGCTTGAGAACGTTCCTTGCGAATTCGCAACCAAGTTCAACCCCCGCTTCCCTGTGATTGTGGGTGGACTGGCCCCGACTGAAGACAGATTCGGTTATGTGCAGATCCGCATCAAGAGGCATCGTTGGCATAAGAAAATCCTGAAGAGCAACGATCCTCTTATCTTCTCTCTCGGTTGGCGCCGCTTCCAGTCCCTGCCGATATACAGCACTTCGGACAGTCGAACCCGTAACCGCATGCTCAAGTACACTCCCGAACACATGCACTGCTTTGGTACCTTCTACGGGCCTCTTGTTGCACCTAACACCGGTTTCTGCTGTCTGCAATCATTCTCGAACAAGACCCCGGGATTCCGCATCGCTGCTACAGGTGTCGTCCTGAGCGTCGACGAGCACACGGAGATTGTCAAGAAGCTTAAGCTGACTGGTGTACCCTACAAGATCTTCAAGAACACCGCTTTCATCAAGGACATGTTCAACTCATCTATTGAAATCGCCAAATTTGAAGGAGCTTCCATCCGGACTGTATCTGGTATTCGTGGTCAGATCAAACGCGCTCTCAGCAAGCCCGAGGGTTACTTTCGTGCTACCTTCGAGGACAAGATTCTCATGAGTGATATCGTCTTCCTTCGCGCATGGTACCCGATCAAGCCCCACCGCTTCTACAACCCTGTCACCAACTTGCTGGATCTGGACGAGGACGGTGTCGGTGACAACGGCTGGAAGGCTATGCGTCTCACTGGTGAAGTCCGTCGTGAAAAGGGAATTCCTACTCCTATGAACAAGGACTCAGCTTACCGCGCCATTGAGCGCCCCGAGCGTCACTTCAACCCTCTTCGTGTGCCACGCCAGCTGGCGGCTGACCTTCCCTTCAAGTCCCAAATCACGAAGATGAAGGGTCGGAAGGACAAGACTTACATGCAGAAGCGTGCTGTGGTCCTGGGTGGTGAAGAGAAGAAGGCACGAGATCTCATGCAGAAGCTTAATACCATGCGTAATGAGAAGCAGGCCAAGCGTGCGGCCAAGCAGGAGGAACGGCGCCAGGTGTATCGTGCCAAGGTTGCGGAGGGTCTGGAAAAGAAGGCCGAGCGGGAGAAGAGAGAACGGGATGAATACTGGCGCCGAGAAGGTAAGAAGCGCAAGAACCAGGACGGTGAAGGTGGCGGGGGTAAGAAGCGCAAGTAAGGCAACGCTTCCTGCAACGGCATGTTTTTGGGATCTCTACCGGATGTTAAAAGTTTACTGTGAATATGGTCGATGTGTATCTATCTACATGTTGCATGGTGGATGGCGTTGAATCTTACCCGACTATAGCGTCGGACTTCTTATTTCTCTTATTGGATTATTGTTATTATGTGGATATATTGATGCTCTATACCAGGAATAGACTGAGTTGGTGTTGACTTTTACATTTCTGTGGCTGCCTGAAAGTGGTGCCTGAACCATGCGGTCGAAGTAACCCCACGTGACCGCGCCGCGCAACGCGTCTTGTCTCGTCGCTCGTTGCTGTGCTGGTCCTGGAAGATCTTCCCCATGTTGCCCTGCGCCCACCAGCGCAGTGAACGCTAGCTCTGCATTCAATTTGTTCTCCATGTAGGCGGATTCTCGTCTACATATGGCATCCCTCCTCATCCTTCCCTCGCGCCCCTCAAGCCGATCCATCAGGCATCGGGATTGACGTGCGGAGACCAGCAACGTGCTTTTGCTAGTACTTAGTCCCGCCTTGCACGTGTGGATTCTTCGAACGCCATCCCTTGCAGCAAACAGCTTCTCAGGCATTTTGTCGCAGTGGACTGAGTGCTCCTGACAGCTCCGCTTCGGACCTTCCCGTGCCCAACAACGTCAGAAGCGGGCGGTGATCTGCCTCTATTTGACGCTAGACGCCAGGCCGTTTGAGAGCCCTCGTGATTGTTTACCCTCTGCCTCCTCTGCTGCCATCGGAGGAATGTGCAAACGCCACACCCGAGAGCTTATTGAGATTCCTCAGAAGACCTGCAGTGTCAGGTTTCCGCCGCTCATTTTATCAGTATGAGTGGATCGTCGCGGTTAGACGGACGCCCACATGTGCAGAACCCCCAACCCCAAATTGCGTCGCGGAATCTTGCAGAAGCCACCGAACACCACAGCCGCCCAGCTGGGAGCCGCCATCATGACACCATAGATCATAGAAACAGTCGTGTTGGCGTATCGCCACCTAAGCCGGAGTCGTCCATGGCGGTAAACATAACATCAGAGCCACCATCGGATCAGCCGGCATCTAATTCCAATAGACACTTACCACAGTCTTCGGTCTCGACGGGTCTGCCTCCTGTCGCGCAAGGAAAGCACTTCGAATACAATAGAACGCAACAAATAATGCACCACCAACTTTCGTCAGTACCCACGGGGACGAGTATACACGCGTCCACTGGTGGGCAACAGATCAGGTCTGAGCCATTGGCGTCCACCATTCGAAAGAGCCATAGTCCGTCTGTGACGGTACCGGGAAGCCCATCTAAACATAACGCCCCACCGAAGAGGACTGCAGCTGGGATCTCCAAACACCTTGTCGATGCCCCTGGTGCGGACCACCCTTCCGAAGTAGACAGTCCCGATCGACGTCGCTCTCATAGTATTGGCTCCCTATCGCGTGAGAGCAGGATTGCAGCGGTAAGGCTTACTCCTTGCATCAATTTCGGCGACATGTATGTGAATTCTAATTCCAAATTTAGTTGTCCGTTCACCTGCGAACGCGGTTATCGTATGCTGCCGCCAAGGTTGAGAAGAGTAGGAAGATCCATGGCGTCCATGCTCATTCCTTATCGCCTAGTACAGAATCTCTCGCTAAGGTTGGCCTGTTGCCCGCCTTCAGCGAGATAGAGGCTCAGCGTTTGGGAGAAAATAGCTCGCCAGATGGAACCACAATGTCTGCGCCGGATCCACCCTCAACAACCAGTTTCTATACCCCGAGCGGCCCTGGGCGGCTGTCTCCTGTGGCCCAATCCGCCGATGCCTCGCCACCCTCACACCTCGATCTGCCAAAATCCCATCCCCGTCCAAAACTCGCACCCCCTGCAGATATTGCAAGTGGAAGCCGCAGTCGCCGTCGACGTCCCAATCCCAACGAGCCGCTGCACCACCCGAAAGTTTCTGTGTCACTGCATCGCAGACACCGTTCTCACCAAGAGGTTGGCGTGTCCAGACCAGCTGCAAATTCAGAGAAGGTGCAGGTCCCTGGGACTCCTCCTCTTGGCCCAATGCGTCAGGCTTCTTATAACGGTACGGTTGGTCATCAAAACCACAATCGAAATAGCGCTATGGAACAGGACGCTATTGAAACTCTGCTTTTCATGTCCAGTCCTGGACATTCGGGCTATCACTCAAGCTCCCAGCATTCCCAACGTCAACGAAATATATTTCAGAGCAGCCATGATTCCAGAAGCTCGGCCTCTCGAGTGCCCCATAGTCAAGACTCTCAAGTCAGTAATCCCCGTGGTCGGCCTATGCAAGTTTCAAACGATCAAGGGATTGGTCTAGAATTGCACGCTGGAGACGAGATCGACCGGATTCTGGATCAAATGGACAGTGACAGCGATGACGAAGTCAAGTTTGCTTCGACCCAGTCCAGCTTTACGGACCATGGCTCTAAGCAAGCTGACAGCTCTCAAGAGCATAACCGACGAGGTGGATGAGAGGCATTCGGACACAGCCCTTGGTGTTCGGTCTGTCTGCCTTTATAAACTCACATGTACGGTTAAAATGGCAGTCATCGACAGGACAGGGGCAACATCTTGCCCTGGTTTGCATCTATTCTTCGGTACCCCAACCTGAAGAATCGCTATTGGAGTCGGACTGAAATTGGGTCAACTATCTGGTTCAGGCCAGCCCTAGATTACTTACAATCGCGAATACTATATCCTCAGACGCAAGGAACGGACGTGGCGCTCTCAATATCATGTTTCCATGGTCCACTAATGCCACTATCTGCTCAAACAGGTCATTATTCGGTCATACTTGTTGAAGCTCTCACCATTGTGTTCTATAATTCCTATAAGGGGCTTCGCTACGTAGAGCATCCCCCGCGCATTGGTTCTATTGCTGGTACAGGTTTCGTCGGCTTGCGTGCAAGCAACTTGCGCTCTTCCAAGCTACAATCTTTCGCCACGCCAAAGAAATGGATGAGGCAACACCTTCCGCATCTCAATCATCCCCTTTCGAGGCTGGCATCTATCTTCCTGGGGGTCATAACACTGACCCGCCTCTGACAACCGACACGGTCGGTTACCGATTGAATCATTTCATGCTCCGCATCCGAGATCCTCAGCGCACTCTGCATTTCTACATCGATCTCATGGGCATGCGCACCATTTTCACCATGAACGCCGGCCCTTTCACCATGTACTACCTTGGCTATCCCCCGACTCCCAGCGACCGCGCCGGCCTTTCTGCCTGGGCCTCCCGCGTCGCCAACGTCCGTGAACTCACCCAGACCATTGGGCTGCTGGAGTTTTACCATACTCATGGGACTGAGAAGGATAAAGAGTTTAGAGTCTCCACAGGGAACTTGCCTCCTCACCTGGGATTTGGCCATCTAGGCTTCACTGTCCCGGATGTTCCTGCGGCCGTCGAGCGACTGAGGGGCCAAGGTGTACACGTGCTGAAAGAGGTTGGGGATAGCTCCAGGGGCAGTGTTCCTCTCAGTGCTTGGGAGGAGCATCGCGGCTTGGGGACGGGGGATGTACATCCAAAGTTCAAGGAGATTTACGATCAGATTGCGTGTGTGGCTGATCCGGTGGGCAGACCTGACTCTATCAATCACAGTACCCAAATTACTGACGATTGCTTAGGACGGATACATGGTTGAGCTTGTTCCACAGAACATGCAGGATCAATGGGCCTGGTCTAGTTGATTTCATTGGGAAGTGAATTCTGTGACTTGGAATATGTGGGTTGTAGCAACCCCTCATAGTAACTATCTACACTTACCCTATGGGGACAATGATAACTGTCAGCCCTGAAAGCCAAGCCACAAATTCCATTCCACAACCAGTACAAACTCCGCGGGACTTTCTATCCGGTTCCCCTTTCAACGGTAATCCTCCAGTAGCACGTCTCTGCACACCTCCACTGTATTGATTCTTGTGTATGTATAATGAATACAGCAATGCTCTCCAGACTTGAAGCAATCAATCCCTCCCAAGCAACTCACACACAGACATACCGATTACCGGTACTACCTACTCGACAGTAGTATATCTTTCAATAGGCCTTCAAAACTACCAGTACCACTACTATTACTACAAATACTTTGCTTTCTTCACTCAGCTTGGCCTAAACAAGCCCCACACGCGCCCCTTTCCCCTCCCTCCCTCTCTCTCTCTCTCTCTCTCCCAGCTAAGCCAAGCCCAAGCCCGCCAACAGCTACGCATCGGCCCTTCCGTCCTATTCCCCGCATATTTCCTGTAGAGTTCTTTCCCGATTGGGTCTAGCAAATATTTGTTACATTAGGGTAGGAGTAGTACAAGGGCTACTTAAACAAATGAATCGATGATAATCAGTGCTGCTAGGGTTCTCGTTCGTTCTTGTAGCTGTATAGGGGGGTTCTACCTATCTGTCTCAATTTATCCAATTTATTTGATACCAAAGCCGAATACAAGCTTTATGCAGCATTCATTATGTAGTACTTAATCCTTGGTACTTAGGCATTTCCTGGCTTGGATGTATCTACATTCTCGTAGCTCGGTATATAGCATTCCACCCATATGGTAAGGAATGGTGTCTAGGTATGTCCTTCAATCCCTCTCTCGATTTCTCCCCCCCCTTTCTTGAGTGTATAGTGAGAAGGAATAGTTGTGAGTGATAAGATGGATGGACAACAATATAATATATAAGTCAGGTATTACTCTTTAGTCTTGCAGATTGGTCATACGAATCAATCGGCCTGCAGCTCGTCTCAGTACCTACTAGTAGTACCTAGTCACCATCATGGTTGTCCTTGCCCGAGTCTCGCTACTTCTTGTCCCGTTACTGGGGACTTTGTCTCATGCAATTCAGGTACGGAGTCCCAATTCAACCCCTCTCATCATACCATGGATGTATATACATAGTAGAGAGAGTGGGGGAGGGAGGGAAGAAGCGGAGAAGCACGTACACTAACACCACCCCATCCTCCGACAGGCCGAAGACTATCCCTCAACCTGCGTCGATGCCTGCGACGGCATACAGCCGGATTCGACCGACACGAATTATTACTGCGACTACTGCATCTGCAAGAACAAATTGCTAGGATGGGCCAATTTCCAACCGACCGACAACTTCACCGACATGTTTACCGACTGGGTTCCACTGGGCGGCCTCTGTCCGAAAGATTGGCTCTGTACCTGGGCGAACTGGACCGACAATGGATTCAACCCCACTTATAGCAAACTTGTCTATCCACCCAACAATGGCTTCAATGGCTGTCCCAAGAATGTGAGTCTGGGGGTTGGCACCTTGGTGGACCGCTTCGGCACGCAAAATGGCAGTTATCTCGCCCCGGCGGACACTCCGTACGCACAGCGATCCATCGGGCCAAGCAGTCTGAACAAGTACAACGGTAGTACCATGTACAACTACTGGAGATTCAATGTGACTGAGGAGTTTGTGGCTTTGGGTGGAGAGATCCTGCCGTGGTATGGTCAGCCTGGAGGTGGCTGGCAGTGGTATGCGAATGTCACCCAGTTGCAAATTGACGGCAAGCTTAAGTTGGTCGGGGCGACGACTTTTGGGGTTAATGAAGCTTGGGAGGCTGCTGGGCCGATGGAGAGAGTCTATGGTCTTCAGGATTATTAGGTAGTAGCTGAGTAGCTGAAGTGTGGTGCTGGCGATGGGGATTGTGTATTGCACGGGCCATGTTCCTTGGGCAGCGGAGTCAGTAGGTGTTGGAGGACTGGGGTGTATGCCGTTACTAGTATTAAAATCAATACAACTTCCATAGAGTCAATAACTAGCTGGAGTTACTTTGCAGGTAGACAAGGGGGTAGACGAGATATAGTAGTATAACCACAATAACCTTGCAATAGCTTCAGAAATAATATCCAAGCCCTAAGCAGGCGTAACGAGCCTTAGGCATACAATGAAACACTAACTATATTAGTGAAGGAATGGATCCTCAGGCTTTACTGGCCCAAAGCCAACAACAACAACAACAACAACATCATCATCATCATCATCAACATCAACAACAAAAATCATGAAAAGCAATTCTCTCATTCCGGTGGAGGATCAAAAAGCTCCGCGGGAATCGGCATTCAGATACCGAACGAACCCTGCCGTACTCCATGCCATACACTCGGGCTTACCGATGCCGATACTTACTCTTCTTAAATTGGCAGATGACTTGAAGCATTTCTGCGACTGAAGGATTTGCCTCGAAGAAGAGGTATATATGCCTTGGTACGGAGGAACCAATAACGGATGGACGAGGATTTCTTTTTGTATGCTCATCGGGATAGTAGTTAGAAGTAGTTGCAATAATCATAGTACAACATTCTTTTGGTGGTCGTACTTGGTTCTAGTCATATAGGATGGTGGCTACATCTTAATATATTATCAAGATATGTAACCAGCATTAAAAATGAATCATCACCCATCAGTTGCATCTGCAAAGACACATAACTATCGTACAAGCCTAAAGGCCAGAGAAAATCGAGCCAGGTACATACATACATATACATATACATACCCAGCAGAGTCTATCACATCAAAGCAAATAAGGATCAAAAAAGGAGACACCGA
Source organism: Aspergillus costaricaensis CBS 115574 (assembly GCF_003184835.1). Taxonomy (NCBI): domain Eukaryota; kingdom Fungi; phylum Ascomycota; class Eurotiomycetes; order Eurotiales; family Aspergillaceae; genus Aspergillus; species Aspergillus costaricensis. The sequence continues at coordinate 1,012,391 of NW_020291803.1, forward strand.
CGACTACTTTATGCAACGAGACAAGAAAGAAACCATTTTCCCTTCCCCAGAAGACGCCAGGAGTATAAAATAAGTGCAGACGTATCTTTCTATCAAACCATCCATCCGTCCATCCCATCATGAGCATAAATTACACTCGAAAGCAGGTAGGTAGGATTCTACTCTACTCCACTCCCCAACTGTCATCCACCTCTGCCACATCGTAGTCCACGTCGTGCGGGCCGTCCTTGCGTGCTCCGCTCTGTTCCGATAACATGGATGGCCCCGTTGCGTTGTCCATTACCGTGTCCTCGTCTGACCCTGTCTTGTTGGTATCCGAGCCAGGGCCGGATGTTGCGCCGCTGGCGGGGAGGGTGATAGGGGGGTTAGGGACCCAAGTGAGCTGGACTTGGCCTACCGAGGGGATGTCCCGGGTTCCAAACATGAACTTCTCGGCTAGGTAGCGTTCCTTGAAAGCTACGATGACTGAGTCGGGTTGGTCTGGGTTAGGCTCAATAGATTCGTATTCGCCGACGCCCTGGTATACTGGGTTAGCTTTGAAAGCGTAAATAGGGTAAGACTGGAGGCAGGATACTTACAATGAGGTATTGTCTCAAGGCCTCGTCCTTCTCAGAGTTGGCCTCCACACCGGAGACAGCCACCCTACGGGGTCGGTTGTCGAGACGTAGAACACCACCTCTGCCGCGAGCAGCGCCACCACGACCACGATATCCACCGCGGAAGGACGAGTCGTAACCACGGCCCCGGGGCGGGAATCCGCCACGAGCACCGAATCCTCTTCCGCGACCGCGGTAGGAGTACGGTGCGCTCGCACCAGCACCGTTGGGGTCGATACCAAGACTCTTCGCTTCGGCTTCAAGAGCGGCCAGCTGTGCACGAAGCTGCTGGGTCTGGTCACTGGCATTCTCCTGTGATACACCTGCTTCGTCGGCCGGAGAGGCGCTGTCATCACCGCCTTCTTTTCCGCCAAGCTTTTGCATGAGGCGAAGCTTCTCTTCCTGCTGCTTTTTAAGAAGCTCGTCGCGCTGTCGCTCGAGGGCTTGTTTTGCTTCCTCAGTCTCCTTGCGCTTCTTTAATTTTTCCTCGTGCGCCCGCTGGGCTTCCTCTTGCTGTCTCTCAAACTCTTCGCGGTTGAAGGCTGGACCCTCATTCATGGCGTCGCCGGCAGGAGACCGATGGTCACCATTCCGATCACCCTTGGGCTTATGCCAGTAGACTTTGACGAATCGGTTATCAAATATCACCTTGGGACTAGACCATGCCCGTTTAGCAGCTGCGTGGTTATCGTAGGCAATCAAGGCCAGTCGCCGGTGTGGTTGCAGAGAGACTTCAGTGATGTCGCCATATTGTGAAAAGAACTCTCGGATCGTGGCTTCGTCCATCTTATCATCAGGGATCTGCTCAACAACAATGGTCGTGATAGTCGTATCCTCGTTAGGCCCAGCAGAAGAGAATTCAGAGCGTCGTCCCCTGCCTCCAAAGCCACCTCGGTCCCCACCACGACCGCGGCCGCGACCTCTGTCGCTGCCTCGCATGGGTGTATCCGTGCGCCTTTGGAAGTCGGTAATGAGGTTGGAGGACTTTGGATCGTATTCTAAACATAGCCCCATCATTAGCAGAGTTCTTTCAGCAGCCAACGCAATCAATCGGCCAACTCACCATCTTCCTTGGAAGACCCTGGCATGGCATCGTGCTGGTACGGGCATGTAGCGCCAAGGTAGCAGATACCCTGAGTCTCATAGAACGGACACCGCTCCGAACTCTTGGGTCCCATCTTGTCCGGCTGCTGGCCGGCACCGGCGCCCGGGGGTGGTATCGGCATCGGAGGCATGCCCGGCATCTGAGGGAAACCCATGCTCTGAAGAGCCATCATCGCTGCCATCGGATCATTCTGGTCAAAGCCGGGGAACGCAGGAGGCATCACTGGGAATCCCGCTGCACCAGGATGGAACTGTCCCGGACCAGCCGGTCCTGCGCGGCCGCCGTCCCTACCCATCCAATCTCCCCGGCCACCGCCACGTCCCCGGCGAGGGGTCTTGTATGTGCGATGGTGGGGACCGTCGTCGCGCTCCTGATCGGCCTGGAATCCCTCGTGGTAGTTACGCTTGCGATTGAAATTGGAGCCATCAGCTTGCGACTGTGGAATGCCGTAGGGGCCATTTGCTGGGCCGGAGGGAGCTCCAAAGGCCTGCTGCTGTTCCGAAGCTGATCCTGCAGCACCATCATGGGACATCGCGGCTGTTTGAACGGGCTGCGGCTTGGGCGCAAACGTTGTGAAGAGTTCATCGACAAACTGAACAGTGTCTATATATGCAAGAAAAGCCAGTGAGCCAACTGCGCTTTCTCTGCGCAAGCAAGTATCTCAACATGACTAACGTTCTCTCAAGAAGTCTTCCAGATTGTCCACCGAAGCCTTCCGGATCTCTTCATCCGGGGCATCTGTTCGGATAAGCGCCAGGACGTAATCGGCAAGCACGTCAGAATCGGCATCCGATCTGGACCGGAGAGTTATTCGTTAGCTTGTGATACAGCGCAGGGAACGTCTTGGAGGAGCAGTCGCCGGGCAGATGAGCCTTACATATCTTCCAGTTTCCTCACTACCCACGACTTCACCTCAGTCGCTTGATCCTCAGTGAGCTGCATGTTGTCGCGCAAGGTTGAAACCGTGCCAGGCGACTGTTGCCGGAAATGAATAGATCCTCGAGGAGCTTGAAGAGGTAGCAGGCGTTACTTGGCGGCGCTTGAAAAAAGGTTTGGGTGAGGGATCAAAAACGGCGTCGAAAATGCGGCTGACGAATCTAGTGACGAAAGACTAGCTTGACGGTGAATTTAATCAGAGACTTGCGCCAATCATTGTGTGATGTAGGAAAGACGTGCGAGGAGATAGCAACAGAGCTTTGCGGTCCAAAAAAGCCGGGGAAACGCGAGCGACGCGGATGACAGTCTCACCACGTGACCTACGCTGGGTGAGCTGCCCAGTTGCCCTACCACATCACGTCACCACCGATGCTACTATTCTCCTATCTGGCCCACAAACCAATTACAGGTCTAAAGTGACGATATACTAAAAATGAACCTGAAAACCATCATATTTTTTTCATGTCCAATCGAGGGAATAGGAAAGGAGCTATGGAGAATCCCTCGCGGTCGTTAACGTAAAAATAAAGCCATCGCATATGCTCGTGCACAGCTCGATTCTACTTCTCTAAGCGGTCGAAAATCCACATACGACATTAAGCTGTTTTTCTTTTATATCCTCCCCCTCAATGTAGACAGGGTATTGCATTCGTCAATCTCATAAACAGAGGATTCCATCCATCACAAGTACGGAATTTAGTCGGCTTGTATGGAAGGTTTTTACAGCTTGTCGTAGTACTGTTCATATAGGTTAGCTTCGGATCTGATCGATACAACTTAGTATACGGGGTTCAACTTACGTTCTCGTAGCCGGGAACCTGCTCCTTGAGACCCTTGCGCTTACGCATCTCAGTGACGACGACACCAGGCTTGGTGGTGGGGTCAAGAGGAGATCCACCGGGGAGGACAGCCCAGTGGTCGAAGACAGACTGGGGGAAGGCCTGTCCACCGGTGGCCTGACGAAGCTCGCCGGGGAAACCGAAGGACTCGTTGACGGGCAGGTAGGCCTTGACGTTGAAGAGAGGAGTACCAGGGCGCTGCTCCTCGGTGTAGACGTGACCACGACGGCGGGTAAGGACACCGTAGATACCACCCATGGCCTGCTCGGGGACCTGGATCTCGACGTTGAAGATGGGCTCCAGGATACCGGGGTCGGCAAGCATGGTAGCAGCATACAGGACACGACGAGCAGTGGGGATGATCTGACCACCACCACGGTGAATAGCATCAGCGTGCAGAGTAACATCAAGGATGTTGAAGCGGATAGAGCGCATGGGCTCCTCAGCGATGGGACCCTCACGGGTGGCCCACTGGAAACCAGAGACGAAAGAGTCCTTGATTTCGTTAAGGTACTGGACGGCCTTGGTCTGGTCAACCAGCAAGTTGGCACCGGTGGTGTCGGGACCGAAGCACCAAATCTTACGGGCATCGGTGACATCCCAGCCGTACTCGTCAGCAAGGAGACGGGCACGAGCCTTGAAATCGTCACGGGGGGTGATCTTGCCAGCCTCAATGGCCAGGGAGACCTCCTCGTCAAGGGGCTGGGCAGTGAGGTACAGACGGTTGTGCTTGTTGGGAGACTTGGACAGAGCAGTCATGCTGGAAGTGCCAGCGACGGTCTCACGGTAGGAGACGACGGGGTCGGAGATACGAAGGGGAACACCAGCGTGGTCCTCCTCGAGATCCTTCAGGCAAATTTCCAGGTGAAGCTCACCAGCACCGGCAACGACGTGCTCACCGGACTCGTTGATCATGGTCAGGACACAAGGGTCAGACTTGGACAGACGCTTAAGACCTTCGACCAGCTTGGGCAGATCCTGGGCGTTCTTGACCTCAACGGAACGCTGGACGACGGGGGAGACGGAGAACTTCATGACCTTCATGTTGTGGGCAGTCTCGGAGGTGGTGAGGGTACCAGACTTGAGCAAGAACTGGTCAACACCGACCAGACCGACGATGTTACCGGCGGGAACATCCTCAATGGGCTCGACGAAACGACCCATCATCAGGATGGTACGCTGGATGTTCTTGACGAACAGGTCCTCCTTCTTGCCAGGGACGTAGTTGGGACCCTGGATACGGACCTTAAGACCGGAGCGGACGGTACCGGAGTAGACACGACCGAAAGCGTAGAAACGACCCTTGTCGGAGGTGGGAACCATCTTGGAGACGTAAAGCATCAGAGGAGCCTTGGGGTCACAGTCGCGGATACCGACGGCGCAGTCGTCGTCGGAGGGACCCTCGTAGAGAGTCTCACCACGGTACTTCTGGGCAGTAACGGGGGAGGGAAGGTGGATACAGATCATCTCCAACATGGCATCAGCGGCGGGGAGGAACTTGCGCATGACAGCCTTGAGGAGCTGCTTGCCAGCAAGGTCCTTCTCGTCGTTGGAAAGCTTGACCTCAAGCTTCTCGAGGAGAGTGGGGATCTGGTCCTTCTTGTCGTTGTTGATGGTCTGGAAGATCTTGAAGATGGGGTCCAGAACGAACATGTTGAAGGCACGCTCAACGGGCTTGCCGTTGACCTCGGGCTGGGACTTGGTCCACTTCTTGGTGGCGGGGTTGAAGTAGTTGTCACCCTGTTTTGATTGTTAGCGATATTCATAGACTGGCGAGATAGTGGGTTGCTTCATACCCAGAGACGCTCAAGCATCTTCTTGCGGTCAACACCGAACTTCTTGGCGAACTTGACGGCGAACTGGCGGACGGTGAAAGCCCAGCCGTGGAGACCGGAACCGAAGGCAACGGTACCCTTCTCGGCGTAGACCTGGACATCACCAAGAGCCTTGTCGAAGTAGGTGGCGATGATGACGTTGACGGACTCGATGGTACGAGAGAAGGACTGGTACAGGTCCTCCTTGGAGACCTGGAGCTCGAGCAGAGCACGGTCGACCTTGTTGATGATCAGGACGGGCTTGATACGCTCGGTCAGGGCCTGACGAAGGACAGTCTCGGTCTGGACACAGACACCGGAGACACAGTCGACGACGACCAGGGCACCGTCAGTGACACGCAGAGCAGCAGTGACCTCAGAGGAGAAGTCAACGTGACCGGGGGAATCGATCAGGTTGATCAGGAACTCAGAGCCATCGACCTTCTGGGGGATCTCCTTGAGATCCTCCTCATCGGGGAACTTGGCGTAGAGGGAGATGGCAGTGGACTTGATGGTGATACCACGGTCCTGCTCATCGGGACGGGTGTCCATGTAACGACCCTCACCAGCCTTAGCAGCCGAGATAATACCGGCACGCTGGACCAGGGAGTCGGAAAGGGTGGACTTTCCGTGATCGACTATGGTTGCCAGTCAGCGAGGTTCATTCGAAAAATACATGGCCATCCATGATGCCAAGATCTGGATCAAGTACATACCGTGAGCAATGACGGACATGTTACGGATGTTGGCCGGGCGGTCCATCAGGCCGCGGATCTATTCCCAGCATTAGTACAGTTCCATCCTCGTTGATTGATTGCTTTTCCCAAATCTGGGTCGGGGTTGCCCTCTTAGGTGTCGAAAAGCAACCCGATGCAGGTGGGTGCGGGGAACATAGAACGGACCTCTTCGATAGTGAAGCTATAGAGAACATCGTTAGCTCGTTATTCCAAGTTTCCAAAGTATGATTCAGATCCGTCAACCTCTCTATGCGATAGTATAGCATCGCCATAGAGATTGATGGGGAGTGTGTGGGTAAACGTACTTAACCATCTTGACTGATTTTTCTCGTCAAACTGCCGTAGAGGCGGGGTTTCGTAAAAAAAAGAAAATAAAAAGGAAGAACGACACACAAAGGACCAAGATCGAGAGCTAGCTCGACCGAGGGATCAAATAGGACAAGAAAGGCCTATGTGCGCTGCTCCGGGGAAAGAGACAGAGATGGCTTCGCGGAGGAAGGTGAAGGAAGGAAAAAGAGAGAAGAGGGAAGGGAAGAGGGCGGATGGAGAGGAAGAGGGGAAAAGAGGGAAGGAAAGCGAGAGGGCGGCGGGTGGGGACACTTTTTTTTGTGCTGGTGGGATTTTTTCCGATTTCAAATCTGGGATGTGCGTTTTTTCTTGTCGGGCCCCTCGTTTCCTTACCGTTTCATTGCTTAGCGTCGGTTACTTTTCTTTACCCTCTAGTATTTAGTATCTTTTCTTTCTTATTTTCAGTGTCCACCAGTCCTGCTTATCGTAATGGTTATGAATCAAGGGAAATACGTACTGGGTAATAATGGTAGATTGTGGATGAGTATCCGTAATGACGGCTGAACTACTACTGCACAACTACTAGTATTAGGACTCATTCATCAAAACCTCGTTCGATTTCCTCTCTGGGTGCCGGCACTTCCCAGCAGCACAGACTGACTGGAACTAGTAAGGTAATGGGAGTTGACCATGGTTTATGGGCAAATTACACCTTCCTCTGGAGAGGTCATCCAATGACCAGTTACTATAAGCTTAGAGAGCTTCATAGCTCCTCTCTTTCCCGTACACGAGCTCTTCCGGTATCTTTAGCCACCTTACTTGTAACCTCCAGCCTTCCCTCTCAACGGTGATCCCGTGTTCAGGTGGGTGGGTGGCAAAGAGTGCTGAAGTGTGCTGATATCATGATCCGTTGTACCAGAGAAGTTCTTTCCCGCCATCCTGAGTGGGTAATTAAGGTATGAAGCTTACCCAATTGCGGCCTAGTTCCACTGGCCAACATCTTCATGTTCATCATCTTGGTCAGCTTCTTTCGAAGAAAATATTGTTAAGTATTTGAGGGAAATAGATAGGAGGGGAATAAAACAGAATCAATCATGGCAGTCACATTGTAGTATTATATGTCTAGCTTGTAATGAAATTTTATCAGTCTCTACACTGTAGTTGCTTACTGCAGGCTGGTATCGACCCCTCCTTCCTCACCGCCCGGCTGGTCACGGGATGGGGGGAAGCGGAGTTAGGAATTAATGCATTACCGAACGTTACAACAACGTGGTTCGACCAATTTGACAGCGGCAAGCCAATCGCCCGCCCAATTTCTCCTGCACACCTGCAACTGCGGTCCGACGTGCCCTGTTGCAGTACACATATGACTAGTCTAGGCTCTTTGTTCTATTAATCTATCCTAAGGTAGATAATGTGGCATAGTATTGTCTAAGCTACTGCTGAAGCAATTATACTAGCAGGCTTGGTCACGTGGCTGGATCACCAACCACCTGTGAGGATCTGACTAACCTTATAGAGGATGTGCTTTCTGAAATGAGCCCTGGGTATCTTCAATTATATGTTGTGAGAACACTGTTGATTGTGATAGTATCTCGAAACTCGGGGTTTCGAAGACAAGATAAATATCAATCAGATTATATACGGAATAAGTCTTGTTTATGAAGCTCGATTGTTTACTACTTGACCGACCCTCGATGACAGCATTATGCAGTGGGTAGTATGATACAAGCTATACAGAAATAACGATTTCTTCAAATGTCAGGATAGAGCCGACGCTACTTCAGTTTCCCTTAGACTCGTCACTTCACCACAAGCCGAGTTCATCAACAAGAGCAGCCCAATATCGTCTCGGAAAGCATGCCGACCACTGAGTGTCCTTGCTCAAGCTATAGCGCTGCACGATGAGAGGACGTTTGCAACAGATAGGCTAAGATTTATCATGATGGGCTGACATCTGATAAATATATAGCTAAAGTGAGAATCGGAGCAAACTGATGGTACTAACATGAAAAACAATGCGCCTCTCGAGCATAAAGTCATCCTTGGGATGTAATGCAACTGTTTTCAAAACTATTACTGGCTTCACTAAGACTTTCTATGCTTCTGTGAACCTACACTGTGTACTAAAATGTAGCGATGAGCACCATCAGGAACATAATCTGTATGTATTTTGTAAAAGCACTAACTGCTAGACCAAAAACGATATATCGCATCTAGTCAGCCAGACGACGGAGAGATATATGTCCCAACATATATGATATGTATTGATTTAGTAGAGGCAATCAGACGGTCCCTGTTTCTGTCCCATCTTTGCGAGTTTGAAAGTCCATATGCTTAAACATGACCGTCTGCGCAACAGTTCACAGCTATCCATGTAAAGAGCGCTCTATCCGGTTCAAAATTGTTCGAGTGTCAATCTTTCGAATGATATAAGACAATATAGCCAACAGGCTCACGACACAGCTGTTGAACTGGCGAATCAAGACCCCTTCATTTTCGAGCATGTAGATTAGTTATATAGAGGATAATTTGAGTTTCAGAGACTGTTGTCCCAAAAAAGCCAATGTGTCCTTCCAGGTACCATTTCCTATTGTCCGATTGGCCGTGTTCTGCTAAAAGCTCATCGCGCAGTCGCAGCCCCTCTTTTTCGTAACCGACAAAAAGCTGTCCCATGATTTTGCAAGCCCCTGTAGATGATATCTTTTGCTCTTCCATGGTCAGCGGAACAGCACTCTGCATTTCGAGCCTCGACCTTTCTGAAGACACAGAACTCCTTTTCCCAGCCTCAATAGTCATTTATAAGGCAGTAGCTTTCCGCTGCAACATTTCGGAATATTTTGGTAGCTAGCATGTCAGCCTGTGTAAGGTTGGTCGCCAGCTCATAGAGGATCAACAGCGGTTAGGGCTTGAGTGGCAGAGGTCGAATTAGTGAGTGTCATTGGATAATTGTTATGCGACGCTTCAGATATGTCTCGAGAGACTCAAAGCAGGAATCCTCATAGTAAATAATCTTGGGCCCTTCTGGATAAATAGGCATCCTCAAACATATTCATAGAGAAGATTTGGCAGAGTGGAAAATTGAGTTTGAGATTGAGCCTGTACCATGATCTATGTTAGGTCCAGGTTGCATCCACGGAAAGGTTGGCAATCAATCATACCTCGCTCTCGGCATATCTTGTCACCATTATCAAGATAGTAAGACATTATTAGCTGTAGTTCAAAGGTGTTGTGGTTGCATGTTACATGTCTTACCACCTACAAGGAAGAAAGATAATGCCGGCGTAGACCAGGCGGCGGCCTTTTACCCATCAGACTCACATTTCGATATGACCATCTATCCCATGACAAGTTCCAAAGATGGGATTTCCCATGCAACAAAGCTGACAATCTTATCAATAATCTCGGGATTTGAGAGAGTTGCTTTTTACTCTCAAAGCCTATGCAGTAAGAACACGTGTTTACTGCTCCTACTGCATGGGCTGAGAGTAAAAAAGCAATTTTCTCAAATCCCGAGATCATTGATGTAAAATGTTGTCAGCTTTGTTGCATGCTCAGCCAAGGAAGGGAAAAAAACATAAAGAATCTTTCACCGACAAAGTGAGCTTTCGTCGATCGGTGAGCCATGTGCATGCATTGTTAACTATATGTGAGGAGCTCGCGCTGATAGATATCGCCAGTGACGTTGCTCACATGCCAGTAACTACCGTATGCCGTCCAATCAATAGCGGTGAGTGATACCTAGAGATGAACCTGCATAGATAGATCACCTTAGTACATACAGTAGTCACATACTAGCGTGTGAACAGCCATAGTGTTGCTGAAGCCTTCCTCCAAAGCTCCCTGTTAGTCCCGCATCTGCACATTCTTATAAGCATGGCAGGGTTAGCTTCAGAAAATCTCAAAAATCTCAATCATCTATCTACGGTCCTGGGTGTCAGATGTACCTTTGAGCTTGCCTGCTATAAGTGGCACCATATATTCTCGGGTATCTATAGCAATGGAGCCAGCTATTATACGATTCGCCCAGGAGAACGTCAGCCGCGTTCGCCTGGCTGGCTTGTTCTTTTGCTTACTCTACATGGCGGTACGGTTATCATGTCTGATATGCGCGACTGAGACCAATTACTGGATGTGGATGATATTGATCTTCGAAGCTTTCTGGACATGTATGTTCTCAATCCTATCAAAGATTGGACATTAGTCAAAATTATAGTGTTTCGTCTAACAGTGGCGTGCACCCTGCTGCGGCTATCTATAGACCAGTCCCTGCTTATAAAAATTCCTAGGCGGACCGAGAAAACGCCAAAGAAACTTCACCTAGCTAGAAATGATGCGTTGCCTTCGGTAGACATTCTACTGCCGTGCTGTGGAGAACCAGTGAATATCATTCGCGATACCATACGTGGGACATGTGCCATTGACTATCCCCAATCTGCGTTTCGGGTACTCGTCTTGGATGATGGGAACTCTCGCGCGCTAAAACAGGCGGTAGAGGAGTTGCATCAAACCTGGCCGAACCTCCTCTACTATAGCAGAGGAACTAAGCCGAGTCAGAAGGTCTTTGCGAAAGCAGGAAACCTAAACTTTGGCTTATTTGATATCCAAGGAGGCATGGAGAAGCCGCCGGAGTTTATCGCCTTATTCGATTCGGACTTTCTGCCTGCTCCCAACTTCCTGCGAGCCACGCTTCCTCATCTATTGCGGGATGATAGTGTTGGACTTGTAGGTACAAGGCAAGACTACTATAACCTTCCCCCAGGGGACCCGATTGGTCAAAACATGGCAATATTTTGGGAGGTATATGGACCCTGGATGAACGAAACGGGGTCGAGTATGGTATCAACTTCAGGATGTGTCATGCGCCGCGATCTAGCCGTCGAAGTGGGCGGATTTCCCACTATAAATGAAGTGGAGGATCTCACTCTATCAATCCTGTTGCCAGCGTATGGGAAGCGCGTCGTATATCTCACTGAAATGCTGCAGCTTGGACGCGTGCCAACCTCGTTGGAAGGTCATGTCCGGCAGAACCGACGATGGATCACTGGCTTAATTCAGCTGATCGGTACTCCTTGGGCATCATCCAGGCAGTCTATCCCGACTTCGTCGAGGTATCATATGGCATTGTTTGGTATTGTCTGGCTTTTGACGCCTCTGATTCAGGTTGTCGGTTGTGCGACAATCGCTTCTGCGTTAGTATCACGCCAACAACTTGTGCCACACAATCTACTCCAAATCCAGATCCCATTATCCTTGGTATCATTTGGTCTCATTTTCCTGTACGAATGGCTCAAGGCTGCAGCAACGGGCTTCCTAATGCCTGCATTTGCTCATTTTGGTGACCTGTGGATATGTGCAGGTAGGTCTTGCAGTTTATCAACCCCGACAGATACAATGTATACTGACAACCGCCAAAGACCGACTGTGGACTGTTATCCAATTCCACATATTCGGTTTACAGGGGGGTAGGTCTGTAGTGACTGGCAGTGCCCAGAACAGCTGGAACAATCCTAACATGGTCCCCACGCGAATGAGACAATTGAAAAGGGACCTATGGGATTCTGGGGTTGGCTTCAACGTCCTTTTCGTGATTGGCACCCTCGCCGGAGTATTTCATTCGGTAATGGCCATCGTCGAGAGATATCCCGACTGGCAGTGTCGTCTTATGACAACCTTGCTGTACCCTCCTGTTGTCCTCATGTGCTACATAAGTCTTACCTGCCACCTAGTCCCACTGTTATGTGTGATATGGCCGCCTCAGTATCCTTCTCGGAAAGCAGTCTTCGAGACTCATCCGAGTGACACCCGTGCCGTGTTCCCTTCTGAGGCAGTTCGACAATCAAACGTGCGCCAGAAGCATGCGCCTCTCGGTTATCGTCGTCATCTACTATTGATTCCGCTTTATGTCTCGCTTATGAGTATGTCTTATTTCAGATATCTGTGAACTTGTGGAGGAGATGTGGTTGATGTTTTTATATGATACTGAGCGATGAGTGCGCCGATTTACTTGCTATTTTACATCATGAGTTTATACTAGGTTACGGATCGAAGAGTCTATATTGAGTATGTAGATTTTGTGTGTTTAACTTTGTGGATTGGACATCTACCTTTGAGTATTTGCTACTCTGACTCGGCGAGTCTTATACTCCTTACCTATAAGATACACATACGCACCATTATCGTTGTTCTAAATTTATATTCTATTCTGTGGCTCTGCTAAGTACTATGCAAGGTCTCGAGTTCTTGGCTCTTACCGCCTGAGAGGCGCGATCTCTCTTCATATACACTACGCAAGGACTCTTCGTCCTAACTCACCGCCACTATGGGAAGGAAACTGCTTTCCTAGTTCTTGATTTTAGTGTGCGATTACACAAAGAGGCGATAATGCTATGACAGAGGTAGGTATATCACCTTTTTGTTTACCCCTCAATTCGGTTATTGGAAGAGGCCCTATTTCCGGCTCTCTATTGGATGGTACTATTCTGGCAAGAATGTCACTATTGTTGTGTATGTGTTGTGAGACTTGTGTAGAGACCCCGGGAGGCTATCAATGAAAAGGTGGAATGTAGTTGATGCTGGTCAGTTCATTGTAAGTCTGATATGAGAAGAAACTTCTGTTGTTTCCGGCTTGTGACTAGAGTATATCCTGATTGGCAAACATACTATAGTAGAACTGCTCCTGGTCCCAATCGTATTATAAGGGGATCTTGATCTTATCTGGATTCCTTCAGATTGGCCTCAGGTATATCATGGGATATTACTTAGTTATAATGAGCCATTTATTATTTGTAGAACCTATATACAAAACTGCAGGAATCAGGAAGATCCTAAAATCTTCGCGTACGCATCCTCCACCTCTTTGGCAATCTCCAGAAGCGTGACGATGACAATTTGATGAGTAATGTTAGGCAGCTTATCCCGTTGAAGGCCAATCCATTCCAACGGCGGTGTCGCCTCGCCCATATCGCGGAGTTGAGGGGTCTCGATCACTGGTGTCTCCAGCGCCACATATGTATACCTCGACTGCGGAACATTGACTACTGCCGTGATCTTCTCTTGCGGCTCATTTTTGTCGCCGCTGCCTTCCGCATCAAATGCCCCAGTTATCCGAACCGCGGATGGGGGCAGCGGTTTCCCGAGTCGAGTAGCCAAGGCACGAGAATGAGTCTCCCACATATCTCGGATGAAACTGATGCGTGAGTAGTTCCAGCCGACGTCTACCTTGCCCTCGAATGTGCTCTGGAAGATATACTCAATCTGCTGAGAGCCCGGGACCTGCCAGGTCTGCATGCGAGCCACGAGCCGGGGCACCTTGAGGATAGTCCCTCCCCTGGATCCCGTGACACGATTGGCGATCTCATTCACGAGTAGCTCTTCCGTATCCATAGGCCCGGACCGCACAATGTTTGAAAGCGCAACCCGAAGCTGGCCCAGAGTTAGGCCTAATGCGCTGTGTATTTTGCCGTCCTGCAAGGAGACATCAAACCGGGCCTGCGCATCATGCGCCTCCAACTTGAATACATGATTGTCGAAGAATGAGCTTGGAAAGACTCCTATGCTGACGGTGTTGATACTGACCACAACTCCGGTGTGCAAGGTAATTGGTGCCGTCTCGATCTTGTCTTCCTCCTGTTTGGAAATTTCCCTGGACGAGACCTCCGCCTTCTCCGAAAAGATCGACGTCTTCCGGCGCAGGTACCGCTCCACATCTCGTAGAGAAGCTTCATACGCTGCTTGCTTGTCTTGCACAAGTCGCTGCCATGCCTGGTATAATGCCAGCGACTGTGATGCAGTCAGGCTTGTGCAAAAGACCTGCACTTTGTCCCCATCCAGTATGCTAAAGAGACGCTCGCCAGGAGCGTCATCCGTCTGCCGAACATTATACATCAAGAATGCAAAGCTGGAGATGTGAGCTATCAAGAAAGGTTGATAGTCAAAAGAAACCTTGACCTGTAGCTGAAGCCAAGATATAGATGCCTGAATGAGAGGCGTCTTGTTGACCTGCTGACTATTTGGCCAATTAATGGAAGTGGCTATCTTGAGACTCTGAAGCTCAACCAAACCGCTCATTCGGCCCTTGCTCTCAATCCCTAGTGTATTGAAGTTGATGCAGAGAGTCTGCTCCCAATCGGAGGTCTTCTTCGAGGACAGCCACAAGTCATTGATGGCGAATTGCGCCTTCCCTAGCGTAGACCCTAGGTCGAGTTGGATTTCCAATTTCTCGATGGAGATTGTGGTGTTCCATGGGAAAGCGGGGGTTGCTGCGACCTGTTGATATCGCTGCACGATATATGCCTGGGTCTCCGTGGGCTGTGGCTCGGGTGGAGGGGCAGTGTCTACCTCGTCACTTGAAGGAACCCAAATTTCACGGAAGAGTAGAAGATCTTGAACCTGCTTCGCATTGAGGGCAACTTCCATCGGACTCACTCTCAGAACGACCGAGATCCCTTTCGACCTCCCTAGGTGTTTGCTGTTCATAAGAGACATGACCATAGACTCAACCTCAAAGCTAGCGGTTGACTCGTTTGAGTACACATGCTTCACGGATGCTTGCAATGAGTTGAAAGACACCAAGAGGGCTAGGAATCGCTCTTGATCGTCTGACTGCACGGTATTGACTGTCACATATACACTGTCAAAGCGTGTCGTAGCTGCTACTCTCGCGATGGGTTGGCAGCTTAAGCTGAACTCCTGTTTGCAAATCAAGATGCCTACATTAACCTTGCACCTACCAAGAATTGAACCTGGTCCTTTGTCATCAAGAGGGGTCTCCTGCATCAACTTCTGCGACTGCAGCATCATAGCATTGGACGGCCTCCTCGACTTTGGTTGGTCGCCCATGGCTTCCTTTATAGTAGAGGTCATCTGCTTGATCAGGGGAACGAGGCTCGGGTAGAGGACATTTGTAGAAGCGTCGACCTTCAACTCCGCGTTGAGAGCAGAGTCATCTCGCCCGTTGTCCTCGAATTGGACTTTCAGAGCTACTCCTGGAGCTCTGAACGTTGCAGTGGCTGTTCCATCTCCTTGTATGTAGTGCCCGTAAGTTGACCCAGGAAGCCTGCCGTCTTTCAAAGGTGGCGCTAGCATGGCCTGTGTATCATCTGTGTGTCGCCCTCGTAGGGACATAACGGCCCCGGCAAAGTCAACGTCAACCAGAACGGAGCGGAAGCGCTTATTTCCAAAGAGTGGGCGGTGTTTGGTGCTATCATCGGATGGCTTTGTCACTAAAGTGGCATTGGCCTCTCGGATAGTTCGTGCAGCAGAGGCAAGAGAGTTCCGGATCACGCTCGCTGGCAAGATAAAATCAGAAGTAGCGCGTATGTCGAGAGATTTCCCTGCAGCTTGGAAGGCTAGTCGAACCTCCTTTCCGGCTGAGGAGTATGCCACATTGAAAACCAGTTCTGGCAATAGAGCAGAATTAAGCGAGCGCTTCCGTCTATTACCAGAAACAGGCACCATCTGCAACTGGACGTCCTCAATTCGAAGCTTAGCGGCATTTGCTTTCTTGTTGGACAATTCCACACGTTTGATGGAGAACACCAGATCATCAGGTCTACGTCCAGATGCCATTAATGGAACACCTGCCATGTTCCAGCCAATCTGAATATCGTTGAAGTCAAGGGAGTACATCGAGTCGAACAGGCCTTCGGAGGAAGCGCTATCCGTAACGTTGATGCTTGGAATTTCCTGTTCCTTGCCTTCCGTGTGGCCGCGATGTCGCAGTCGTTTAAATCGCTTTACCTCCTGAGAAAGGTCCAACGTTTTTATGCGTTCCTGCAAGTGGGCAGCCATATCCACCACCAATGCGGCGGTCTCTGGGAAAAGCTCGATATCGCACCCTTTGCTGGTTAAGTGGAACAATCGTCGAGTTTCCCCACTCTCTCTGGTCGTTGAGGTACCCTGAAGCTTGGCGTCGATTGCAAAAGTACAGTATGAGCGGCTGCGATGTGCGTCTTCCTTCCTCAAATCAAAGCTTATGTTCGATGTATCGATATGGAACTCCGGGTATTCCAAGGCATGTCCTGCCTTGAGGCCGTTGTCTAGGTGAAGGCGCACCATACCGAGGCTGATATCCATATCTGCGGTATAGCTCTTGCCGTTCAGCCCTGGTGCCCGGGCATGAATAGTTGTTCCCGCCATCGTCATGCGTGCTTTGTACAAAATGCTGTGACTCTTAGACACGCTTTGCTGTGGAGGAGGTCTTTTCTGGGCGATGTTCTCGTTAAAATGTAGCCGCAGGACTTCGAGACTTTGCTTCAGATCGTCAAGCAGATGCGAAATTTCTGGCTTGGATAGGGCACCAAGAAGGCTTCGCACAGCGCTGGCCTCTACTCTTATCAATTCAATAGTGACATCCACTTCCAAATCAGTGCGGGTCGAGGAGACATCAGCA
Source organism: Aspergillus costaricaensis CBS 115574 (assembly GCF_003184835.1). Lineage (NCBI taxonomy): Eukaryota > Fungi > Ascomycota > Eurotiomycetes > Eurotiales > Aspergillaceae > Aspergillus > Aspergillus costaricensis. Next base: position 1,029,099 of record NW_020291803.1, read on the forward strand.
ATGACTCGACCATTGATAGGAGGTATCTCCAATGTTGAAAGGGAACGCCACTTGGCGCCTTCGCTTGATAAAAGCGTATGTGCGTTCTTCTTCAAGTCAAAGTCTACTTCAATTTTCGATCCAAATTTCGGTGTGATTGAAGTTCGTGCTACTTCTCCAGCGATGACATATGTCAGTGATGGAAGCACACAAAAGCTTAGTCGGTAATCGTCCAGGAACATGGCAACGTGGAAATTATTGCGCACTCGCTTTTTCGAAGGAGTTTTGTCAAGTTGCGGCTCATGTGATGGCAATTCCACACTATTCACAAGCTGTTGTATGAAATGAATCTCGTCCTCTATCAACCGATCAGCAGTATGTGCGAGGCCCAGCACATCTTCCCTCATGTCATAGCGGAGTTTCCTGCAAGAACCAGCAATCTTCCATTCGTGGTTCAACTCTGCCTCGTTTTCTTCAGTTGAAAGAGAACAGTACATATGAGGACTACTGACTTTCCAGAGCATGAGAGCTTTGGAAGAGCTGGAGAGTTCAGAGAAGCAAGCTTCGGAGCTCAGCAACAAGCTCATGATTTCCGGACTTTCTGCGCTGGGGGTTTTCTGCACAAGCGAGCTCCTAAGAGCTTTACCGGTCAACGCTAGCTTTATATTGATGCCATCGAGAATGATCGAGCCCAGGTCGGCTCCAAAAACTACCTGGATTTCGGTGAGCTTTTCTGGGCCACTGCCACGACTCTGGGGCGGAGGCGTAGATTCCAGTGTGACTGTAGACATTGTTTTCAGGACTCCTTCCACCAGATCTAGGATCTCCCATCGTAAGTGGAGGCCAACGGAAGAGCAATACGACTGTATGACTACTGCCTCCTTGAGTCGGCGCCCTTGGTCTATCGATGGTAGTTCACTGTGCTGAACTGAGACGGCAGTCGACAAATCTTCCACGATAAAATCGCTCTCTTTCGGCCCAGGGTCGATAGAGAAGCGAAATAGTTTCACCGTAGAAGTGAACATTAGGCTTGTCAATGTCTTCTCGGAATCGGAATCGGAATCAGAAGTGTTCCATATCCTTCGCATCACATAACTCTTCTCAACATGGGCTAAATCCCATGCTCGCCATTGATCGAAATCAGAGAGTACAACAGTTCTAGCGTTTGAAGGAAGCACAAAAGCATCATGGAGGCAGTTGGATGCCAACACCTGGCGCTGTTCCGGCGACATATGGGAGTAGACATTTCGCAAGCGTGAGATGATTTTCCAGGAGTCGTGCTGTCGCAGATGGGAACGTGCAACTCTAAGCACGTACGATATGCGAACAAGAAATGTTGGATCTGGAATGTCCGTAGCTCGTTGGGTAAGGAAGTGTATGAGATACTGCAACCGCCTGTTTCCGATTGATGAGCTCTGTTGGAATGAGGATGCAAGGGAATCCGACATTGTAGTTGTTCGGCGGACTAGGGAGGCGAGATGCTCCACGGATTTCGTGGAAGTCACAGTGTCGAATGATCTGACCTGAAAGTTTGATCTCACGCTAGGATTAGCCACAAGCCAAAAGTTCATATCGCCAAAGATACAACTAAATTCGGCTTTTTGTTGACACATCTCAGAACTGGTTCCTTGGACAGATATCGAAAGATTGCTTGCAGCCGCATGCACAATGGAGCTTTTATTTATGCCCGAAAGGAGATCGCCCTTTTGCCTCTCCACCTTTGTCCTAAATTCAGTCTGCAAATGAGACACTTCGACCCTGTACTCGTCACGAGAATGAATATCACCGTTCGCAGCTAATTCAGAGTTGACCAGATTGACGAGTATTGAAGGAGCTTTGATGGCAACACTGGTGCACGTTTTTGGCTGCCTCATTGACTTCTCATAACCTACAATGTCTGATATGACCTCTTTTTGGAGAGCATCAATAATTGCAACAGGAGATTTTGGCTGAAATCGCTCAATGAAGGCAGACACAATGTGAAGGAACTCAGGGGAGCAAAAGCCCCTAATCCCAACGGGCAGTTCAATGGCAAGGTTAGTATAAGTCGTTACATCACTGTCGGAGAAAGAGAAAAACGGGTCGATATCCACAACGGGAGGGTTGCCCCTCGGTGATGTACCATCTTTGCGCAAGTCCTTTTCCGAAGGGAGTTGTGATGTATCAAGGACGGTCTTATGGAGAGAGAAGTCCGGCATGACCCACGCATTTGACACACCAGATATGCTTACCGATCCATCCTTGAACGTATCCGGGTACTTAGATGCTGTAGGAGTTGAACCGACTGTCGCTGCCCGATGCAGCTTGTGATTCCTCCCCATTCTAGATGGCATATTTGTTGGTCGAGTGGCTGTACGTGTTTCTCGTTGAGGCACGCTCTTCACGCTCAACGTATCTTGCAGAACAAGAAAGCTTCTCGAACTCAGATTGCTTCTGGCTGCAGAAAAGCGTCGCCTCGGCAGTTGCAAGGACCCTAAGCCGGAGTGTTTCGAAATAGGCTCAGGCATTGTAGGTATAGGAATAGTCGGTGGTACAGAGTCATCTTCATTGTGCTGCAGCGAGTCGGGATCCATGTCCTCCCAATCCATGAGTAGCCACGGCGTCCGCTGTGTCCTTTTATCATGCACCTTGATATGCTCCTGTTGTAGTTTCCGGCTTTCATTTATGTCACTTCTTCTTTGAACCATCATAATCTTCAAATTAGACTGTATAAGCGCGAGAGGCGTGATTTCCGTATGCAGCAAACTTCCAAATCGACCCAAGAATTGGTAGTCGATTGCGGCAATGGAAAGGTCCGGTATGAGGAGCTTCATCCGCTTGGAAAACTTTGCATTCGCCAGATCATTGAACTCTGTCGTTATTGGCCCAGACATGACCATCAGCGCGGCTTTGTCTAGGAGGACAGAAAGATGGATAGAATCCACCTTGGCCCGTAAGAAGGTGACATCATGAAGCTGGATCGGAGATAATGGTGGCAGCGCATTTTCCTCATTGTCAAACGTCAAGTCGAAGCTTTGCAATGCTGCTACAAGACAGCTCAAGAATTCGGGCGAGCACTCTCCAATAATGCGACCAACTCCAAAGTCCCAATTGCAGACATAGGTAGGTTCAGCAGGGGGCAGTCCGAAGAGACGGTGGCCGTAAATAGAGACACCATCGATGAAAAGTTGGGTCTCCGCGGGAAGGACTTTCTCCTCTACCTCGCTGGATTCGAAGCCCACCTTGAGAGGAGCTAGGGAGAACTGCAAGTCCATGTAGTAGTTCGTGAATCGAAGGTCAGCCTCCAGCGAAGGCGCGGTAAGCCTTAGACAGTCGGAGTAACCATAAATATTTCCTGGGAAGAGTGCGCAAGGACTGTCAACAGTTACGTGCACGATCACATCGAGGTCGTTTGACTTCTTGTTTGGGTTGACTCCGCCATGCGATCCAGACTCCTCCTGCTGGTATGCGTGCTCCTGATACTCCTCTAGAGTTTTGAAATGCATTTCTTCTCCAAAATAGTTCTCTCTGATCGTCATGAATGACCGTATCAAGAATCCAAAAAGATAGAGCCTGGGAGAAAACCCGTCAATGTTTAACAACAACGTATCTGTCAGCTCCGGGGATGTTGACAGATAGTAGTTATATGAACCTTCGATGAAGAGGCTTTTCAACGTGGCAGTCGATTTATCTTGCAGAAAAGAATGTAGCGTATCCCATACTGGAGTCAGATAGTCTATGCCTCCATCCTCCAAATTGACGCTGAACCCAACGGTGTTCTGCTCAGGCTGATATTTGCTCAAAGGGATGCTGATGTCGGAAGTGAGTGTCGTGCCTTTGATAGCCAATGAGCGATTGTCATTCAGGTCCGAAGGGTTGCTGACAATGTTCATATCATTGACGTTCAGGAACAAGCGGAAATTATCAAAAGACAGTTTGAGCTTGTATATGAACGGTACAAACGTGTGATAGTCCTGTGGGGGGCCCGACGCCCAGTCAGAGACGAGATCCGTCACAAGAAAAATATGATCGCGCAGTAGAAATAGTTCCATATCGGTGCTTTTAACGTCGAACACCCAGGTCCGAAGGCTGTTCCAAGACAGTGGTACGGAGAGATCGCAGCTAACAAGTTGTCTAGGACATTGCCACAACAGCGCATGGTTGACACTGGACAACATCTTAGTTTCTCGAAGATCGAGGTCAAGCTGGCTATGGAACCCTGAGGCCGATGCTACCATATCCATGGCATAATTTATGGTGGAATCGCCCGCGACACGGAGTGAAAGCCATCCGAAAGGGCGTATGTCAGGGCCAATATGGCCTTTATCCCCGTCTCCTGCGCGCGACTGCCTTCGGCTTGATTGCTTTCGGAGTTTGGAAACACCTCGTATTGCGTCAGCACGGCCTTTCCACTGCCAATCCTTTGATGGCTCCCGGGTTGGGATACGCAATGTCAACTCTTCGTTGATTTCGATCCGTAGGCGAAATACAGAGTTCTTTCTCAGCTCACCGGGGTTCAGCGGGTCAACCGGCTGCGAGCTTTTGTAGGCATTTGGGAAGAATATATTTTGCAAGCCTACTCGCTCTCTATCAGCCCAAGGACCATAATTGATAGTGCCGCCGCCAATCTTCACATCGATTCCCCATTCCGGAGGTGGTGCGCCATTGATATCCGATGCCGGTGTCGGTGCCGGTACACCGGGGGACGGCCTGACACAACCAGGGATATCCCAGTAGTATGCCACAGTCATGCTAGGACTATCAATCAGTGTGGAAAACCTGGCATATTCGACAGGGTTCCACTCTTCGTGGTCATCCTGGGAGCTTTCATCCAGATATCGAGAAAGACCAACCCAGCGTGTGTCATCGGGGATGTCGGCCGAGCTTCGAGGAGCCGCCTCTGGATTCTTCTCATGTATGTGGAATGATTCAACAGAAGTCTGAAAGTACGGAATAAGATCACGGATACTGTGCCAGACCCGGCGCTTTTGCAGTTGGTAGTTGAAAATCGTGTCGCGTTTGCGTTTCGTTTCCATTTGCTCCAACCGGGTTGAACCGAGGCTTTTCGCAGCAGCGATCTGATTCTGCTTGAAGTCTGGGTTGGGCCGCATCTGTATGACCGGGTGGGTAAAGTCAAAAGAGAACACTTGCCGGTAAAGGTCGAGGGGACCAGAATCGCAGGCTTCGATCAAACCCGTGGCGCCATCGAAGATGGCAGTTAGTACAGATCTTGTGTTTTCGTTGCCCATGACGATAGCACCTTTGTCACACTCGATTCTAATGGGCAGGAGCCGGAGCAACCTAGATAGGCTCTCCCCTACCTCTTGCCCATTGCCTTCCGAAGCCGCAGACGGGACCGTCTCCTTCATCTCGCTATTGCGACGACTGCCGTGGAGATCGGACGCCTGATCAGGAGAATGCCCCGCAGAACCATCCATCGTATCATCTTTCAGTCGGGAATCCAAGGTATTGCTTCCAGGATACTGCGGTCTGGTGAACGATGGCGCGGGCGGCGGGGGGCTGAAGCCAGCAAGGATTCCTTCGTAGGCTGGAGTTCGATTATATACAAACCACTCCAGACCGTAAAGTTTGGCAGTAATGCGACAAGGAAGCGAGTTCGTACTTTTTAGCCCTCCTTGTTCGCCTCGATCGCCACTGCTGCTCGCGCTGGCACTGGAGGTTCCATTGTGTTGGGTATCATCCTGGGATCGTTGATTGTCGGGTCTACCATTCGCAAGGTCCGTCTGCCTCACCGAGTGTCTCCAATAATGCCATGTTATAAAACCTCCATGCACAAAAATAGTCTCGTTCACCCCATGGTATCGGATGCCTTTGAAGAAAATCCTCCCTCCCAACAGGGAGATCTGAAGCGCACGGATGTCGACATAGGCGCGATAGTAATGCCAAGTATAAGCGCGGATTCCGTATGACAAGAGGGTCGCAAAGAGGCGATTGAAGTAGAGTAAAAAGAACAATACACTGGGTAGTATGATCGTTAGCGGGTCACCTTGTAGAGAAAGGGGAGAGTATAAATAGAACCCACAGGATGCAGGAGACAATGAGCTCAAGGAGGAAGAACCTGAATGCATGTTAGCCATTGTGATATAAATGCGACTACAAAACTAACCAGTTGAAGCTTGGATCCGGGGTCAGCGATAAAGCTGTCAAGCTTGTGCTGGCCATGTCGCAATAACCTCCTACCAGAACCCGTGTACTTCGGGAACATGGTGACTCGGCGAAACAATCAATGCGCCGTCAATGAGAGCCGGAATTGGAGGGAAAGCATAGTTTAAGCAATATGGAAAATTCGCGACAGCATTTCAAGCAGAATAAAACAAGGAAAAGGAGGCCCCGGGTTCCTTGAAACTGAGGCTGGAATGGCGGGTTTGGGTGACAAAAAGATGGTGGAGAGGACGGGGAAGCTCCGACGGAGGGACGGGCGGCGGACGCGCACTAGACCAGCTTAGCTCAGACTAGGCTGCCGTCACGGAACCAGTCACAGTGTGTCAGTAGGCGGTGTCTCAAGCTAGAGCGGAGGAATGGGCCTGATGGATAAGGATCCCACCCCCCCGATGTCCACGCAATATTCACCGCACGACCTTGCTTTCTCTCCCACCCGTCATGCGAGGGAGCTCTTCGCTGTGGAAGGTCTTGGGAAGTTTTCAGCTCCACGAATATACCTGTCCGATGATCATGTCCGGCGCTTGGTGACATTTTGGTGGTCTGAAACGGAATGCTCTGCCCGCGGACACTGCCTTGAAAGCGCACGCGGTCAACTACCGCGATTACCGATAACTTGTTGATCATGAGTAGCATTTCATCCTTCGGTGGTACAGGCTCGAGCCTGGCACGAGCGGTGGTGATAGTCGCTGGTGTTTCTGCGCTGGTAGCTTCACTTCTGTCTCTCCTGTGAGCAAGCTCTCCTTCCCCGCTGCCCCTGGTGGCCCCCGAAGGGTACATGTGCTGATAACAAGCGATCATCTCAATCTTAGGTCCATATGGCTTCAGACGTACGACCATCCAAACCTTCCATCTCATCCTAGTTCTGTTCTGACTGTGGCATAGGAAAAACTATCGAAAACCACTCCTCCAGCGATATGTTGTCCGCATACTGTTGATGTCCGTCTCCACTTGTATTGACAACCATGTTGGCGCAATGCTGATTGCAATAGGGTCCCCATCTATGCGGTTTCCTCCTGGGCTAGCATTATATCATTGAAAGCGGCGATGTGGCTGGACCCCGTTCGCGATGTCTACGAGGTAAGCTATGCGCGCCGACAACTAGCTAGCCACATGCTTACGGTGCACTGCAGGCGTTCACGATCTATACCTTCTTCCAACTACTCATCAACTTTCTTGGAGGCGAGAGAGCATTGATTATCATGACTCATGGACGTCCTCCAATTCAACATGCTTGGCCATTGAACCATATCCTGCCCAAAGTGGATATCTCCGACCCTCAGACCTTCTTGGCTGTCAAGCGTGGGATTCTTCAGTATACATGGCTTAAGCCAATTCTGGCTATCATCTCTATTGTCATGAAAGCGACGGACACTTATCAGGAAGGCTATCTGGGCTTGACATCGGGGTATCTCTGGACGGGTATCGTGTACAATGTCAGCGTGACCATAAGTCTCTATTCGTTAGCCATGTTTTGGGTCTGTTTGCACAACGACCTGGCACCATTCCGTCCGGTTCCTAAGTTCCTGTGTGTCAAGCTTATCATTTTTGCTTCTTACTGGCAAGGCTTTTTCTTGTCCATCTTGCAGTGGCTGGGCGCTCTATCCAACGGCGTGGCGGGATATACACCCGACAATCTCGCCGCTGCGATTCAGGACAGTTTGATCTGCTTTGAGATGCCATTCTTCGCCATTACCCACTGGTACGCTTTCTCCTGGCATGACTACGCCGACTCCACCATTTCAGCTGCCCGTCTGCCTGTGAAGTTTGCCCTTCGCGATTCCTTTGGTATCCGCGACCTTATTGAAGACACAAAGATGACCCTTCGAGGAGAAAACTACGAGTACAGACTCTTTGATTCCGGTGATCACATCATCCCTCATGCCGAGTCCAACTCCCGTGTCAGGCGAGTGATGCACGGCATGCGGTATGAGCGTGGGGGTAAAGCGAAATACTGGATCCCCAAGCCAGGCGAGGTTAACAGTCGAACGCCATTACTGTCAGGGTCTGAAGGAAGCAGTCGCGATCGACGAAGCAGCATGCTCAGTCGATTCCGATCGAACAGTGACATTGAAGAGATGGGTCTTGACGATGAGGATGAGAGACTCTTTGCCAATGCACGCACTCTTGAATTCGGCGACTGGAATGTAAGTCAAGCTGTATGGCGCTCTAGTCCAGGACATCGATGAGCTAATTGCAATCAGTATCCCGTGATCACAGCCAACGAAGTGCCGGAGGATCAGCGGCAAATACACCACCGAAGCTCCCCAAATCTACAAAATCCTGGAGCGGTGAAACGGACGCGAAAGCACCGTAAGTCCCGCATCAACAATGGCGGAGGCACCCCACGAAGTGAAGGCAGTTCCCGTAGTTCTCGCAGGGAAACCCCCAACGGTCGCCAGACAGTTCGTCAGGAGACTAGCTCGTCCATATCCCACAGCTCCCAGCGCAGTCAGCTAGTGGACTTGGTGGTTGAGGACCACAAAGCAGAGGAAGCGGAAAGAGTGCATACACAGAAGGCGTTCGGATCGACCTGGCTGGAGCCCGACCAGAGGCACTTCCAGTATGTTGCAACATCTCATATATCTCATCTTTCTGCGGCGGAATGGAACAGCACTGACCTTTCACTTAGGAGACCCTCTGGGGAGCCAGTTGATGAACGGCCAGGCTATCTTGAAAATAGCGCAGATGGCACGATGGAGAATACCAGAGCTGCAAGCCCAACCGAGCGAGCAGGAGATGATGAACCGACGACGCGGCCAAATTGGGCATATGGAGGGCTGGAAGAGGAGAATGTGTGGGATCGCTAAGGGGAGCAGAGCATGCTTCATGCACAGACCCATCCCCGCCAATTTCAGTGGCTTTATTACATATGGGGGCGCATCTGCAAATATTTTCTTGAAGCATAGGATATGTAAGATGAATGAAACCATGAAATGTTTTATCGATACGAGAAGACAGGAGATGAAGGATGAAACCAGGGGAAAGCTGCGAAAGTTGAATTTGGGGGGTGGGGGACACTACAGTCAAGTCAGGCACCGAGTATCTAAATTTGTTTCCGTCTAATGAGTTGATCTGGTGTGAGTGTGAAGTGTGAAGTGTGAAGTGTGAATGCCATCTGCTGCTGACCGGATCACACATCCTCAGCGATCCGAGCAAATGGAGGGCAACCATTAGGCGCCGAGAGGGTGACATGGCTATCAGTTGATGGATTGATGGCTGATCGACACGCCGACACGCTGTCGAGGAGGGGCACATCGTGGCGGTTATTGGTTGCCAGCTAGTTTAGCGGGTGCCTTGGACTGACTGCATGGCACCATCTCCTTAGCTGCTCTGCTACTTCCAAATCTCCCATTATTGATGAATCAGGGGGACAATAGCCATCAAGCGGTCGCCGCTTTTTCTGTTGTTTACTACTTTGACACTTATCGCGGGGAGGGAAATGGGACAGTTGGGAGAGATGGTTGGTCACCAGAACCCTAGTACTTACTCTTGTCCCGCTTCCCTCCTTCATCTTCCTGCTTATTTACTCGCTTTCTTTGTTTTACTTTAACCTTCCCAGCCTCTCTTTCTCTCACACACACTCTCTCTCATATCAGCGCCCTCATGGGCCCCCCCTCTTCCCGGACCCTCCGATTTAATTCTCCTGCATCCCCGCTGGGCAGATGTCTCGTATTAGTGTTTCATTGACCTGCCTCGTGCATCGCCTGCTCGCGCCTTTGCTGCCTGCCTTTTCTTCCGGTCCCCACCCAGTCCTCCCTCTCTGGCCACTGGGCGATGGAGCATCACTGCTGATGCGCTGGCAGCCATGATGCAGGCAATTGAGCAGGCAGGCTCCATATTCACTGGCTGGATATCTTCCTGTTTGTTCTGCCTGAGCGGGAGGGGCGACGATGAGAGCTTTCGTCATCAACAGGCTATGAAGCAAAAAGGTATAGCTTTCCCCATACTTTCTCTTCTACTACACAACTCCTCCCTCTCAGACATGGGGACTGACTGTTGTCCCTTGCAGGTGTCGAACGAGAAATGAAAGTATGCCATACTCAACCTCATCTCGTTCCTCCGATGAACCTCACCGGCTACGATGACTTGCCCAGTCCAAGCCCTCAGCCGCGGGTATCATCGCTACAGTCATGGGTGGTTGAGGGCAGGACCCGGGCATCGCGAGCGTCCAATCGAGCTAGCATGTCGCTCAAGAGGAAGTCAACTGCTCCCGTGAGGATCAGTGGACCCTCAGAGTTTAGAAGAGTCTCAATGTTCCTGACGGAACTGGATGAATATCGTCCCCTGGAGTTGAGCTTCAATACCCCAGGCAACAGACTCCCGGATCTTCCCAAGTTTGAAGACTTCCCTCTCGAGCACGACCGCAAGCAGGTCATTTCACGGCCCCCGCGGGCTCTCTCGTCCACCGAAATGGGCCGGATATCGCAACCGCGAACTCACCGACCATCTTCGTCGTTCCAGCTTGCGAGAAAGCCGGTCGGGTCAGGCTCCCGTCGGTCTTCATTGCCAACCCAAGAACAGCTCCAGTTATTAGAGAAGAATCCTCCAGTCACCAGTCCCTTAATCCCTCATTTTTCACAACGTAGCTCTGCGGTCACTGGCTTGACCCCAAGTGCGGTTCCTTCAACCACTCCCAGGCTGGATTTAAGGGGTGGCAGCACGTCCCTGGCTAGGAACGAGCTACACCGGGACACCCACAAGGCCTCTACATCCTCGGTCCCTAGGACTCCCACCAAATCCAGCCTGCAGGACAGGCCCTTACCTTCTATTCCAACTGAGGAGGATTCCCCTTCTTCAGGCAGTACGTATCACCCACCTACCACTCCCTCCGAAAGCCGACCTCCGACCACACCATCGGAGAACCCCAATCGGACCCCAACCCGCTCGGGACGTGTTACCCAGTGGCTCTTTCAAACGCCCAACAAGCCAAACTTCCTTTTCTCCAACCCGATCAAAACCAGCGACAAGGGGCCATTTCGCATCCGGTCGCGGACGCTAAGCGGCTCTACGCTCGCATCAACCATTACCAACCTCACCGGAGGCCACAAGGCCACCCCGTCTCTCGCCAGCGGCACGACAGTAGCCCCAACCATGCAAGCATCGAGCACTGAATCACGGAACTTTGACCTTCCTCTTGGCAGCCCATTCTCACCCAAACAGACCTTTCCAACCGTGACAGAAGAACACACCTATCCCACAATCTACGAGGCCGAACAGCCACAGCACCAGGAGCCCGAAGTTTATGACGAGATGCTTACCCAGTATTACGAGTATCGTCATTCAGCTGTTGGTGTAGCATTTTGATCTGTCTTCGGATTCTTTTTTTTCTTACTGTCATTCAAATTAAGGCTTTTCACTTCACCTCTCGGTCAACGGCCTTGATATGCGTACTACCCTTATGTTGATAATATACCCCTACTCATGGGACATATCTATCCTTTCCAGCCTTAATGATCCATTCCCTTACAGCATACTTTCGAGGATCGATCCTATATACGCTCGCTTTCTTTACATACCCCAACAGCAGCAATGTATCTGATACCCTTTTGGTTCTACATATGTGCTTTTCGCTTCACCTGGGCTTCAGTTAGATAATATATCATAAATGAATAAGTGTCTGATCCACTAACTATCTAAGCTATGAGGAGTACGAATGAAGCCACAGCTGCAAAACAGAGGAAATATCAATCAAGGAAGAAAGAAGACTAAGCTGCACAGTCGAACTTCAACTAGAAATAATACTGTTCTCGTCCTTCCCTGAACCGAGTAAGGTGATCATCGACCTGATATGATTAAGGAACCTTAGTCAACTCAATCGCCCTTTTCCTTGCACCCCCGCGGGATCATGGGAAATTTAAACAGCTATTACTGGTTCTAAACCGTTGACTGCAACTTGGTACTCCCTGACCCGTGGTAAGACTGAATGCCCTGTAAAACCGATCTTGACATCGTTGCTCCTGCAGGCCCAAATCTCACCACACTTGGAGATTTGCCCATAATCAGCATGTCTCAACCTCGTCGGCGAGAGTTTGCTGAGAATAGCGACTTATCAGTCATCTAGTCTTACCAGTGACGAGGGTACCGAAGCCATCAATGTCATGAGCAGATCTATACATGGAGATGCCTCAGAGAGAATTACCTCTCATGTAATCGTAAAAGGAACGGCGATAACACAACATCCTCCATATTATATACTATCATTGTAGATGATCCTGGATTCTGTTATCACATTCAAAATTAGTAGTATCTTGTCACTGCACTGAATATGTCGTTACCGTCCTCCAGTCGCAGTGTGTGTTGCTTGAACAATTCAGATCCAGATGTATCAACTATCAGTTGAGTGGTCCATGTCTTTCCACCAGCACAGCTATTCGGAGAAAGTACAATCATCAGCTCTTCAGTCTCCCCAATCCTCCCACATCCATAATCATGAGACGATCTGTGTAAATATCCACGTCCGCCAATACGTAAAAAGAAACAAATAGGGATTAACAGTAACCAACAAGGTCCACATTGCCTAACGCCTGGGTTAACTGCAGTAAGTAAACATATCTAATCGGTATCAAATATTTTTTTCTGCTGTTGGTGCGCATCGTGGACTCGTAATGAATAGCTTATAAACTCGTCGACTACTGTGAACCTTTGCCCTGTATCCTGAAATGTATGGAGAGGTTTTTATAATTAGACTATGTATGTTATCAAGTCCATCTAAAATGTGGAGCTCGTCGACGCCGAGTTGAGTAGTCGCTCGTGAGTAGTCAACGTAAAATAGGGTTTTGTTCATTATTAGTATGGAACAATCCACTTTGGAAGACAATATTATATGGTGAATATTCGTATATGGAACTAGATGTTTCCTTACCATATATGTCATACTGGCTTTAAATAGGGAAGTAAGTAGTATCTCCTGCTGAATCAACAGCAGGTCTGTCGTCATTCTGAAGCGTAACCGTATATTTCGTCCTCAGGGTTGCTCTACTACTAGTAGTATGTCGCGTAGGCACTCGAGTACCATCATGCCATGAGAGAATGTATATACATGCGGTACGTACTTAGATCAATATGGCTGTTTGGCCACGGAAGAAGCACATTAGTCATTGTGGTTCAGTGATAGTATTTATCCCGTGTCATTAGCCTTGATGGTAGTAGATTTCAATGTGTTGATGCCTTATGATATAGCTTCTGGGGCTCTGCTTCGGATGGAGGAGTGTTTGGTATCAATGGATTACACTATCTGTGTTTATTGCGAGGCACAACAACCAGCATTCTATTTCGTAGTGGGCTTTGATATGAGTGCAGTACTATTATATATATCTTCTTTGGCTTGCATACATATGATGAAAGGACACTTAAGTTATTGATCAGAGAAGATGAGAGATGCGGATAGATGCGAAAGTAGAAGATTGAGATCAATGGGAAGTCTTAAATAGGGGGAAATAATCTCGTCCATGGGAATGGTGGCAAGTGACTTCCCAATGCCAATGGAAGAATAGTGAAGATCCCTGTTTGAGTGAAGTAGCTGGGAAATACTATTGTCAATCTCTGATGCATTAAAAATAGCTTTTTTTCATGGCATGAGTGTTTTCATGACTAACCATTATCTACTATCTGAGTTCAATCAACGGCTGATACATTCCCCAAAATAGCAAATTTAGGTTAACTTGGAGAAAGTCAAGATCTGGGTTGGGGCCACCTGATCGCGAAAGGAATGCGGATGCTCATGGGGAAGTTTTAAAACCTCCTTGACTCAAGCGCTGCTACCTAAACATAGTTTAGTGAAGCACCAGCAGAGACTAGTAGCTCTGTAGTGCGTATGAAGTAAACTTTGCAGACGGGCATCAAGCAAAGGCCTATTTGACTGGCCGAGATTTGAACTACTGCCTCAGATAGTATACTGCTATATTAAGAAGGTGGTGAGCATTAAACATAGGGCTTTGTCTCATAGAAAGCAGACCTATCTTTTGAAATTGGCAGATAATGTAGCATGAGCAAAGTCTGGTATAGAGAGAGCCTAATTGGTGTAGCAGTAATGTCCTTATTTTATTCAAATGTCCAACTGCAGCTATTCGTAGGGCGTCATACTTGAAAAATGTGGCATATACCATTAGTTATTCTTAGAACTATAGTCTGCTGAACATCAAGAGCCAAGACTTCTCTTGGGTTGACTGAGATTTCTTTGTGATACGAAATGAGGTGGTTGTTGGTGGGAGGTTCGATTCTACGTTTGGTCTGAAGATAGCAAAGTGCGTATCTACAGAAAAATGGATCAAAGGTGACTTGTGCCACTGCCCGGTAGAATCACTGTGTGTGGAAACAAGTCTCGAAGAGATTCCTCCTAAGGCCACCCCTAGAGGCATAGGTTTTTGAAGTTGTTGAGGATGTAGTGTCACTACAGTGTCTCGAATTCCTACTTAGGTAAGATTGGCGTTCGGTGGGAAATACGATGAAGACTTTTCTAGGGTGACGACTTTTCCAAAAGGGCCATCTGTAGAATTTGTTCTTTCAGGGTGTCGAGTCCAAAGAACAACCGCCTTACGAACCAGAGTCTGCCAATTCAACAGCGTTGTTCAGGGAAGCAAATGACAAATCCAGGATCTGGACCTTTTTGATTCTTTCAGCTCGAATGTTCCCGGTAGGCGGGCATTCTTCAAGCGGGCGGTCCCTCAAGAATGAACATGCCAACCCTGATAAATTGAGCATGCACATTCCCAACGGCTCGCGTCGGCCAATTGGAATCTCTGGCAGTACCCGCGACCAATGCAGCTGGGGAACCGCCACGTGCTTGAAGGAGGAGAGGAAGTTGGGATCATTGCTGTCTCCCAAAGATGATGTATACCGGCCATCTCAAGGAATGATGAATGCACGGCGGTTGGGATCCTTTAAGTTATCGCTCATGTCGTCTACGAGCGGGCAATTCCCCTCATGGTTATCATGCTGCAATATTCATCAAATAAGCTTTGTCGCAAACAATTTTAGTAGAGAGGCAGATCATCTTTCACCATGGGTCGCTTGGTGAACTACTTCCCCACGATAACAGCGTTTATCGCTTTTATCCTCACTTTATTATGTCTCTTCGCGGGCACACAATTGACGGTGCTCCCAGGTGTCGATATATTCACGGTTAGTTTGAGCCCCGATCGACCTCTCTGGTTGCACGTTAGTGTCTAGTCAGTCAGCTGAGATACCTCGCATAGATTCTTTCTTCAGAACAGAGCCGGAATACGGGGATACATGACTTCTACTCCATTTATGTGATGTCGTATTGCGAAGGAGATCTCATGGCAGGCAACAGACGTTTTTCAAATTGCTCCAAAGCCACGTTGCCCTTTGCCTTTAATCCCTCCGTGGTGTTGTTGAATGAAACCGGTAACACCACTTCACTTTCGAACCTGGGATGGCCCGATGCCGTTACAGATGATTTCCATGCGTTCAGCATGACCAGCCGGAGTATAGGGATTTTTTACTGCATCGGAGCCGGGGCTGCAGGCTTGGCGATAGTGGGCAGATTGTATTGGCTGGTTCGGCGCGGACCACGGCAGTCCGTCATGGAATTAGCGGCATTACTGGTAAAGAGCCCTCCCCAGACATATGATTGGGATGATCCCAGCACTAACCACGTGCTAGCTGGGGTTTATCATGCTCGGAATCTCCTCGATTATTGCGACGGTTATCGCGTTTCAATTTGTCGATCTCGTCAATGACCATGGCCGCGATATGGGTGTGAGTGCCGAGTACGGACCCCAATTTTTGGGAATGACTTGGGCCGCCACTGGGTTGATGTTGACGGGAGGCATCACCAGTTTATTGACGGTGCTGGTCGACCGGAGCCGAGCAGAGACAGGCACCCTTGCAGGTGACTGTGATGATCAAGCTAAGTCCCTCATGCACTCGGACTATGAATCGGTCAAATCCAGTGCGGAACCATCTCCCGGGGTGGAGACGGAAAAGGAGGGAAATCAGTGATGGAAAGAAGAGGAATAGGGACTGTATTTGATGGAAAGGGTAGATAGTGCGGATAGAAATGAATCGAAATGCAAGGAATACATCCGGCCAGGCTATAGAACATGAAGCTATTGGGTTTGTCTTGGGGATAAGAGGGAGCCGGATATAAAGACCCACAGAAACCCCATGAAAGGGATTCTACGGCCGTCCATTGTTGATCGCATCCACTGGGGGTAACCGACGATAGTGTGGTACAGTGCAGCGTAGCGTTGCTTGAGGGGAAGAACCGGTCACGTCACCAGTGGAGTAGGTTTGGGCTCGGGTCGAATGACGAGGGCGCATGGCCTCTCTTGGCCCCTCCGGCGCTGCTCGTTCCCGGCATCGTCCAGCGCTAACAGTAGAATCTCTTTGAATTATCCATTCTATCGCTGGCCTGACACCAGCGGTGGGTCAACCCCTGGTGGATACTCGATTTGATTCCATGATGATGATGTTAACGACCGGTTGGACGATGATGATAGTCAGGGGAATGATGTAGGAGACCTGAGAACAGGACCAACAAGCAGCACCCACCAGCCAAGCCCATTATAGGTCAGCGGTCGAAGTATAGGTACACAATGTTCAGGGAAGATGACTTGTTAGGAAGACAGACGGATTAGAACCGGCTGGGATGAGAATCTGTGACATGACTTACAGTAGCACCAGTAGTCGTACGTAGACTATAGTTAGTCGATGGCCATGCGGGCTAACGGGCCAACGAGCCATTAGTTTATCGCGTCGTCAACCTCACGATGGCACAGTCGCACATGCGACAAGGACAGGATTGTCTGTGGGTGCGGAATCAACCGGGACCATGACAGTGGCCGTGTCTGATTGGGATAGAAGCAAAGTAAGGGGAGGAGGCGTGCAGGGCTTGAAAATGCCCGCATGGCCAATCCGCTTTGGGCCTGCGTCATCGCCGCTCATTGGAACGGCCGGCTCTGGTCCTGTTTGGAAGGGCTTGGATTGGGCCTCATCGTGATCCATTAAGTCATAGTCAGTTAGTCTAGTTCACTTTTACTTGGATCATAGTCACTGCGTGTGTCTTTTTCCCCCACTTACTGGAATTGGCCCGAACATCGTGAAAAAAAGTCTTGGTTTCATTCACCGTTGCACTTTCCCGTTGTTTCCATCGTGACTGCCTCATTCACTCTTATTTCGCTCATTATACTTTATATACCCCTCCATTCCCCCCTCTTCTTCTCTCCATCCTCTCCTCTTCAATTCTCAACCTTCCTTTGTCTTCAACACCACTCTTCTCTTCGCGATATCAAATCACCTTTCATACTACTACTGATCAACTTCTTCACTTGATCAGTCTTCCAATTACTCTTATCTCAACCTCAACCTCAACCTCCCTTCTACTAAGTCATACTTTACTACATCATGGGAAAGAAGGCTATTCAGTTCGGCGGTGGTAACATCGGCCGTGGCTTCGTCGCCGAGTTCCTCCACAAGGCGGACTACGAAGTAGTCTTCGTCGATGTCATGGACAAGATGGTCGAGGCTCTGCAGCAGAACAAGTCGTACAATGTGACTGAGGTCAGTGAGGAGGGTGAGCACACCACCACCATCACCAACTACCGTGCCATCAACTCCAAGACCCATGAGAGCGACGTCATCCAAGAGATTGCTACAGCTGATGTCGTGACCTGTGCTGTGGGCCCCAACATTCTCAAGTTCATCGCCCCTGTCATTGCCAAGGGTATCGATGCTCGCACAGAGTCTAAGCCTGTCGCTGTTATTGCCTGTGAGAATGCCATTGGTGCTACCGACACCCTGCACGGCTTCATCAAGCAGCACACCAGCCAGGACCGCGTTGAGTCCCTGTACGACCGGGCCCAGTTTGCCAACTCTGCCATTGACCGCATCGTCCCTCAGCAAGCTCCCAACAGTGGCCTCGATGTCCGCATTGAGAAGTTCTACGAATGGGCTGTCGAGAAGACACCCTTTGGCTCTGTTGGCCACCCAGACATTCCTGCCATCCACTGGGTCGACAATCTGGAGCCATACATTGAGCGCAAATTGTTCACTGTCAACACCGGACATGCTACTACCGCCTACTTTGGTCACTTCCGGGGCAAGAAAATGATTGCCGACGCTCTGGAGGACAAGGAGATCCGTGGACTTGTTCACAAGGTTCTTGAGGAGACTGCCTCACTCATCGTGGCCAAGCACGACATCTCAGAGGAGGAGCAGAAGGAGTACGTCGATAAGATCGTCAGCCGCATCTCCAACCCTTATCTGGAGGACAATGTCGAACGCGTGGGTCGTGCTCCCCTGCGCAAGCTGTCTCGCAAGGAGCGTTTCATTGGACCGGCTTCACAGCTCGCCGAGCGCGGCATGAAGTATGACTCTTTGATGGACGCTGTCGAGATGGCTCTGCGCTTCCAGAACGTGCCTGGTGACGACGAGAGTGCCGAGCTCGCCAACATCCTTCAAGAACAGTCGGCGGAAGATGCCACCAGCAACCTCACCGGCCTGGAAGAGAAACACCCTCTGTATCCTGCCGTGCTGGAGCGGGTGCGCAAGGTGCAGCAGGGGACGAAGTAAAGGCATTGCTGTTGTTGCACACTGTCTTCTTTAATGTTCACGATTACGATTACGAAAACTGCGAAAGCATTCCGAGTCGATCACCTGCATGTACAACTGGCCACACCGCAGGACGGTGACAGGCCATCTGGGATACGGCGAACACTGGTCGGCGCGGATATGGAGCATGGGTATGGAAACGGATTAGCATAGTCATAACATGATAATGATGTACATAGTTGCAGGCAACTAGCACGAATACTACATGACTGAACATGAACCTATGCCAGGTCTCTCATAAACAGTAGCCGATATAAGTCTTAACCTATTATTTACAACTTACTATCCCTCCAGACGGGCTTCCTCTTTTCCACAAACGCCCTCAAACCCTCCCTGATATTCTCCCCCTGATTCAACTTGTCCGACCACCCCTCCATCAACAACCCCGTCGCCTCCTCAACCCCAATCCCCTCCCACCCCAACTTGACTCCCTCCCGACTAACCAACACCGCATCAGGACTATTCCCCGCAATCTGCACCGCAACCTCCACCGCCCTCTCCACCACCCCTTTCCCACCATCATCACCAACAACCTCATTCACAATCCCCCACCTCTCCGCCTCCTCCGCAGGCACCTTCCTCCCCGTCAACGCCATCTCCATCGCCCTCTGTCGTCCCACGATCCTCCCCAACCGCGGCAACGCCCCCGCCCACGCTACCACCCCACGCTGCACCTCCGGCAACCCGAAATACGCTTTAGAAGAAGCGATCACCATGTCGGCGTTGAGCACCATCTCGCATCCACCCCCCAGGCAGAGCCCGTTCACCGCGCAGATGATAGGCTTTTTGCCGCTCCGTCGGGAGAGGCCCCCGAAGCCGCTGGGGGGCATGGCTGGGGTGGTGGTGGATGAGGAGGGGGTTTGGACGGTGGAGTCCCATTCTGTGTTTATATATGAGTATCATGAGTATTATGTTGAGGGGGAGATGTAGTGGAGGATTGAGGGGGATATGGGGTTAGGGGGGGGTATTACCTTTGAGGTCTGCGCCCGCGCAAAACGCCCTCCCGGAGCCGGTCAATATGCCTACTCTTATTGAGGGCTCATTGTCCATCCAGGTCCAGATGGCGTGGAGGTCGTGGTGGCCCGCGGTGGAAATGCTGTTTAATGCTTTGGGTCGGGAGAGAGTGACTAGGAGGACGTGTGGGTGGGGGAGGGAGAGGGTTATTGTGTTTGAAGGGGGGGTGGGGAGGGTTGGTGCCATTTTCTTTTTTTTTTATTTCCTTCTTTTGGATGTTAAATGGATTTGGGTATGGTGAGGGGGATGGGTTTAAGGTAGGTGGAATTGGATGGAGAAGGGAGAGTGGTGTTGTTATAAAGGTGTTTGATTGATTGATTACGGGTCTTTAAATGATGCCGAGGTTCGGTCGGATGTTATACTAAGGTAAGCTGGTTAGTGGTTAGATTGGAATGCGGAGAAGACGGACTTTTGCCGCTAGACTGGTTCTGTGGTTAGTCGGTGGGTATCGGTTCCGATTATTGTCTCTTGTTTTATGGTCGACTGTAGTAGCTACATGGAAGTCTCAAAGAATATAATAAAGTCTGTTCACTTTATAGTTAATTGAAGGATTAATATTTGTCCCTTGTATAGATAAACTATATGTCCATCTACTTAATCACTTAATCAAACCCGTAAATCGTATCATCTACCTCACAACGCCGCAACTCCTTACACAGAACCACGTGGTATCCTGCTCATGCAAATCAGACGCTCAGCTCTTGTTGATCCAGCCGCTGTGTACCATGAAATCGTAGATCCGACTCGTCTTGGTACTGTCGACCTGTAGAGTTCTTTGTCAGTATTCCATTTCACTCTTTTTTTGCTGGCAGAGGAGAAAGAGGGTGGGAGGGCTACCTTGCAAATAGCTCGCGCGTCCTTCTTCTTTAAACTGCCGCCCTGCTTCATCGCCTCTTTCAATAACGTCTCCTTAATTACTAGGTACGGCTTGGGCTGCATGTGCAACACATTGCACACCTCGACCTCCTCCTTGGTCAGCAGGTGCAGATCCGGTGCTCCCTCGTTCTCCAGCTTCCACGGAATCACTCCATTCAGTGGCTGGATCACAAACTTGGTCTTCACTGGCTGCGGCGTGCTGATCCCGTCGCCATTGGTGGCGGCAAACGCCCGATCAAAATCATTCATCGGCGGGTTGACAGGCTCTGGTGCCTTAGGCGCCCCGGACGCCTTTTGTAGCCGGAGAGGAAGCTCTGGGGTCGTCAGCTGGCTGGCAGCGGACGGCTGTTCTGGTTGCTGCGACTGCTTTGTCGGTCGCGTGCTGGCGAACCGATCAAACGAGCCCTGCGGCACCATCCGCTGTGCCCGCTGTTGCTTCTCCTGTTCGTATTTCTCTCCACCTTTAAGATCACCAATGCCCATCTGGCGCCACTCCTGGAGCTGCGTGATGGCTAGCCGCAGGTTGTGCTCGTACTCGAGACCCTTGTTAAACTCTTCAAAATCATCGTGGTTCATCATCCGGGCAAACGGCTTCGCCTTGTTCAGCAAGTCGCGCTCCTCTTTCGTGCGCTTCTTCTCCAGTGCCGTGTTCTTGCGGTACTCGAGGAGGTTGTGCTCGAAGAGGATCTTCTTGCGCTCCGTGCGCGCCGTAAGCCGCGAGTTATAGATATCCACCACGGTCATCTTCAATTCCATCTCCGCGTCTGTCTCGCCATTCGCCGTCTCGCCCGCGCCAGGCTCAAATGTCATGTGCTGCACCGCTTCCTCGGCTTCGTTCATGAACTCTGTCTCAAACTCCAATCGACCCGGCATGTAGCCCTGCACTTCGTGACAAGCCGGTACACTGGCAGTAGGCTTCTGCTTCGGTGTTGTAGGTGGAGCTGCCTTGGCCGCCTCTTTGCGCTCTTCAATGCGGCGTTTCTTCCGCGCCTGGAATTCTTCCTTCGAAATGGCCTCCGAAAGGCGCTTGTCGTCCGGATCGGCGCGTTCCGGTAACGGGAAGTTCGGGCTATCGATATAGGCGCTGATGTAGTGGTCGCGAACCTCCTCCTTGGTGCGGTAACCACCAATGTGGTCTGCAATGTCCGCCCATGATCCCAGTCCGTAGATCTCGGCGCCTTCCAGCAGCAGGAGCTCCTCGTCCGCACCCCAGTCCTCCTCGAAAATCGGGACCGAGTTCTGTTCGATCACCTGGAATGGATGCGTGGACGGGTCATGGTTCTTGGATTTCTCTCCGGCAGCGAAGCAGGGGACGCAGAGATCGTATTCGTGGCAGGCGGGATGGGCGCAAGATACGCGAACCTAGTAAGAGACCGATAAATTAGGTTTAAGGCCGACAAGAGGCGAAGATTTTTAAAACACGGATCGCAGACTGTACCGTTGAAGTCACATCAACCGAGCAGATATCACAGTGATACTTGGTGCCCGCTTCAGTGCCGCGCGAGGCGGTCTTCTTCCGTATTACACCCATCGGTCGCGGGTCCCTTTCATCCTCCAATGTTCCCGGATCCGTTTCGACCACACCGACACGCCCTCCAGTGAAATGAGAGGGCAATTTGGAACTAATGAGGAAAGAGTGATGCGCGTCGGGTATGAAGGTGATGGTCCGGAGAACGACGGTAGCGCAAAGGGATGTACGTCTCCGCAGTCGATGAGCGGGGGGGAAATGCCGGGGAAACTAGGGTGGAGTAACCTTGAGGGCTCAACGTCAGGTTGGTCCCAAAAAAGTCGATCCAGCACAGACAAGAACCGTAATACCAACAAGGTTTCTGGGGGTGGCTGAAGGGATTGTGATAGTAGCAGTTTGTAGTGAACAGGAGACTGGTCGCGTATCGGCGGACGGACGATTCGAGGTTCTGGGGGGGTGGGCGGTGGCTAAGCTCTGAGGCTAGTGCACTTGGTGGTTACTTTATCGGGACTAGACTACGATCTGGGAATGCACCGCCTCAGGGTGACAAAGATTCATGCCCCAGGCACACATTCAGGCAACGGGGTTCCTGGACCAATGAAGGACGGAGTGGCGGCGACTTATTCTATTCAGAGTTCAGCCTCGCTCAGTCCCTTTCCCACCTTCAATCATTCACCCCCTCTTCCCTTTCTCCTCCCCCCCCCCCCCCCCCCCCTCCTCCCCCCATTTCCCAATTCTTTCCCCCCCAAATTCGCCTTATCAACTGTCTCTCCCTAAAAAAGTCACTTTCCGGGTCGATCCTCCTTCTCGTCGTTGCATCGTGTCCCCGACCCTGGTTCTACTTCCATCATCATTTCGTTTGTTCTTCAAGCGTCTTGTACAGTTTGCGGGTGTTCCCCTGTTCCCGCCCCGATCGGTGGTTCCTGAAACTACTACTACTACTACTACTACTACTACTACTACTACTACTTACTTGCCCTCGCCCTCCTCATTCCTCTCTCCCTCCCTCTCTTCTCCTCTCTCGTTTTTCTGTGTCGCTGACTGACCGCTGTGGCTGTGGCGGTTCTGCATATTATCACTGCACTTGACTGGTCTGGCTCGTTTTGCCCTTCTTCTCTGCCAGGCCTCCGACCCAGTTGTTGGCCTCCTATTCCTCTCTCCTTTTTCTCTTCCTTAAAACCGTCGGAAGACTGTTCAAATTGATCCTCTCTTTTCCTGTTTCCTTCCTCTCCCTCTTCTCCCTTTCTCCAAACATATACACACCCTGGATTCGCTTGTTAGAACATCCCTATGACAATGTCGTGGAAACTCACTAGAAGTATGTGCGATGTTTATGCCCGGTTGTGTTTCCTTTGTCCCGGCATATCGGATGCTAATGAATTAATTCCCTCATACAGAACTAAAGGAGACGCACTTGGCTCCTTTGACCCAAACATTCACCCGATCCTCCTCCACATCCACCATCAAAGGTGATTCTGGCGAAGAGACCCCCGTTGTTTCGCAAACCCCCAGTATCTCCACAACAAACTCCAATGGAATCAGTATGTTGTTCCTCTTCTCTTCAATTCTCTGCCGACCGTCTAACACTCTCTTAAAGATGCCTCGGAGTCGCTCGTCTCCCCGCCCGTGGCCCCTGTCAAGCCCGGAATCCTGATCGTCACCCTCCACGAAGGTCGAGGCTTCTCTCTTTCCCCCCACTACCAACAGATCTTCAACTCCCATTTCCAGAGCAGCGGTTCCTATGGCATGCGTCCAAGCTCTTCGTCATCCCACTCTGCACACGGACAGGCCGCCTCCTACGTCCCCAGCGGTCGCCCGCAATCCACCAGCGGAGGTATCAATGCCGCTCCGACTTCCCACGGTCGCTATTCGACCAAGTACCTCCCCTATGCCCTTCTGGATTTCGAAAAGAACCAAGTCTTCGTCGACGCCGTTTCTGGTTCCCCCGAAAACCCCCTGTGGGCTGGAGACAACACGGCTTATAAGTTTGATGTGTCGCGCAAGACGGAATTGAACGTTCAGTTGTATCTGCGGAACCCCACAGCTCGTCCTGGCGCTGGTCGCAGCGAGGATATCTTCCTCGGCGCCGTCAAGGTACATCCTCGTTTCGAAGAGGCTCAGCCCCATGCGGAAGACCCCAAGTCCAAGAAGACGCCGCAGGAGCGCCAGCTGGGCCAGCTGGGCGCCGAATGGCTGGATATGCAGTTCGGTACCGGTTCCATCAAGATTGGTGTCTCCTTCGTCGAGAACAAGCAGCGCAGCATGAAGCTGGAAGACTTCGAGTTGCTGAAGGTTGTGGGTAAGGGTAGTTTCGGCAAGGTCATGCAGGTCATGAAGAAGGATACGGGTCGGATTTACGCCCTCAAGACTATCCGCAAGGCGCACATCATCTCACGGTCGGAAGTCACCCACACCCTCGCCGAAAGATCCGTGCTCTCTCAAATCAACAACCCCTTCATCGTCCCTCTCAAGTTCTCCTTCCAGTCTCCGGAGAAACTGTACCTCGTCCTTGCTTTCGTCAACGGCGGTGAGTTGTTCCATCACCTTCAGCGTGAGCAGCGCTTCGATATCAACCGGGCCCGTTTTTACACTGCCGAGCTGCTCTGTGCGCTGGAGTGCCTGCACGGTTTCAAGGTCATCTACCGTGATCTCAAGCCTGAAAACATTCTTCTGGATTACACTGGCCACATTGCTCTGTGCGACTTTGGTCTGTGCAAGTTGGACATGAAGGATGAGGATCGCACAAACAGTAAGATTACCCCTGCTTCCAACCTGAATTCGTCTAACCTTCTACACAGCGTTCTGTGGTACCCCTGAATACCTCGCACCCGAGCTTTTGCTTGGAAACGGATACACAAAGACCGTTGACTGGTGGACGCTGGGTGTCCTCCTCTACGAGATGTTGACGGGTCTTCCCCCCTTCTACGACGAAAACACCAACGATATGTATCGGAAGATCCTTCAGGAGCCCCTGACTTTCCCCAGCACGGACATTGTTCCCCCGGCCGCTCGGGATCTGCTGAGCCGACTGCTTGATCGCGATCCTCAACGTCGGTTGGGAGCTAACGGCGCAGCGGAGATTAAGTCGCACCACTTCTTCGCTAACATCGATTGGCGCAAGCTTCTCCAGCGGAAGTACGAGCCCAGCTTCCGTCCGAACGTGGTATGTAAATTTTTGATGTGGCTAGCGTATTACGGTGATGATGACTAACCTTTGCAGATGGGCGCTCGCGATATCACCAACTTCGACCGGGAGTTCACCTCCGAAGCACCGCAAGATTCGTACGTGGACGGCCCTATGCTGTCACAGACTATGCAGCAACAATTCGAAGGCTGGTCTTACAACCGCCCGGTTGCCGGTCTCGGCGACGCCGGTGGCAGTGTCAAGGATCCCTCTTTTGGTAGCATCACCGAGTAAAAAGCTGATATATCATCAATCGACTCACTTGAACACCATACGTCCCTTCAAGACATAAAGGGAAATTGTTTGAGACAATTCCTTGCTTTTTCACCTTTACTCGTGCATATTCTCTGCATAGCTCGAGCACTTGCTTCACTGCTGGTTCTCCCTGTTTTCCCCCTTAGCACAAGTGGTATATGGTATCTTTCTGTTGGAATCCATTCTCTGTGGCGGTGATCTCGGCTGAGCGCTTGTGTTTTTCTATCCTGGTTTGCATTCAAGATACAATTGAGGCGGGTCCCTTTCGTGCATTTCTCATTTACTGTCATTATCACACCTCTTTTGACTACCACATCATTTCACAAATTTGTCTCGGGCTTGCGTCAGTGATTTGCTTCCATTTTCGAACAACAGGCGGACGGCACAGGTAAAGCGAAAAGCCCCCACATTTTAGTCCTCTGCACAGGGCCTCTGTATGCCTGATGAACCGACCTCGTTCTGTTTCAGATCTGCTGGTCCGATCCTTTGCTGCTCCAGCGGAACACGGATCGCTCCTGGGGAAGCCAAATCCATTTGGGATCGATCTACATATGAAAGTACACATTTGAGCGGTCCTCGATTTAGACCATTTAGCTGTTCCTTCTCATGTTACTGTCGAAAATTTTTGTCTGGGTTCTGCTCTCTTTGCGCGCTGGGATGGACTAAACCAGTTGACGGTAAGGGTGTTTGTTGATTTGACATGGCTGGCTCATAGACAATGGGATTACTATCTACAACTGAATCTCGTCACACAAACAAATATAGTGTGGTAGCTTATACATCGTACGGTCCGAATCTCACCATACGCAGAACAAGGGGACACAACATTATGATCATCACTTCAAATCGTTAGAACAAGGGGTGATAGATACAGGTAGTAGAATAAAGAACTGAACCGAAGAAACATACAATGTTCAAATACAAAAGAGAAAAAAGGATGAACATAAGATTGAATCATGACGATAAACCAAGCAGATATAAGAAAAATAAAAGACAAAACATAGTTCTAGAAGGATGAATAAAGTTATGTAAAAAATGAGCAAGCAAGCTAGATAAGAGTAAGTAGGAGGGTTGTCAACGGTACATGGAAATCATTTTTCCTCTTCTCACTTCTCTTCTTCCCACTCCTGCGGAAATTAAAGGAAAAGCCTCGCACACACGCTCTCTCCTAATCCTTCCCCCACCTTGTACAACCATCGTCAATCATGCCTCAGTTTCTTCTTCGGCCTCGTCCTCTTCCTCTTCGGCCTCGGCTTCGGCTTGAGCTTCCACCTCGGGCTCACCGTTACCTGCTGACACGGCATTGCCGTCCTCGTCGGCGTGCACGTCGATCAGAGACTCTGAGGAGGGGGGCTCAGGAACAACTCCCTCCTTCTCTAGACGGAGGTACTCGTCCCACTCCGGGAAGAGGTCATCGTCCGCGGCGAGGTCAGGGCAGCCCGGGGGGATACCGATGAGACGGGCGATCTTGGTCTTGCCGGAGCCCTCGAGAGACTCTTTCCATTGTGCGACGAGAGCAGGGGCACGGGAAGGCTTGTAGGTCTGTGCGAAGAGAACGGATTCGGCCAGACGGTTGGTACGCACCAGGAGGTCGATGCAGCCGTCAACGTCGCCGAGGGACCAGAAGGTTGAGAAGGCGACGTTGTGGAGGCCGGCTTCCGAGGCTTGCTCAGCCAGCTGACGGAGACCGTCCTTGTTGCCGCTGGCAGTGTGCAGAAGGAGGAGAGAGCCGACGTCCTTGGCGTTGGTGAAGCATTCTTGGGCCAAGGCCAGGTTCCATCCTGCCAAGGCGGCATCTCCGACCGTCTTCCACTTGTGCTCGTTGTTGGCTTCACGGGCAATTTCCAGGGCGATGTCGAGGTTGCTGAGCCCGAGTGCCAGCTCGAACCGGTGCTCTTGGTCGGTTGCGACTTCAAGGGCCATTTCCTTGTAGCCTTGGCCTTCGAGGAATCGTGCAACCTTGTTCATCTGGTCTTGGGGAACGTCCTTGAGCAGCTCAGCTGCCATGTCCATATCACCACGCAGCACCACGGTCTGGTACTCGACCATGCTGAGGGAGAGACCGAAGGAGACGACGTTGACGTCCTTGTCGGCAAGGTACACTCTGCCATCGCGGGGCAGGTAGCCCAGAACGTACATGCCCTGGTCAAAGTGAGAGATGGTGTAGGTCTGGTCACCGACCAGGTAGTTCAGGCGGTTCGTCGAATTCGTGTAGATGAAGCAGTCTCCAACCCATTGACCTGTGCGGACAGACTCGTTGATGTCGGTGACAACTTCGAAGGCGGACTCCACTCCATCCTCGTCGGCTTCACCGGCGTTCAGACCGTTGACGTAGTTCTCCCTAGAGAAGCGGAGGACGTAGAAGGTATCCTCACAAGCCAGGGTCACCAGCTCGCCGGACTCGGACCAGTAGACCTATTCGAGGTGTGAGTGGAGGGTCGTCTTAACTTAGTCGTTGGTGGATACTTACAGCCTTGGGGTCGACTTCGATGCGGCGGACCAAGTTACCCGTCTCCCAGTCGAACATGCCAATACCTCCTTGTCCCTTAACACCAAGAAGCACACCATCGGTGAGACCCTCAGCCTGAAAGCCCACGTCCAGACCACCACTGACTTCCTTAAAGTTCTTGAAGATCTTGACGCTGGTCGTGGACTCCCGGATAGCGTAATCGTTGCTGTTGTCCTTGGAGCCCCATGCGAAGTCCAGGGCCTGTCCAAAAGCCTTGTTTCGCCAGGCAAGGGCAGTGTAGATGATGTACTCACCATCACCACATACCGAAACGAAACGGCCGTTGGGGGAATGAGACAGTGTCTGGGGATAGACCTCACAAGATCCCAGCTCCTTCGTGGGAAGAGACAGCGGTGCGCCGTCCTTGATGCTAGCATCACCACCCTTGATGACAGTGGAAACGACCTCGTTGTGCCTGGCCCAGATGATCTTTCCTGAGCCGTCCATGGAAACCGCCGGCTCCTCTCTGCCCATCTTCACAACTACTGCACCGTCGTCGAAACCCATCGCAACACCCTGTCTGCCACGCTGGTAAGCGATACACCAGGCACGCTCCAAGCCATAGCTTAGCGACTGCTCCAGCCTGTATGTGTTCGCATGCCAGAGCTTGATAGTGCCATCCTCCGATCCGGAAATGATAACCGGCAACTCCGGGTGGTAGCAGGCAAACGAAACGTTACTTGTGTGTCCTTCCAGGGTTGCAATGAGCGCCTTCGTCGTGTAATCCCAGATCTTGACAGTCCTGTCATCTGATGTCGTAAGAAGGTATGGCTTATCCGCTTGAGGGTAGTAATCGACATGGTTGACACCCTTGGTTTCATGGGCTTCCAGGGTGAAGTTGGCGTGAGGCGAGCCAAGGCTCCAGATCTTGACGGTGCGGTCCAAACAAGCGGAGGCGAAGGTGTTCGTATCCTTTGGGTTGATAGCAAGCCCCATCACGTAGTGGCTATGGCCCTCGTACACCTGGACACACTTCCAGCCCCTCTCCCAGTCCCAGAGCTTGATCGTCATATCATCAGACGCCGTAAGAACAAAAGGCTGGGTAGGGTGGACTGCGATGGAACGAATGTAATCCGGATGCGCCTCAAACGAGGCAATCTTCTCGGAGGTGTTGTAGTTGTAGACGCGAAGTTGAAAGTCATCGGAACCGCAGACAATCCAGTTCTTGCGAGCGATGAATCGACCGGCTCGTACAGGAACATCGGTGAGTTCGAAGGTTTTGATAATCGACTAGATAGTTCAGCAATCAGCAGTGCATCATAGCAATCCCATGTCTGCACAACTCACCTGAGTCTCGTAAGACCAGATGTATACATGGCCTATGTCGAATTAGCACATCACATTCGATAATTCCCTCCACTCGCTACCGTCACGCACCGCTATATAACGTTGTGAGGATCTGAAAGCCATTAGTATTGATCGACGGATTGCAGCGATTGAGTACTCACCCATGGCTCTGTGGGATGGAAGTCAATGCCCTTCACCCGCTCGGAGCGGGCGAACAGCTGTCTCTGTTAGGGCCACAACAACAGTCAGCATCCGTATAATTGTTTCCCAAGATTATATCCTCTGCACGCCACGGCCTCTTAGTGAACCAAGGGCTTTAGACCCCGCATTATAGCCCGTACCTTGACATCCAATTTCATGTTGTGTGGGGAAGGAGAGTCGCGACTATGTGCGGCGTCGGAGAACGGCCTGAGAGAAGGAGGGGAAACCAGGCCACGAGCCGCTCAAACAGCCAGCCCGTCTATGCAAAGAAGTCCCGAGAAGCAGGTAGATGAGAGCACAAAGAAAGAAGGAAAGTCCCCGACCGGAATGGCCAGCAAGGTCAACGAAGATGTTCAGGGACTGGCAGCGATGTGTCCACAAGGAGACGGAATCCCGCCAGCTATCTGGAACCGGCTAGCCATATGGGGCTCACCGCCTACGGTTTGTGATTCCATCTGAGCATCAAACATCAACCCTGCATCACTTCAAGACATAGATGCTTGTGGATGCCTTTCTGAATGTAGACTATCTGAAAAGGGAATTCCTGTGTGAAGATGCGACCATTTCAATCACCCTGTGGGGTGGATTGCAGTAGTCATCAACTAAAGCAATGAACTATACACATCACACGCATCACTTGCACCAGCTCCCTTGGTTCTTTTCTTCAAGTGGACATTTGTAACCAGATATAACGGAATTTATCACTACTTCTATGAATGTAACCCCATAAAAAAGAAATTGGCCTGGCATTGGCATCGAATTTTGTTTCACACAACCATAAGATAATAATTACAAGCAGATGGGGAATCTAGTTTCGGATCCTCCATTCATGAGAAAACCATTCTATGCTTACTCGGTCTTGCGCTCAAAGTAAGACCACTGACCGGGTCTGGGCTTCTCGGAAAGCTCCTCCCAACTAATCCAACGTTAGCATCTCTGGCTTCCATCGGAAACTTGTCAATGGCTCAACTTACGCGGAAGTCTTGTACAGCTCGTCAACAACCTTCAACTCGCCCTCAGCAACCTCAATGACCTCCTCAATCAGGCCAGCGCCAATCTGTCTCTCAATTTCGGCGATCCTAGAAGGATTGGTCAGCATCTCCACGGAACGGTAGTATAGCTCAGAGATTATGCCACATACTGCTCAGCCTCCAGGGCGGGCTCGTTCTCCCACTTCATCTGTGCAATGTAGAAGTCCGAGTCGGCAGTGGGCTTAGTAGAGTCCTCAATGGCCTGGTGCCACCGTGCTTCTTCCTCTGCCGTACGAGCGGGACCCTCGGTAGTAGGTTCGATGCTCTCTCCATCCCATTCCTGACCACGGGGGTTGTCGGTACCATCGTCACGCTGCCAGGCGGCATATGTACCGTCAGGACGGCGAAGAGAGGCAAAGCGCTCGGGCTCTTCAGCCACGGCCTTCTTCACACGCTCCAACCAAGCATCGAATCCGGGCGGCTTCGTGGACTCGACGATCTGCAGGCGGTGGCGGGTCAATGCTTCGGTAGACTGGCGGTAGACGGAGGACTCGGGGAAGGCCTTCAGCTTGTCCAGGGTGGACTTGTAGAGGAAGATCAAGGTCGGGCGAGGGCTAGGGTGAGTGACGAGGCCGGTCAAGCCGGTAGGAGCGAAAGGCTCCAAGTAGCGAGCCGGCTTCACACCGGCGAGCAACCGGAATGTAGACCTCATTATGACTGGAGGTTGTGTAATTGGGTATAAGGGTCGGGTGGTGACAGACCCAATGGCAGACGATAAGCGGGAATAGCGGCGCTGTCAGTCGTCAAGATACCACACTGGATCGGGATCGATGCGCGAAGGGTTGAGGTCCCGTGTCGGGGCGCGGAGAAACCGTGGCGCCGGGGGGACATTCTCCCTCAGTCTCTCCCTGCGGCTCTCGTGAGCACCTCACTTGGTCGGCTTATCGCTTTCTCTTGTAGGAGTGTTCTTCCTGCATTCTTTCTCTCAAAGAGCCTGCGGATCGCCTCCGCAGTAGTCTCTGAGCCTAGCTCACCTTTTTCTTCTTTTTTTACTCAGCATTTGTCTTGCTGATACCTCTTTCGCCCCCTCCAACAAGGGGTACATTCAAGCGTGTCCCTTAGCGATTCTAGACCGTCGTTAGTTCAATGTGCCACCTGTGACGCCCCGTCCTGACTTCTTCCACTACTCCTTCGACCCCCGAAATTCGATCGTCCCTCTTTATTCAGTCACACTTTTAAGGTCAAAGACCTTACGCTACAGCCAGCATGAGGGTCTCTTTGCTGGCGTGGTCCCTACTCTATCTTTTCTCGATTCCCGCCTTAGCCGCCCCCTCCGATAATGTCTCTCCTAGCCATCACCTCGTAAAGAGAGGCGACTCCGATGTGAAGTCGGAGGGCCAGTCGACTACCTTCAATGGTATTGAGGTCCCGCCTATGAAGGCTTTAACTCCCGACAACTTCGATGACACGATCAAGGACGGCTACTGGTATGTTGTCTCTTCATTCTACATCTACCGTTGGTCTTCCAGAAAGCTGACAAGAACCTAGGTTCGTCAAGCAATACTCTCCGTCCTGCCCACACTGCCAGAAGATTGCCCCTGCATGGCAGACGCTCTATGAATTCTACTACGTGAGTTAATCTCTCGCGCATTGAGTCAACATCGCTCCTTACCAGCAGCATCCACTAATGTCCCACTAGACCTCCGATCCTTTGTCCTCGTCGTCTTCCAAGTCATCCAACACCGATTCGCTGAACTCATTCCATGGCTTCTACAACTTCCATTTTGCCGAGATGAACTGTCTCGCGCATGGCGATCTTTGCCGGAAACTCGACGTCAAATACTTCCCCACCTTCGCGCTGTACCACAATGGTGAACTGGTTGAACAGTACACTGGAAAGAAGAGTATGGAAGGGATCAGCGAGTTCGTTGAGGAGAAGCTGGAACAGATCAAGCCTGGTTCGCGGCCTGCCCAGGGTCTCCACCTCCCCAAGCCTGGCGACAAAGGAGTGGATACTCAGGCTCAGCCCGAGGCGCCCGTCGCCAAAGATAAGGATCGTGAGGCGGGCACCAAGGCCGGAGAAAAGCACAACGAGCAGGCTGCACAGCTGGCCGAGGACGAGACACCCGCAGACAAGACGTCGTCCAAGCCCAAGCCTAAGCCTAAGCCGGCCCCAGCAAACCCCCAGGGTATCTCTGTCCCTCTCACCGCGGAGAGCTTCCAGAAGCTGGTCACCACTACTCAGGATCCTTGGTTCATCAAGTTCTACGCACCATGGTGCCACCACTGTCAAGCATTGGCTCCCAACTGGAGAGAAATGGCAAAGGAGATGCAGGGTGTTCTCAACGTGGGCGAAGTGAACTGCGATGCGGAATCCCGACTTTGCAAAGATGCCCGTGTCAGCGCCTTCCCGACGATGTATTTCTTCCGCGGCGGTGAGAGGGTCGAGTATACCGGTCTCCGTGGCCTCGGAGATTTGGTCAGCTACGCCAAGAAGGCTGTTGATGTTGGATCCGGTGTACAGGATGTCGATGCCACCACCTTCAAGGAGTTGGAGGAGAAAGAGGACGTCATCTTCCTGTACTTCTATGATCATGCGACCACCTCGGAAGATTTCGAAGCTCTCGAGCGCCTGACTCTTAGTTTGGTCGGCCATGCCCGGCTTGTCAAGACGAACAGTGCTGCTCTTGCGGAACGGTTCAAGATCTCGACCTGGCCACGCCTCCTTGTGTCCCGCGACGGTCGCCCCAGCTACTACAATGCGCTTGCTCCTAAGGATATGCGGGACTTCCGCCAGATTCTCAATTGGATGCGCACTGTGTGGCTGCCCATTGTTCCTGAGCTCACCGCCTCAAACGCACGGGAGATCATGGACGGCAAGTATGTGGTCCTTGGCATCCTGAGCCGGAAGCACTCGGACGAGTTCCTTCAATCGAAGCGAGAGCTCAAGAATGCCGCCCTTGAGTGGATGGACAAGCAGACGCAGTTGTTCCAGTTGGAGCGTGCTGAGCTGCGTGACGCTAAGCAGCTGCGGATCGAGGAAGCCGAAGACCGTAACGACCAGCGCGCCTTGCGGGCCGCCAAGAACATGCGCATTACCATCCGCGAAGATGACAAGAAGCAAGTCGGTTTCGCTTGGATTGATGGCGATTTCTGGGAACGGTGGCTGAGAACCACATACGGCATCGACGTCGAGAACGGTGAACGCGTGGTTATCAATGACCAGGATGTAAGTGACTACAACAGAATAGTAATCATCTGCTAGGACTTGAAGCTAATCTTTTCTTTTCTAGAACCGGCGCTACTGGGATACGTCTTCCAGCGGAGCTTCTATCATGGCTTCCCGGACCTCCATCCTTGAGACCATCCCCTTGGTCATCGCCAACCCACCGAAACTTACGCCCAAGTCCACAGTCGGTACCTTTGAGTCTGTCTTCTTCTTCACTCGGACTTTCATCAGCGGTCACCCGATCCTCTTCTTTATCATCCTGACGCTTTCGGTGGCTGGTGCTACAATTGTAGCCCGGGGAAGGAGTCTCAGACGCGGGGCTCGTGGCGGAATCCTCGGGGTTACTGGTAACACCGGTGGTGGTTTCTTCAACCTTGATGGAAAGGAAGGTCTTCTGAACGGTGGATCGACCGGCAAGGTTGATTGATCCCATAATATGGGCATTGTACAGTTACTTCTTTTATACCTTTTTCCACGCCCTAATTTCGTGTCTATTTTGGACGTTTACTGGGTTGCTATATGTTTACCAGGATCTCTAGGTTCTTCATATTGACGATTCTACTCTTATACTTTTGTCTGTTGTTTTGTCCCGAATGGTGTTAGAATATGGCGCTACTGTTGTACACAAATTCTTTTTAAAACTTTCCCTGTCTTCTAGTTGGCCATACGCAAACGAAAAAGTGTGCATAAGGTCTTCTGAATGAACTTTCCAACGGATGCTATGCTGCAGTAGAGGCCGAATGCTTCGACTCCCGCATTTCAATTGTAGACATAAATGATGGCATGAGCAGTGGAAATGCGCGGCCTCTGATTTGACCAATCAGAATGTCACGTGAATTCCAATTGCCGGTCGCTGATTGGCTATCGGAAGCCGCAAGCACTCAACGTCGCGGAGTCTCCCGGTTTTCGTCGACAGCCTCAGACTTCAAGTGCAGCTGCCGTCATCCTTTGCTGGAGCAATTGTCGTTGCCGGACGTGCTTCTATAGACCCAGTCAATATGGTATGTATTTCCCCAGAGTTTCTTCGTGTGGCCTTCATCCTGCCAGTGTTCTGTCGGGTTCTTTGAGCTTGCCCACTGTTCAACTGCGTCGGGAGCCGTTATCCATGTTACCATGATAGCGACTTGAACCCTGTTTGGGCACAACTGAACCAGTGCTGATCTCGTCTCCTCGCCGATAGGTTTTCTCTCAGACTCTCCGCCGCGCCGCCGCCCAGAGCGCCGGTGCCTACCGCTCTCCTTTCGCTCCCAAGTGAGAACCCCCGATATCCCATCTTCGGTCGACATACGAATACACAAGGTGTCCATGCTGGCTTGGGTTGGGTCAATGAGGCAGGGTTCCTGCTGCTAGCTCTGGGTACTGCGGGTTTTCTTATGCAAAGCTATCCATACTGCTGCCATACCCTGCCTCTGACGAGATCACAAGGTCCAGCTAGTAGAGGCACCAATCCAGCCAGGACTGCAAGTGGTGTATGGTAGCGACGTACTGACTGTGTGGAATAGGTACCACACTCCCCTTCACTTCCACGGCCTCACCACCGGCCTGGCTACTAAGTAGTAAGTTCCTCCTTAGGTTCCAAGACTACCCCTCGTCTTTGGCTTCCTGGCAGGCCAGCTTACACGTTGGGCACATCTAGCGCTACCATTGCTGGCACCTTCGGTGTTGCCGCCGGTACCTTCGCTCTCTTCTTCTTCGGCGAGATCCCCCGTGTTCGCCGCGACATCCTCCAGAAGGTTCCTTTCCTCGATGAGTACTTCGACCGCACGATCGCTCCCGAGGACAACGTAAGTGCCTTTCCTCATACCGCTTTAGTGGCACCAGCAATTGGGATTGAGAGCTATGCTAACAATTGTCTAGCCCTTCTAAATTGGTGCCGTATGGGATATGCTTTTCCGACCATCTATAAGAACCCACCCAGCGTGGATATGCCACCTAGCGGATGGATGGTGAAGAAAAGAGGGTGCTGTACGTGTAGAATAGCGATGAGTTTCTGATAGCACATAGACACTGGCTGCTTCATTCAATTTTCCAGTAACATTAAGACGCACTGTTTGTCTGTATCTACGTCAGACTGCCAATGGCTCTCCAGGGGCACAGGCATGCCTTGTAGCCTCAGGTTCCGAACATATCTCCCGTCCCAGGCACATTAGGCTTCTTCCTTTACTCCTCCCCCCAACCACAGCCTTGATATTCATTACGTCTACACATGCACAATTATGGGCCTATGGTCTGAGTTTGTACGTTAGCCTCAAGACTTCCGCCACTGGACCACTCAGGGCTAGTCATTCTATCTCTGGCGCCGGACTACAGGAACGCATTACAGCACCGTTCGAGTGCTACGCAGCCCAGTCTCAGGTCGACTATCGCTGATAAACTCCGAATAGTCACAATCTCAGTTCCTCAAGCCACCATGGACCTTCGCGAAAATGTATGAACGATGTGGCTTGAAAGGATTTGGAGGCTGCCATTCGCGAGAACTCCCTGGATGAAAGACCAGTGAGGAGACAGGTATCAAATGCAAGGTAATAGTGGCTCCCGTGGTGTCCATGCAAGTTGTATGCGGGGGCTGATACAGGAGTTTATGCTTCGTCTAGGGACCATCGACTAACACGCACTATGTAGACACACTATAGCTACGGTGAGACGCTGAAAATGAACGAAATAACCCCGCTACTCTCATAAAGGCAGGTATAGCCTGCCAAATCAGCGGAGAGCGACTCGTTTAATACCAGCCAATTGTTCTTTACATTGACAGGTCATAAATTCAGCCAGCTCCAGATGCTGCCGTCCGTCTTATCATCGACCCGTTAGAATTACTTTGATATTCGTTCGATGCTTATCATCCGGCAGTCAAAGCACC
Source organism: Aspergillus costaricaensis CBS 115574 (assembly GCF_003184835.1). Lineage (NCBI taxonomy): Eukaryota > Fungi > Ascomycota > Eurotiomycetes > Eurotiales > Aspergillaceae > Aspergillus > Aspergillus costaricensis. Next base: position 1,065,667 of record NW_020291803.1, read on the forward strand.
CAATAGCCAACCAGTTGCTTCCGATAAGCCCGAGTGGATGGATTCCCCAGCTTCTGGGTCATTGCTTTAGTGTCAAGTTCAAGGGGTTCTTCGAGTTTTGTCTTCGCTCGCGGCGCCTGAAGTTTCCCAGCCAAGTATGGTGCATGCCAAGCTTCAGGTCTCTGACCAGCAAGGAGCTGCATCCTATCTCGTCTCGTCTTTAGCGAGTCATCCTACTCGTTCCTGCTGGTTGACTGCGAGTGATGGCCTTTCCTTCCGGTCATCCAGTGAGATCGTGACCAGCTGCCAAGCGTATCATCGCTCGATCCCCGCTTCGCTTGCACCCAACTTCAGAGGTACGTGAGCTCCTTAAGGCGTTTATCGTGTTACGCCAGCATTCCACCTATCTTACTCAAGGGTTTGGCTATCAGTATTAAGACTTTGCAGGACGGGACGTGTATTGTGCAGATAAGATGGCTGTCTTGATTTTCCGAAAGCCACTCATATATGTACTGGCGCATGACCCTGTCTGTCCCGCAGCCACTCTATGACTTATTTTCTAACCACCTGTGTCTTCCATACTTATACTGCTTGACATTTGTCTGAGAAGAACAAATGAAAGTTTGAGTCTGAGCTAGCAAACGCCGCATCTTTGCGTTGCTTGCTTTTTCTTCCGTCCACGTTACTTCCTGCCCCGCCGTTCCCACTCCCCAGCAGCAGCTTACTGTATACACATCACCTTTTTTTATATAAATGATTCATCCATAATGTCCGGTACGAGCAGCCATAAGGCTGTCTCCAAGGGAGCAGTGTTCGCGGATGTCGACCATGACCCCGTCACGACCATTCTGCCTCAGGGCGACGTCCCTTATACCGATCATGCGATGGATGCGGACGAGAGGGTCATCGTAGCCCTGGGGTACAAGCAAGAATTCAAACGCGAATTCTCGCTATGGACAACCTTCTGTGTCAGCTTTTCGGTGCTAGGATTGCTTCCATCATTTGCAAGCACAATATACTACGGTAGCTGTTCCTGGATCCATCAGTATGATGGGTAGGGCTGACTTTCACAAGGAATGGGCTATGCAGGTACAGCTGGTATGGTCTGGGGCTGGATCATCGCGATGGTTTTCATTCAATGCGTTGCCATGTCCATGGCTGAGCTATGTTCCGCAATGCCCACCAGGTAAGATTCTCCTGAGTTGCGTACTATACGAGTATAAAACTGACTTTGACAGTGGTGGCCTTTACTACGCCGCAGCGGTCCTTGCGCCTCCAAAGTATGGACCTTTTGCCGCTTGGATCACAGGATGGTCGAACTGGATTGGGCAGATCACCGCAGCACCATCTGTGGATTACGCGCTTTCTGCAATGATCCTCGCCGCTGCGTCGATACAGAACCCAGACTATGTCCCCACTAACTGGCAAGTTTATCTTCTAACGGTGCTCGTTCTCATGATCCATACGGCCATCAGCAGCATGCCCACTATATGGGTGGCTCGAGTCAATTCCTGGGGCTCAACATTCAACATCATCGCTCTCGTCATTACTCTCATCGCCATCCCTGCTGGGACTACGAATGAGCCCAAGTTTTCCTCGTCCAAGGACGTCTGGGGCACCATCACCAACCTCACCGATTTTCCCGATGGTGTTGCCGTTCTGATGACTTTTGTCGGGGTCATTTGGACCATGTCTGGCTACGACTCGCCCTTCCATCTAAGCGAGGAATGTTCCAATGCCAATGTCGCCTCGCCGCGTGCGATCGTAATGACCTCAGGGGCTGGTGGCTTAATGGGATGGTTCTTGCAGTTAGTCGTCGCTTACACTGTCACCGACATTGATGGAGTCATAAACTCGGACTTGGGCCAGCCCTGGGCCTCGTACTTGCTCCAGGTCGTGCCACGCAAGACTGCCCTGGCCATATTAGCCCTCACCATCATCAGCGGTTTCTCCATGGGCCAAGGCTGCATGGTGGCTGCCTCACGAGTAACCTACGCCTACGCACGAGATGACTGCTTCCCTTTATCCAAATACTGGAAAATGGTCAACAAGCGCACCCAAACCCCGGTCAATGCGGTGATCCTCAATGGCGTCCTGGGAATTCTCATGTGTCTGCTGGTTCTAGCCGGCGATGTAGCCATCGGGGCGTTGTTCTCCATTGGCGGCATCGCTCAGTTTGTCGCTTTTGCCATTCCCATCGCGATTCGGGTGTTCTTCGTTGGTCACCGGTTCCGTAAAGGTCCGTGGCATCTGGGCCCCTTTGGGCCCTGGATTGGAGGGATGGGTGTGGCATTTGTGCTTCTCATGGTGCCCGTGCTGTGTCTGCCCAGTGTCACGGGTTCTGATCTGACACCGGATCTGATGAATTGGACGTGTCTGGTCTGGGGAGCGCCAATGCTGGGGGTGACTATCTGGTGGGTTGTGGATGCGCACAAGTGGTTCACGGGACCAAAGGTCAATGTGGAGCACACAATTCACGCTGCGGATGCGGCTGTTATAGATGGCGTGGGAGCAGATGAAGACGTAGTGCAAGATGATGCGTCGAGCAAGGCATCTGCGAGGTAGTTGCCTCACTACACTGTTCAGATTACGTTCGTTCTAATGTTTGGCTACAGTCGTCCACAGACGCCGCATACAGTCTTGTAAATAATTCGGCATTGCGTCAATATACTGCTAAATTAGTATTATGTCTCCTGATCTCGTACGATCGAACGTATCCCAGTCGAAACAGTTACCCTTTATTTTGGTAAGAGCATTACGTCGGCGGAGACAGAAACTTTCCTTGCACTACTCCCTTGAGTAAAGGTTGTTGTTGTTTGTGGTGCAATGGGAGAAGATCGTTGTTCATCATCAGCAACCAATTCTCTTCTCCACAGCGAGGATCCACCCGCATTTAGGCCATAGAAGCCTCATATAGAATTCAGCCCTATTTATGGACCCTATCAGGGAACTAGTTTGGTTTCCGTGAGGATCTCCAGATATTTGCGGTTGTTACCATAGTCTATACAGTCTACGAAACAAGGAGCAGGGAAATGCCGACAACTCTTCGACAGAGCAATATAGCTTCAAGTATTTATACCTCAGTAGTTATATCCCACATCCAACATGGCATCTCGAGACTCTCGCTTCTAGGCTACTTCTCGCTATCTATAGACTCACCATGTCACGCCTCTTACTATTCACATTTCGCAAACTCCTCAACACCTTCATCTACACCGCGAGGAACGATCCACTACTCGCCAACGCCCATGAACTCTTCCAAGAGAGTCCCACCGAACCACCCCAAACTGTGCTAGAATTGACCTTGACCATTCTAGGAATGTCCCTCGACTTCATAGTAAGAAACCCAATGCCCACCCCTCGAAGACGAGCACATCCTAACAAGTGCCCATCACCATCATCTAGATCCGCTACATCATCGGCAACCTCGTAATGTCCCTCCTCATCCTCGAGACCATCGATAGCAACCCTCCCAACCCCAACAAGGACAAGGACAAGGACAAGGACGACAACACGAAATCACAACCAAAGCCTACTACCACCACCCGCAACCTTCTCCAAACCCTCACCACCCTCCACCGCGAAAAAGGACTTATATCCCTCATCAACGGCTTCCATTACACCATCTACTACAACCTGAGATACTTCATAGTAACAGGTATGCTCACATCGCCTATCGCACGCTTCCCTGAGCCTCTCGCACACATCATCGCCTCCGTCGCTCTCGCCGAATTCCATTTCTTCCGGACAGCAGGAGCTATCCTCCCTCCGGCTGAGCAGATGCGCTACGTGCCTCTTGGTCTCGATTATTATCGGTGGAATGCTCTTCTCCTGCCGACGCTGCTTTATGCCATTGCTGAGTCGATCATGATGTATGTGCCGGGATTACTCCTTGCTCCGGTTCGATTCGATGGTGTGCTGCTGCAGCCGGAGGACTTGACGGATGTGACTTCCCTCGTGAGATCTGATGTTCTTGTCGCGGGACTTATGCTCGTTGCTCAGGTTCTGGTTTTGTTCCCGGCGTATGTTGTGCTTGTTGTGGTGGAGGGGAGCTTGGTGCCGGGGGATTGTGAGACGTTGATCCCTTTGCCGGAGGAGGAGGGTGCGCGGGATAAGAAGATGGGGGATGGTGATGATCAGATTGTTTTATGGAAGGAGAATGAGGATGAGGGTGAGGAGTATCCAAAGCAGCAAGGCAGGCTCGTCAAAGACCTCTTCAGGTTACCGGGCCCGTTGCATGTGCTTGATGTGGTGGAGATGATTAGTGTGAGACAGTTGCTGTATTGTTTGGAGTTGCATGGGAAGATGTGTTTGTGTGTGGTGGGGGTTGCTGTGGTGGTGCAGTCGGTGGTGTATTTGGTGTCGTAGGAGGTTAATTCCTCTAGTTCAGGTTTTGTTTGACCTATCTAGTTGATGTTGGCAAGTTCTGGTGTTGGGTTGCTTTTTGGTGCTGAACCCGCGAACAGAATGCTGTCTTTTCCAGATGTAGATTTCAAGATAAAGCAGTATTGTGATCTCGTGAGAGGGCAATGAGGGTGCAAATAGATATGGAGAGTATAGACAGAGTTATGCATGAAAGATAAAAAGCAGCAGGGGATTTCTTTCCCTTGACTGCGAATCTATGATAAATTTTGACCTTCCTAGATATTGGCTATCATTACTGTGGTGATTTATAAGAACATGCGTTTGCTCTTTCGTATAATAAGACTAGACAGTTCTCGTGGTTTCCCCTCTCTCTCTTTATCATCAACCATATCTGCAGTACTTTCTATACCCGACCAATCAGTTGAGAAACAGCAGTAGTAGTAGTAGTAGCTAATAAAAATCCCAAATTATATCATTAGAGTGATTTATCTATAGGACTAGTGGTAGAAGTGTTGCAGAGCTTTCAGCGGCGTCTAATGATGGTGCTACTATGTCGCTACTAGGCCCTAAGAAAATCAGTATGAACCACATCAAGAGTAATAGGGATACATGCTAAGTCTTTTTTGATCGAATAATGCAATATAGAAACAATTCTCTCGAGAGGATCTCAATTGTATACTATTATAAAACTAGTACTACCAGTGATTCAATTGCAGTGTGTATATCATCATGATATTGAGGTGAAACCCACTCAACCCGAACATCTATATATAACTTAGTTCCAACCACCACCACATCCGATGAATCCAGCAGAGACAAACCACTCGTTCCCTCCACCACCCTAAGCATATTAATTCAACATCACTATGCCATTCGAAATTATCCTTCCCATAACAATCACTCAACCATGGTATCCAAGTATTTACCCCCCTTTGTATCTATCTACTCCCTAGTCACACCACACCTAAAACCATACCACACTTAGCAATAGCACCACTTAACCTAAGTTATACTCCATCAGCAAGCATAATCCCTACTGTACTACCTACTTACCCGATCCACACACATACACGCCAGCCGCGCGACCACAAAACCCTATCCATTCATCCATCCATCCATCTCCACTACTCCTCCCCTCCCCCGATCGAACGAATGACTTCCCTTCCCGTCTTTGTCTCTTACCCTGCAACCTTTGACGCGGGATTTCGCGGGCGTGCGGGCCAGAGGGGTCATTAAATTTCCTGCAGCTACGCAGGTTGCAGTAGTATGTGTCTAGATTGTCTATCTAGTATGTATGGAGTGGATGGATGGATAGGTAGTGGGTAGTAGGGCTGGGATGTATCCATTATGTTTATCTATCTATCTATCTATTTGTATAGTCAAGTCTATGTATCTATTCAATGTGTTTCAAAACCACATGTTGGTTTGTATGTAGTTTCATAGTAGACTGGCTTGGTTGGTTGGTATTTATTTAGGTAGGTAGGTAAGTAGTAGTTGATAGCCCATGATATTCCATTTTTTTGTAATTATATTAATTATATTTTTTTTTCTATACGTAGACGATAGTCTTCACCGACTTTTAACAACTTATTTTCGAGAGCTGCTATGAAGTAGGCAAGTAGTTGCCTATCGTATCGGCAAAATGTCCCAGTGGTGTGTAAAATTACTGCCGACAAATTTTGTCGAGCATTCTTGGGTCAAATGTCTAGCTAATTCTTCAGCAGCTTGGCTGGTATGCTCTTCCGTCGGATGTTAACCCATGTTGAGATGGACTTGCATTGACTATATGGTGTAGCTTGTAACTTTATCTTTGCTTGAGACCCAAAGTCAGCGCCGAGAGAAAAGGAAGAGCACGAGTGGTAACTCCGTAGTCAGTAGGTAAAATTGAGTAGCGGGCTGAGGTGGGTTTGGGCTGGGGGGGAAATTGATTGACAGGGGGAAGAAGGAAGAGAGGGGAGGTTGGTGGTGCTTGGCAATTAGTGTCCGTTATTCCGGTGTCCCGCCTGAGGCAGGCCCTCCAACTCGCTAGTTGTTTAGTGGGTTAGTTTGGTTGATTGCCTGGGGCTGACCCTCTTGTTGCGGTATTATTCTACTTTTTGCATTATCAGCTCTTGTGCCTCGGCAGCCGATGATGGTGATATTCTTGTCTGCTGCTGCTGCTGTTGCTAGCGGGTTAACCTTGGTGGTAATCATATAATGACAGAATTAATGCTGTAATAATAATAACCGACATCTAAAGGAAGGATAAAATCAGCTTACCTCTCATTTTTTTACCGTTTCTTTCCTGTCTCAGACCGTGGAAGATGCCTATTGGGGAAAGTCATAACAGTCCTTTTCCAGCCTAGGAAGAAATTATAATCTGCCATATAGACTAGGCAGATAAACCTGGCTGTCTCACAATGAAATCCCAGTCCGCGTGGCTGCTTGTCGGCCTGTCGCCGGTGGCAAAAGTCTTATACACGACAACAGACGAGCGGGACGGACTCGCCTTTCTAGTCCCATACGGGGGTGGGAGAGGCCATCGAGTAGATCATGGATACCTCAACTCCAGGTTCTCCCCCTTTCCCCTCAGCGTCCCCTCCTCCTCCTCCTTTCCCTTAGTTTCTCCTCCATGCTCCGTAGTGCGGACATACCCCTGCAGCTTTAGTGAGAGGGGGTTCGTCGTTTATCTGATCACGCCTCAGGCAGCCACATACTCTATCTGAAATGAAAGTTGTATGGTGGTCTCCGGTGACGGCGTTACGCTCAACGAACTCTAATCCTACTAATCAGGCCATTCTCACCATAGCCACCCGGATTGCACTCCGGCTGCCCTGGTAGCATTTGATACGGTTGAACATATCACACTCGCCGGATCATACATGCGCGTCAAACCAGTCGGAAACATCATGACGCGGCCCTGGTAGATACATCCCGTATCCCAAGGATCCGCCATCGTATCATTCAGAGACCTCAACAGGGACCATGCGGTTTTGTTGCCATGGCCCATAGTCGGATCCAAGACCATGGTTCGATGGCTACCTTCGGATCGACGACCAGTGTCAGTGCCGCCCATGTCCGACTGGGTACATTGCTCGATCGAACGAGTCCTCCCCCCCAGTTATGCATGACCCTAGTCCGGGTGGCTGGCGAATAGATAGAGCAACTGTTGCAAGCGCCAACGATGCCCGTCAAGTGTGGGATAGCCTGTAGCTGCAATAACATCCCAATTAACTAATTACTAGCTGCGCTTACACTCCTGCCAACTCGGGCAGTAGTATGCTTATGATATTGTACGTTGATAGCCATTGTTCTGTGTGGTCCCAATTTTTAGACATAAGCGAGCCGGTGTAGATGTCTCGAAGGATGTGTAGTATCTACCCAGCCACCTACTGGGTAACTGGAGATGTATCTGATCGAATAGAAAAAAAGTAATGATGGCGGCGGCAGCAGAAGCGACAGCACTCCGGGCGGGAGAGCGGGAGAGAGGACGAGCGGGCTGGCTGGCTGACTCGCAGCGTCAGGCACATGACCATGATTACCTCACCCATGCGATCCAGATCAAACGCTAACTGCTCTGTACACTCCCAGTCAGAGTAAGTTACTTTGTCACTAACTCAAACAGGCGAGCGATGAGGGGAGAGGGGAAAAGCCTAAGCAGCTCAGGCTCAGGCCACACAGCACACAATACACACACCGAACAACAACCAACAAAATGTGCATCGCAAGAGCGTCCGGTCCGCTTGGCATCAAGTGGAATGAGGTGAGTGGCGTTCTCGCCTCGCTCAACATTTTCGCTGTGATTGGATCGCACGCGAGGTCTGAAACTGAGCCGATCCAGACTTGAGCTTCGGCATTACTCCGGTCATGCCCGGAAAAACCACCCTGGCAGGGTAAAAGTGCCGAGGAAGTATCCGGCCGACTCTGAGCGTCCCGGATTCGGCGGGAAGATCTGCATGCGGTCGTTTTGAGTTCTTTTCTGCTCTGTAGGACCCGTAGGGATGCTTTTCGTCGAGGGGCTAAGGACTTTAGCGCTGCTGAACTAGTCCACGTACGGAGTTTAGTGGCATTATATCACTATTATGTTATTATCATGGCGCCTGTTGGTTTTCATTGTTCAGAGATTGGACTCGGACCAGCCACGCTGCGCGCTTGTGCCTGCTTATCCCTGCCACGTAGATAGTACGGAGTACACGGTAGAGATTCTATCGATCTGTTGTGGTGAATGTACTTTCGGGCCTGCACACAGTCCTTTTGTTAAGGGCGGCGGTGTCCGGAGGATCTATATATGGAACTCGACGCAATTTGATGTAGGTACGTGTCGGTACGAAGTAGTAATCGACATCACATATACTAGGCGCTTGGCTACTTTTGCAGCCGGGTAGAACTCCGTACCCAGTAGCAGTGAATACCAAGCCCGAATAGTTCCTTTCGTGCCTGACACAGTATGGTGGGCGGAGAATGGCGGACAGCATTATGCCTACCTACTGTGTACTCCCTGGTCCAACTAGTCCGCAAGTGTCTCACAAGCGAGGCCAAGCTTTAGGACGATAGCAGACTGGCGGCGATCGGTCGGACAATTTCTCGTTGAGCCATGCCGTTAAGCACCTGGTTTAACCTCTGGCTATGCGCTGCCTAAGGACCAACAGCGTCTAGTGCGCCTTCTCTCGTACGACAAACCAGTGTGTGGACTGGGTCTTTCTCGAGATCTCCCACACCGCCTTGCTTGGTGTCTCCGTAGAAGTTTCCATGAGCGGGCCATCGGCTTCGTTGGTGGAGTCCGGTGGCCGTGATCGGACCGCCACATTGGGCGAGGTGCAGGGTAGTACCGGGAGGCTACCACTGGATGCATCATGTTGGTCTTACCGTGTCCGGGAAGGCGTCTCGCAGTGGTGCTGACCGGCGTGAGAACTGCGGGCGCCTGTTCCTTGGAACGCCAGCGTAAGTGGCAAGTCGGGCGAGATGTTGCAGAACCATCATCCACCGGCTTAAGAGCAAGCGCTAGTCTAGCTGATTATTATTTGTGGTTGAGCGATATATCCGGTCGCTAAGGCGAGGATGGGGACCGACAACACCTAACAATATGACAGACAAATAATGAATTTAGTATATGGGGGAGATACCAGGTTAGCTGTGCGAATTCCATCCAGCCGAGCGCAGATTGCAAGATTACTTAGTTTTCGTTCCGCACACATTAGTAATACTAATACCGGGTTGGTAAGATAGTCGGTAGGTATTGGATGGTACGGGGGGTGTATGACGGCATGTTTCCTTCACGCTCCCGTAGTGCTCCGTGGCCACGAGCGCGAGGCACTCATCCGAATGTAGTTAATGTTATCCCTCTTGAGAAAGAAAGAAGGCAAAATAGGCTTCCGCATTTGCAAGCTGACGGAACTCTCCTCCGCGCAATTCCGCCATGCATCGTCAATTTCGCTTTTCACAGTACAACTCCATACTGGACTGCGTACTGCAGTAAGCCTCTTCTGAGTTTATGAATCGCTGCATGCTGTGTGACCCCTGCCGGGTGGTCAGATCAGATAGCTCCGGATATAATACGGAGAAGCAAGTGCAGCGATTCCACTCGCCCGCCTAAGCCAGAGGTCAAGGTCCACAATCGAAGCGGGAGAAGCTCCCAGCGAAAATCTCCTGGTGGAGAACAGCCGCAGTCTTGAAGTCTAAAAGAGGGACCCATCATGATGAAGAATCGTTGATCTGAGGAATGATTTGTAGCTTAACAGCCATAAAAATCGAATCGTCCTGTTCGCTGCTCTGATGTCCCCTTCCGGAACTCGAGATTGAACGCCAGCAGCGATTGCAGGAATGTGTTGATTATGATCCATCATACCTCCGGTCGAAAGTGGCAAGGATACGCAGCGCCGAACCACGGGTTACGCCTGGAAAATGTGGTATTACTCGGCCCTCCGAAATCACAATTTCCAAGGCGTAATCAAGCTGTTAGGGGTGGCACACTGGCATGGATGGAACAAGGTGCGTGGCCTCCTCGACTTGCCAATTGGCCGGATTTCCTGCCACTCCCCGAAACGCAAAAGTACCACGCTTGCGGCCTGCAGTCTAGAAGCTCCATGCAGCCGGTATATACCTGAGGCGTTCAATCAATGGTCGGAGCCCTGCCGGTGGTGTGTGTCTTCGCGCTGAACATCACTTGTCCTTAGGCGTGGGATTTTCATTGCCAGGAGACTTGGAGGGTAGCCTGAGTGATCTGAACGCCGAACCTGTAATCTCAGGATGTCTCAGGAGGCACGCACACACCCATACCCTGCTTCGCGAGCCCGTCCATCGCAGCTTACGCAAGTCCGAAATAATCCCTAGTTCGCAAAAGCAAACCGAGCGCATGATATGAGTAATAGATGCAGGCTCAGCCGTTGAGTCGTTGCTTGTGACACCACCGTTAGACTAAATCCTGTCACTTCTTAATAGAGACCGTAGGAAGTGATTAATAGACAAAGATACAAAACAATGGGTAGCATAGTGCTATGGCTGCATGGGAGTTGTAGCCCGCGGCAAGAGACACTTAAAAGATGTGAACCACTATCAACTCTAAAGAAAGGTACCTGACTGCTGCGGACAACCCGCAGTTGATATAAATACCGGTAATGGGGAAGTACAGGATGGAAGGCCCCATAAGGATCCCCATCGGATGTCACACATTATGGAGTATTGATGGAGTATATACTTCTAAAATCGAGATTGACAGCCGTGGAGTAGAGTGGGCAACTCTACCATTGTTCCCAGCCGTGAAGCTCAGGTCCAAGCCAGGATGCCACTCCACTTCGAACAAAGATATCGCATTGATAAGGTTTCCTGCCCCTACCTAACTCATGTGGGATTGTGGATGTGCCATGAGGACTGAGCGCCCCAAGGAGCCAATATCGAGCAAGCGGGCCTGTCAACTGCGGAGAAGGGATGCAGAACTCCATCCGCCTCATGACATCAAGCATACTACAAAGTAGTACTCCGTAGAAGAACCCTTCTATCTCCAACATGATGAGAGATCCCAGAGTTCGTCGAGAGACTTTGCTGCACCCAGGCCAATATGTTGACTCAGTGATTTGTCCAAGCTCAAAAGGGCAGTCGAACGCGACCGGACGGAGCACTGCCTGCCCACTAACTAATTCCTACTAGTAGTAGTTCGAGTATGTACCGAAACAGGGACGTTACTTACTGCTTTGTACCGGCGGTAGGCATGCATCTATGAAGTATGTAACTACAGGGATACTTACGAGATTCACTAAGCTTTCGAGACCAAAGCTCCGGCTTTACGCTTTGTCGGAATCTCAATCTTACGGCGGGCATGCAGTCTTAGACCTCCCGCCCCTCCATGACTTCCCACCCCCTCATCACCAGGAGAACTGATTTGCTATGTTGCTGCTGTATCTACATAGTACCTGCTACTCTTCTTTGATCCTTCCACCCGGTCTGGTGCCTTGGTAGTCCTCTTAAGTCCTGAAGTTCGGCCCTGGCCCTTCTTCTCCCGGGGTGTTCAAAACCAACAGGTGTAAAATTACGGTCTTCGTTGCGATGGGTTGTAACGATCGAGACGCGGACATCGAACTGTCCGACTCCGTTCTGGATAGTTCAAAATATTCCTTCCTCGACCATATTCTCATAACTACGTAGGCAAATATAATAGAATTAACTCTTCGTTATGCTTGACGCTTGGCCTAGAACAGTTCATGCGTTTCTCCGCTTGCGTCCGCGCAGTCTCTGGTGCGATGTGATTGGTAGGCTTTCAGGCCGGTAACAACAAGTTCCTGCCAGGTATCTTTCCCGTGGCTGTCCGCGGCGAGGATACGATCGAGTACATCGGGGTCTGTCTTTCGGTACACGCCCGATGTGTCTCCCATCCGAACCAATCTGTGACACAGAGGAAGCCTGACCAAGAAATCCGAATAATTAAAATACATTATGCGATGAACGAACTAGCCAACCAGCATCGTCGATCGAAATAGCGCCTTCAACAATTTTCCCCTGCTTGCCGCTGGTGCCAACCAAAATCGACTGGTTGCTCTGCTGAGGGCTTTCCTTACCCTTCCGGTGTCTACATTTCGGAAAAGACTCTGATTGTTGAGCCGATCTTGCCGTCTCTTGGGCGGCAGAAAGTTTACAGAACCGTTCCTCTTCTCGTGGTTTAGAATTCCCAGTGCCAAAGGCACTGCTGAAGTCTACCGAAGCACGCAGATCTTGGTTAACGTTTTCAACATCGTTGTACCCAAAAGGTAAAGCGACCAGGAGGAAACACAAAAGTAGGATAGTCTAGTTTGCAGAGAAAATGCAGACCTTGTTCGGCTCTTGACTGGGTTTCGGAAACCGGACGAGGCACGAATCAGGTCAACGGCAACCAGTAACCGTCCCAAACGTTGGGTGCTGACTGAGTAGAAAACGATGCTAATAAAATCATAAAAATAACTAATATTTTCCGTTATAATTTTTTTTTTTTTTTTTAATAGCATTTTCCCTTTTATCCCATATTTTCTTTTTTTTACTTACATTTTTTTTTTCTCTTCATCCTTTACGGTTGTCGCCTCCCAGAGTTACGATCGTCACCGCCAATCCCCAGTTAACCTTCAATTAGTCGTGATTTCTTTCCCTCTTCCACTTTTTTCCTTCTTTGCCTTTAGTAGTAGTTTAGTGTGTCAGTTTTCGCTCTTCCGATACTGACGATTTTTTTTTTCCCCTAACATTTTTTTTTTTTTTTTTTCCCTCCTTCACCCACTTAACTTTGTGCCGCCGCCGCCGTTCGTCGCCCCCCCTTCCACCCCCCCCTCCTCCTCCCTCCATTCCCGTGACTACCCTAGGGACGGCTACCTTGGGTGTTCCCTCTTGGAACAAATTTTCCTAAGCTTTTTTTATTTTATTCTATTTTATTTTATCATTCTTTTTCGTTTTCTTTTTTTGCCCTCTTGTTCTACCCTCCCCCCCTTACTTTTCACTCTTCCTTCGCCCTGTCTCCGCATCTATACGCGTTGTCCCTGGCAGTTGTGATCTTCCCATCAGAGTCATCCTGGTCAATTTCGCGCGCATTGTTGACGCGAAGCAAAAATTGGCTAGCGAAATTTCCCTCTAGCACTGCTGATTGTGTTAGACCCACTTACACGCCGCCTCCCTGGTGGATCAGAACCATTGACTGTTTTGACAACGTGCGGATAGTGAGAAGTTCCCACACAACTCGAGTTTCTGGTGGGTGACCGTGGGGAATTCAGATTAAGCATCTCGACCTCTTTCCTGACCTCTTTTCTGCAGTGGAGTCGAACTTGATCCTGCACGTCTATCGTCGACCTTGAGGATCCTTGAGCGTCGATTTGCTTATCGAACCTACCTCTTCCGCGAATCTCATCGTCAATTCTCCGCATCAGGTGGGAGGATTGTTCATTTGTCGGAACGAGCAAAGGAAAAAAAAAGGAACCAGAAGTCACAATCGAAGAGAAGCGAGCACACAACTCCGGACTGGAGAATTTTGCGAGCGAAACGCGATCAGGATTTGAACAAGGTGGCATTGGCAGTCTTTTCGCATCCACGGAGCACTGCCTTGGTCGCAAGACACATCCTACGAAAAGGTTTTCTCGCCCTGCGATCAATGATCGAGATATCGTGAAATCTCCTTTCGCCAGTCTCTTACCCCAATTCTCTTCTCCTCCCTCCTTCCCCTCCTTCCGTGTTTGAAAGCCTCTCCGCGTTCAAGATGGATCCCAGATCTCATCCTTCACGGCCCCCATCCACCAGCCTACCCCAGGGCTCCACGCCTTTGTCCTCGACACCCATCTCGAGCATGCCCATGCCTCAGTACACCATGCAGCCTCAATACCCTGTGTCCCAGCCGCATACTCTTCCCCCGCTGCAGCCTCATCACAGTCAATCCCCTGCCCCTCACTCCTACATGGGCCAGCCGTACCGGCCGGATCTGTCGAGGTATCCCGCATCTACTCACGATGTCTACGCGTCTTCCGCGGCTCCTATCATGCCTCACACCACCGTGGGTAGCCTGCCTCCCTCGTCGTTCCTGTCCCACCCCAATCCGCAGGCTCAACCCCAGCCGTCGCAAGCCTACCCTCCGCCTCATAGCGTGCTGCCTCCCGCGTCCAGCGCGCAGACTTATCCCCAGCCGATTGCGCCGGCGCCTCCGCGTGACCGTCGCTCGGACTTCTCCGGCCTTCCGTCTGGTGCTTTCAGCTACTCCGATAACAAGGGATCGCCTTGGATGAACCCCGACCCTGTTGCAGGTGCAAACGGTGCTCCCCCGTATGCTGCGAAGGAACCACCTAGGACACAGGTTGTTGGGTCGCAGGGCCGCCGCGGAATTCTGCCGAGCGTTCCGGGACGCGCGACTCCCGTCACGAACGGTGTCAATGGTACCGCGAAGAACACTACTATTCCGGCCAAGGATGCGGATGGAAAGTTCCCTTGCCCGCACTGTAACAAGACTTATCTTCATGCGAAGCATCTGAAGCGCCATTTGCTCAGACGTGAGTGCCCCTCTTTCCATTTGTATAATATGATAGCGCATGGCGGGGATCGAATTGTTCCGATGACTAATCTATGTTTTCTTCGGTAGACACTGGAGACCGTCCGTACATGTGTGTGCTCTGCAAGGATACCTTCTCTCGCAGTGATATCCTCAAGCGCCACTTCCAGAAGTGCTCGTTGCGCCGCGGTAACCCTACTGGGGCGACTCACCTGTCGCACCCTCAGGCACACTTGAAGCGGTCTCAAGCTGCGCAAAACGCCGTTAAACCCGTTCAGGATGAAGTCAATACGACCGTCCCGCATCCCAACGGTATGCCGGGTGCTACGTATGGCGAGGCGCCCGTGAACGGCAATGGCATGGCTCCCGGTCGCCCCGGATATCCGGAACAGCAGCCTTTGGGATTCTCCATGCCTTCCGTCAATGGGATGAACCGCGGTCAGCCCGAAGACGCGTTCCCCGGCGGACAGCCCCACCAGCGTGGACCTTGGCTTGCTGCTCCCAAGCAGAACCCATACATGGTGCAGCCTGGCGCAGATGCAAATGGCCAGCAGCTGAATGTTGATCGTCCTCCTATTGAGCAGGTAAAGCCCCCGGTTGTTCAAGACCCTAAACGTCCTGTCATGCCTGGACCTCCCAATCACGCTGGCGAAATTGACTGGACTTCGATGTTTCAGCCCGGAGCGTCCGACGGTTACATCAATCCCGTCTTCCCCCAGACCATGGCGTCCGGCCAGGAGCCTATCCACGCTCACGTCGATACCGAACGCAAGTTTTACCCCACCACCACCGCTGGTCCCCAGGAGGGTGGGATGAACGGTCTCTACCTGGCTTCGACCACGTTGAGTGGCGACGGTAAGTGAAGGAGTCCCGGAACTCAACTCCTGCCCCTGCATATGGATGACGGCATGCTAATCCCCGGATCCCAGGTACTGTCCAGCCTGCTAGGCAATAGTGGTGACTTGGAAGTGGATGTCTTGAGCTGACCACGTTGAGCTTGATGTGTATAACGTCAAGGGAGACGGAGCACTGCGGCCATAACGAACGGTTACAAATTGTCTTACTAACTGGGTTACGTTGTCAAACGATGTTATGCATCAGTCTAGCGATGTCTTGCAATGCTAGTCATTTGTCTGGGAGTATCTATGGGGACGCTTCTCCGATCATGCTGATGATGCTCTTACACAAGGGTTTACATGCTATGCGGTTTGGTGCCTTATCAGCCTCCTGGATCATGCGCATGAATCCAGCCTGGAAAGCCACATGAATGATTATCGAGGGTTATCCCTATAAAAGAAAAAAATATGAACCGGAAAATGGAAGGGAAGAAAAAAAAATACAGATAGAAAAAAGCTCGTTTCGGCCACCGACTCCGCGCAGCGCGCCACAGCGTTGGTCTAGATTACAGCATCCGGATTACTCATTGTTATGAAAACGTCTTCTTTTGTCCTACTGGGTTATCTGGTCGTCCATTGTTTATTTGAAAAATCTTGTGAGCATTTTCTACGGCGAGTGCAGATTTGCGGTGATTCTGGACCTGTTTTGTTTTGTTTCCATCCATTATGAGTGGGTTGATGGGATGGTGTGTGTGGTTTTTTAACTGGCGTCCAATCATAGACTTGGGCATGTGTTTGATTTTTGTTGCGTCAAGGGCTCTCTCATCTTAACGAGTCATCAAAAGATTTCTTGCGGGGAAGGCTTCCGTCCACTCTTCGTTTCGCGTTGCATGTTCCCTTTTCCTGTTCAAATTCGAGCTGCACGGAGGGTTGAGTGTGTTCGGGATTTGTTGCATAACCGTCACGGCCGTTTCCTATCCGCATGTTGTCTTCCAGTCGACCATATAAGTACATACTGTGTGTCCGATGGAGGGCATACGAGGTCGAGCTAGGATGAAAGGTGTTGCGTCGTCTTGTGTTTACTATTTGCCTCCTGCGTTTCTATCCAATGTGTTTTTGTGTCAATGTGCTTCGGTTTCCTTTCGTGTCTCATGCTTTATTCTTTTTTTTTCTGTTTCTTTTCATCTCTTTCATTTGTGACCGAAAAAGGTAGCATGGTGCTTTTCGACTGCCCGATTTTCCTACATTTTCGCGGCTGGGTTGCCTGCAGATCCTGGCCGCAGTCAGGGAGACTCCTGCTGTGTTGGAGCTTGTTTCATTCTTTTTTGTTACTCCGGACGGCGGTTGGTTGATCTGCCTGGATGCACACCCCTGGTCAGCCCCCAGATGTTCCATACGTCGGTTATGTACTTGTTCTATCCATGATGCCGCATGCATTTTCTTCTTGTATCTGGTCCTGGAGTCTGGAGGCCAGGGAGGCCGATTGAAAAACCCCCTGCATCAGGCCTGGTGGAAGTCGTCACTTATGGGAAGCCACGGGAATCCAAAAGCTAGAATATAGACAGCCAGTGATTCGGAGTTGAACGAGAAATAATAAGGGCCATATTTACATGACTTACAATTAATCTGGGAGGGGGTGTAATAGAGAAATAGCAGAGTACTACAAAGTACTACTTGAGTAGTTACTCTTTACTAAGGTCAACTAACTAGCTAACTAGCTAACTAGCTAAGTAACTAATGAGAGAGCCTCACGGGATCGGAAGGGGACAGGCCATGTGAACACCCCGTGACTGCCTGGAACTGGACTTTCCCGACCGAACAAGCCAACCTTTGGTCCGGAGCGGAGATGTCTGGAGAAGATCCCGGGATTTCCCTACGGTGAGTGCTGGATGGTTAGTGCGATCGGGTACTCTTGTTGCAGGTGATGTGATTCTTGTTTTTTTTTTTCTTGTTTCGCATGTGCCAAAGTGTACGTGTAGGCCGATACTTTACTTGGGGAAAGAGAAAGTGGGGGTAGATTGATAGAGATAGAAAGACATAGTAGCAAGCATGAGAGATAAGAGACTACTTAACATTCTAAGTGATGAGTGATTATTTCATCCCCTCCTATTACCAGTAGATATAATTAAGTAGTAACTGATAGTCTACAGTACTTAATTAATAGACGTCACCGCCGAGGGGCTCCCCCGGATTGATATCCACCCCCGCTGATTGGCCGCCGCCCACGGGACTCCCCGGAGGTCCTCCAGTTTCAACTTCTGAATCTCTCGTCCTCCGCCGTTTCTCTCGTCATCGTCCACCTCCTCCTCCATCCTTCTGGCTCCGATCGTCCGTCCCCTCCTGCAGTCTCCTTTTGGTCCTGTCTGTGCTTGTGTACTCGTGTACTCTTGTACTCAGTCGCTCTCCTCCATCCACACTCTCCTCTCAGACCCCCGTCTAGATCTCGTCTACTCCGCAACTCCGCGGCTACTATCGCCCCGATCTCGACCGACGACCACCGACACCAACTCTATATACAAGACGCACAATTCCCTCACCTCACCACACCACTTCTCACAACCGGCAACCCATACCTTCTATACCAATATTAGCAAACACACCTGCGACCGACTACAGGCCCTAGTCCTATCCGACTAGCGTACCCCTGTCAGTCCAAATCTACTCCCTCCATCTCTATACTCTCACCGTGGCTCCCCCCCTCGCCACCATGTCCACCAACCGGCCATTCCTGGCCAACTTCCTAGCGGCCTTTCGCGCCCAGTCCACATACAAAGCCTCAGCGGCAGGTTCACAATCCGCGACCGCTGGTCCATCCTCCTCTCTCTCCTCCACCCAAATCTCCCAAGGCGCACGAGCCATAGCCACCAAGGCCAGCAACGGCAACGCAGCCGCTTCCTCATCAGATGCCTCTCCATCCACCACCACCCATCACTACCACCATCATTCCACCACAAGCGCTTCATCCTCCTCCCACTCCCGTCCTCACTCGCACCAGCGATCTCCATTGAACCAACCCGAATCTTCCCCAGCATCCCCGGCCCCACCTCAGACCCAGCAGGCCGCTTCTTCTCCACCCACTCCGGCCGCATCAAACCCCATTCCGATCACAAACAGCCAAGGCCGCCAGCGTCGCGGCAGCGACAGCTCCAGTGGCTCGGGAGGGTTCCGCGATGCGCTGGGTCCGGAGAAGTGGTATATCGGAGGTCGAACGCCTGGCGGGGAGGAGCGGTTCTACCGTTTAGGGATGGTGACGAAGGGCGGAGGTCGGCTCGGTGGGAGCGGTAGAGTGGGAAGCATTGATCAGCTAAGTCTGTGACTGACTGATTGATTGATTTATTGATTCATGGTGTTTGGGGATATGAGCGTTATGGTGGAGTTTCTTCCCTTCATTTTTCTCTATTACAATTTCACCCCCCCATGATTAGGGGTTATTGGCGTCCAAGTAGGGCATTGGATGGCGTTATACTTTCCTTTTCTTTTCTTTCTTCCTTTTGTTTTCCCCCCTTTCTATCCCTCCGGTGAATGGAATACAGACAAAAAAGGTACCGCTTTTAACTTTCGGGGGGTTCGATTCTCTTATTATATGATTGATCCATTCCCTTCTGGTGTTGATATGGAATCTTCTTTCTCCGCTCCGCTATGCTATGCTATGCTACGCTACGCTACATCCACACCGGTGTGTATCTGGATTGAGTTTGAACTGTACATGAAGACAATCCTTGTGCTGTGTGATGCTCGTCTTATGTCTTTCGATAAAAGGTGCAGTTGGTATGATTTGAGAGAAGATGGATGGATGAAATGAATGTTAGATCTGATCTGAAATCCGAATGTATCAATCAGCATATGACCGACCTAGTTAGGTTTCCTACTAAAAGCAAACTTCCAATTTTACACTCACACTCATCATCCAGAATCCAATTCAATCTATCACCCTGATAGCTACTTCACCTACCTACTCAATCCCCAGCAAGCAACCTCTCCCTCTCCTCATCATCCCCATCTCCATCCCCATCCCCAAACCTACTACCACCACAACAAGCATCCCCCCTCAACCCAACCCCCACCACCACCCCCGTCACCGCACAAACCACCCCCAACCCCACAACCACAACCCCCCACCCAAACCTCCCCTCCACGAACCCAGCCAACGGCCCCAAACTCAGTCCTAGGAACTGCGCCATCGTCTGAATCCCAAACGCCTGGGCGACTGCGCCCCTGGGCCCGAAGATCCCCGGCTCCCGGCGCTCCATGGTATCCAATACGCGCTGGGTCTCGAGGTACAGGGCCGGGGTGGCGATGTTGACGAGGAGGCCGGTCAAGGTGAGGTTTATCATTAGGAGGGTGATGTGGGTGCTTGTGGGGTTGGTGGAGAGCGCGAGCATGCTGAGTGGGATGGGGAGGAGGAGGAAGGTCGTTGTTGCGATGGGGTGTGGGGTTATGGTGTCGGTTAGCTTTCCTATGGTTATAGAGGGATAGGGTTAGTGAGATGGGTGGTTTGGGGGGAGGGGAATGGGGGAGGGGTGTACCGAAGTAGGGCTCGAAGAGAGCGGTCATGGAGGAGGGGAGGAAGGTTAGGCCTGCGCCTAGGGGCGTCCAGTTGAAGTGGGATTCGACGAAGATGGGGATTGTCTGTTATTTTTTAGTGGGTGAGTGGGTTGTTAGTTTGTGGTGTATGGATGGGGAAGTGGGGGGAGGGACGTACGGCGTCAAAGGCTGCGTATATCATGCCGTGGACGAGGAGACCCCAGGATGATATGAGGATGCGGGGCTGTTGGATGAGGAGTAGGAGGGTGGGCTTGCGGGAGTGTTTGGGTATGATGGTTGCTTCGTTCTCTGTGGTTTCGGGTTGAGGTGTGCTTGACTCAAAGGGACTGTCGTGGTTGTTGGTTTCGTTGTCATTGTCGGCATCATCTTGCGATAAAGCCATCCACCGCTTCGCGACCCTCTTTTCGATCACTGCAAACCGCATCACCAGGTCTAATCCTACAATGGCAAACGCCATTGCAAACACGGGTTGATAGCCTGCTACTCTGTACACCAGACCCCCCAGTAATGGACCTAGCAGGAACCCTAGGGTAACCGCTGACCCTAGGTATCCGACAGTCTGGCCGAGGTTCTCGAACGGGACGGAGTCGGTGAGAAGAGCGAGTCCAGCGACGACGACCATGGCGGTTGCACTACCTTGTAATAGGCGTGCGATGACGAAGAAGCCGATGGTGCGTGCGAGACAGAGGATGAGCATAGATGCCCCGAGCAGAATGAGGCCGAGCAGGTAGGGGAGTTTGCGCGTGGGCGCAACGTCGATCAAGTATCCGAAGATCGGGCAGCAGATGAATGCGACGGTGGCTTCGCAGATGAGGAGAATGCTGACCCAGCGTTCGCCTGGTTTTGTATCAGAAGGTGTAGACTAGGTTGGGGTGATTGTGGTGGTGGACGTACGGTCTTCATAGGGAATTTTCGCGCGGTCGACTAGGGCTGTTGGCATGACGGGGACGATCTAGAGAGTTAATTGGCGATATAGATGTGAGTATGGATGATGCTCACCATGGCATAGAGGAAGTAGTCCTGCCGGTGTCAGCTATTGTGTCTCTGGTAGAGTGATTGTCTGCATACCGTGAACGAAGAGGTCCAGACTGTCGCGATGATGAAGGCTGTAGAGGAACGGTACTTGAGAAGCCATGGCGGGCGCTCTCTACCTTCACTTGTAAACCACATGGTATTCTCAGGCTCGTCGATTTGATGTCCTGGTCTCAGCAGGATTCAGCCGGATAGCTCTCATTGCTGAACCGTTGGACAATAGGCCGGGCCCGCGGTATCGGACAGGTCCGTAGGAGAGCAATTGAAGGCCAGTCGAGGGTCGAAACGGGATATGCTATATTGAGAAACTCAGCAGATCCCGACATTTCTTGCAATGATGGCGGACACCATCTTGAGTCTGGGGATTCATTGTTTGTTGAGTCGCGACATTCTTTCGAGTGGATGACGTCTGGGCAGTCACATGTCCGATACTTCCTCTACATTTGTAGGGTTTCTTGGTAGTCTGGCTGTCATTTCTTGCTCTTTCATGTAACCGCTGACGGCAGCATAGATGAATCCATCCCAATCACATCACTTTGGTTACATCCATTACATTCATTCTAGCCAAACAAATCTCCGGCAACCACAGCCGGGATTGCCTGATGTTTGCATAACCCCAGAGGTTACGAATCCCGGGGCGATAAGATAAAGCGAGGGAGGCTGCGGCCGTCAAGTCCCGCGGGCTTCGGAGGTGGCCGATACGCTGCCATCTCCCCATCCCGACTGCTCCCTGGCTCCGGAGAAGTCTTAAAAAGCTTCATCCTGCTGCCACAGGGCTTGTTGCAGTTGAAACTTCCAGTTCTGTGTTTATTGTCAATACCCTTCTTTGGTTGCTCATCTTCCTCTCCTCCCTACCCCATACCCACCATGTCTTCCCCAGTTGCTGCGGCCCGCTACGGCAAGGACAATGTCCGAGTATACAAGGTCCACCGCGATGAGAAGACCGGCGTCCAGACGGTCGTCGAGATGACCGTCTGCGTCCTTTTGGAGGGTGACATCGATACCTCGTATGTATTTTCCTTCTTCAAATCGAAATCAGAGCTAACCCTCATTTCCTACAGCTACACCAAGGCCGACAACAGCGTGATTGTCGCAACCGACTCCATCAAGAACACCATCTACATCACCGCCAAGCAAAACCCCGTCACTCCCCCCGAGCTCTTCGGCTCCATTCTTGGATCCCACTTCATCACCAAGTACAACCACATCCACGCCGCCCATGTCAACATCATTACCCACCGTTGGACCCGAATGACCATCGACGGCAAGCCGCACCCGCACTCCTTCCTCCGGGATGGCGAGGAAACCCGCAACGTGCAGGTCGACGTCGTCGAGGGCAAGGGCGTGGACATCACTTCGTCTCTGGCCAAGTTGACCGTGCTGAAGAGCACCAACTCGCAGTTCTGGGGCTTCCTGCGCGACGAGTACACCACCCTCCCTGAGACATGGGACCGTATTCTCAGCACCGACGTCGACGCCAGCTGGCAGTGGCGCCGCTTCAACGGGCTGGACGAGGTGCGCGCTACTGTGCCTCAGTTCGATGCGACCTGGTCGGCGGCCAGGGATATTACCCTTAAGACCTTTGCCGAGGACAACTCGGCCAGTGTCCAGAACACTATGTACAAGATGGCGGAGCTGATCTTGGCTCGTCAGCCCTTGCTTGAGACGGTCGAGTACTCTCTGCCTAACAAGCACTACTTCGAAGTTGGTATGTATTTCATCTGTTTGATAGATTCGTTCGTCTTGAATTCCGGCTAATCATTGTTCGTCACAGACCTGAGCTGGCACAAGGGCCTGAAGAACACCGGCAAGGACGCTGAGGTGTATGCGCCGCAGACCAACCCCAACGGGTTGATCAAGTGCACGGTTGGTCGCAACACGAAGGCGAAGCTGTAGGATGATTTGTAGTATTGCATTAGCAGTTATGAGATGGAGTTCTGGCACTTGTATATAGGTTAGGGATAAATAGCATCATTCACATGTTCTGATACATCATGATCAATGCACAAGCTGTTGTAATTGTGTAGCGTAGCTAGTAGTAGTAGTAGTAGTATAAACAAGATATGTCACATAAAAGATAAAGATAAAGGAAATAAAATCACAGAACTCCCACCCATGCGCTAGCAAGTCATAACATGACAACAGCAATATCAATGACATATGTAAAAGTACAAGAGGTTTAAATGGTAACAATGGTATCCGATCCAGCAAGTCGACAAGATGCGCAGACAATAAAATGCAATTACGCATCGGTCTTGGCCGTCTTGAACGCCTCCTTCACCTCGGGCAAGTTTCCGATGACCGACTGTCCGTTAAGCTTGACAATGTTCTCCTTGTAGGGGTGGGCGAGACCTTCGAAAGCTATACAACAACGTCATTAGCATACATCCTCAAACGACATACCATATACCAGTCTAGCCCCAAGGTGGAGACGACATATATGTATCCAATTGATATTAATATCAGAGGTATACTCACTCTTCAGCCTAGCCAAGCGCTTATCCCGCAAGCGGTTCTTGGGCAACATGCCGCGAACAGCACGACGAAGAACCTCACCACCGCCCCATTTCTCAAACATCTTGTCCATAGTCATGCTCCGCAGACTACCGGGGCGGGTGTTGTGAGTGTAGTACTTCTTCTGGAAGCGCTTCTTGCCGGTGACGCGGAGGTCGTGGCATCCGACGGCGACGACATAGTCACCGCAGTCGGTGGAGGGGTCGTAGACGGGCTTGTTCTTGCCCATGAGGGTGAGGGCAATAGAGGAGGCAAGTCTACCCAGACTGCGAGGGTCACTGCCGACGTCGACGTAGTGCCATGTTCGGGAGAAGGCGAGACGGGTCTATAGCATCATATTGATATCAAAGTTAGACAATGAGCATAAACAGATAGATATAGAGAGGGAGGGAGAAGGGATCAATAATATGCAATTGAGAGAATAGTGGGGAGGAGAATAATGGGATATACCTTTCCAACAGTCTGCGACATCTTGACGTAAAACGAATAGCTATAGCTATATGCCTCTTACTTCAATCTATACCTACAACAACCTGGGCACTGGTCTCTATCCCGGGAGTCCGAACTTTCCCCATCACGTGATGTAATCCAACTCCCCCCGACAAGCCCTACCTCAAGGTCCCAAAGCGGCCTAGCGCCGCGCACTAAGCGAGAGACCAAGAATTGGACAGTCAGCAAAACCACAAGCCCCAAAGAAGAAATCGCACCGCCTGACTGTGCGAAGCGAAAATTAATACAGCGCGACTCCGTTAATCGACGACAAATACTCCACGACCCCGACACCGTCTACCTTACTTCCCACCACCCAGCACACTTCGCCGCCTCCCCATCATGGCTTCCGTCCCGAGTGTGCAATGCTTCGGCAAGAAGAAGACGGGTGAGTTTTCCTCTTGTTTTTGATATATAAATGGATTAGGTGGAATTTGAAGATTGGGGGAGGGTTCGGGATGTTGGGATGATTTGTTGAAGGTAGCATGGGATGCTAATGGTTGATGTGATTTTTTAGCCACCGCTGTCGCCCACTGCAAGGTATGAGAATAACGTTCTCTGTCTATCTGTCACCTTCCTGCTGGTCTAGGATTTATCGTGTTTGCGGATGCCGATGTGTCGTTCGATATTGGTCAATACTTGGGTTTGGAAGGTTGAAGGAAGCTTGGGTATCTATTCGACATTAAGGGTTAAGGAACATGGAATGCATGGAAACGCGAAGGATCTGATATCGAGTATCGAAAAATAATTGAACGACACGAATATGCAAATCTGAAGGAAGACGAAATACCTAAAGGGGAGAAAAAGGAAGAAGGACATGCGCAACCAAACTCGAACGACACATCTGCATCCGCACCGCAATATATCAGATGAACCAAAACTGCGACAGAAAGAAGAAGAATAAGAAGAGCGTCAAAACTGATTCGTTTCTTCCAACTACAGCAAGGCAAGGGCATGATCCGGGTCAACGGCCAGCCCCTCTCTCTGGTCCAGCCTGAGATCCTCCGCTTCAAGGTACATACTCACCTGTCGGGATTTCTTCTACGAAGTGGCAATGACGGATCGAATTAACACGCGAAATTGGAATAGGTCTACGAGCCCCTCCTGATCGTTGGAGCCGACAAGTTCGCCGGTGTCGACATCCGTGTCCGTGTCTCCGGTGGTGGTCACACCTCCCAGGTTTACGCCATCCGTCAGGCCATCGCCAAGTCCATCGTCGCCTACTACCAGAAGTACGTCGATGAGCACTCCAAGAACCAGCTGAAGCAGGCTCTTGTCCAGTACGACCGCACACTCCTCGTCGCCGACAACCGTCGTACGGAGCCCAAGAAGTTCGGTGGTCGTGGTGCCCGCGCTCGCTACCAGAAGTCCTACCGTTAAACGGCTTCATTATTACATCAACAATATACACACATACAAGCTTGCTCCGCCTCTGCCTGTTTTTCTGTTCTCATTCCTTTTTGTTTCTCATTCCGTTCCGTTTTCGAAAGAAAGGAATTTAAACCATGGATTTGGGGGACAAAAACCTTACTTTCCCGGCTGTTATGCTTCCCCCCACCTTTTACGGTTCGAGTTTTTGCTTGCTTGGCTCGGATCGGTTTTAAAAAAAAAGTTTTCCTATAACGTTTCCCCTCTTATGATTATGGCCGGGTTATGAAGGGTTTTGTTTGTGTGAGGCAGAAAACGGGATATCATGCGGGATGGTGTTGTTGTTGCTGTTTGTCGTTTTAACGGTTGTACTTATTGGGGTGAGGGAGAGAAGAAGAGAGAGATCTGGTGTGGTGGTCCCATTCCACCACTGCAGACAATTCAATCAAATAAAGAGGATGGTTTGGGTTGTTTACAGTGGCTGTGTTTGGAAATTATGGTGCAATGCTGGCCCCGGTCTTAGGCTGTTATTTAGTATAAGCCTGGACTATCTTAAATATCACCCAATTTCTTTTTTTGTCGTCAGCCCTGTCACTATAAAAGGTTGTATTGGACGTCCGTGCGTTGTATTAGCATACAAACGCACGTTCTCTTAACGGATAAACCGTTTTAGATGACTGAAATACGCTGGCTATGGTAAGTAATAGCATCTGGCAATCAGTCTGGCCATCCCCCTCGTAGATCACCCGCCATCTCGATTCATTTTCACCCCACTCGCCGTCGCCTATCCGCCATCTTCGCCCGTCCAGCCTGATCGATCATTCCGTTCCGTTAAACCAGATCCCTTCCACGCAACGTACTACCCTACTAGCACCAGTTCCCCCAGATTTGATGACTGGTTTCGCCTAAAGGGAATGTGCTGCTCGACTATTTGGTAGCACAGCACTTCAAAGAAAGTACAAAGGAAAAAAAGAGACGAGAGGTGACAACTCAGGCGGTAACGCTATTATCAGCCCATCGCATTCCATTGTTCATCCTTCCCAGTCCGTCATGGCTCGTATGGTCGTCCTCATCGTCGGCTCCATCCAGGGACAGAAGTTGAAAACGATTGGGCACGGAGCCGGTTTTCTTTGCCGGTGCTTGTGGTTCTTTCTTGGGGTACTTCCCCGAGGTACCTAAACACTCGTCCGGATAGAACCCAATTTTCATGCCCTTGTACGTGAACCGAGACATCATGCAGGAGCGTGCAAAGAGCGCATTATGCACTGAATTGGTGGAGATGTAGGCATTGCCATTCTTGAATTGTACGGAGATCACGATTAGGTTGTGGATATGGTCCAGATCCTTCCGGATGACCCACTCCGTGACGTTCGGCTGTACATTGTAGAGGACTAGATTGCGCGATGCTCCATTGTCAATTTTGGCCCGGACATAGGGAGGAAGGTAGAACTGTCTGTCATTCCAACCCACTTCCACCTATAGTATCTATTAGCGGTGCTACCGTTTGCCGAATTGGGCACTTACGCGCTTCCCAGCAACAATGAGACCGTAGGTCTTCGCAGTCCGGAAGAATTCACGAGCGGCCGCTTCCTCGACAAAAGACACACTGGCCATGTGTTCCCGCGTACGTAAATAGATGTGCAGCAGGGCTCCGCCCCTCATGGCTGCGACGATGTCTCTGTGCGTGATACGGTCGGGAAGATTCCGAATTAGCACGGTACGTTGGGCGCTTGGGGTAGGAGAAGATCCTGCACTTCTGGAAGACTCATCAAAGTCATCCTTGTCTTCGCTGTCATGGGAATCCAGGAGAGCGTCTTCGTCTTCGTCCTCATCTTCACCAACGTCGATTTCTTCAGGGTCATGGACTTTCACGTCTAAGTGTTCATGACAACCAGGAGCCTTGTTCTCGAACGCCGCATGCGATTTCGCTGGGCTCTGAGAGCTATTTTCGCGGCTAGTTTGGTGAGAAGGCTGCTGAGCAGCCCCGTAGATTAAGACCTATATCTGTTAGTAAATGTACGCCAATCAGTGGGCGTGTGCTGACATCAAGAGTTTCCTGGGACAACCCTCCATTGAGGAGTGAGGTTCTTAATTTAGCTGGAGTGATAATGTCAGCTGCAGAGATATCAGGTATATGAGAGGCGGTCGCATACCAAAATGTTGCGAGTCTTGGAGCTGCGAAGTGTCACTGGTCAGTGAGGGGCCATTTTGGACCTGTCACATTGTACTCACCAGACGATCATATTCCGAGCGGGGGATGGTGACGGTTTCTGCGTTTGACGGGGTACTTCTATAGCTTGGAAGTTGCTGTATCATGGTGAAATCATCAGATCAGCTCGCATTGATGAGATTCTAAGCGAGCAGTTGAGGGGACTCACAGCATATGGTCTGTTTATAGAAACCAGTCAGTCGGACGAGTACATATCTCAGTGAGCATATAATGGAACTCGAGTATGAGGTACTCACCTTCGAGGTATATAGCTATTTGGATGGCCTGTGAATGAGGTCGACGAGGCCATAGTACGAGAATCTGGGGTGTGGGGTGATTTTAGTGAAGATCAGGCAATCCGCCAGCAGCTTGACAACTGCAAATTGAAGCCAAGCTTACCTGAAGAAGTAGACATTGAGCTAATACTAAAAAGAAGCTGTTAGTCTGAGCAGTCTTCACCTGGAAGATGCAGAAGAGAAGCTAAGACCAGCGCAAGAGATGG
Source organism: Aspergillus costaricaensis CBS 115574 (assembly GCF_003184835.1). NCBI lineage: Eukaryota > Fungi > Ascomycota > Eurotiomycetes > Eurotiales > Aspergillaceae > Aspergillus > Aspergillus costaricensis. The sequence goes on from NW_020291803.1 coordinate 1,093,965, forward strand.
TTGAAGGAACGAAGAGTAGAGAAGTACTAGTAGAGGGGAGAAGAAGAGAAAAGGGAAAGTTGATATCTCCAATCCCCAGTCGCTCCACATCCACTTTGCAAGAACGATGGATCACCCGACACTTTTATTCTTCCCTCTTTACTCATTCTCCTCTTTTCTTTCTCTTTCTTTTCTACAAGGGTCTTGGTTTGAAATCTCCCATATCTTCTTCTTCCTGCTTCACCTTTCACTCTGCTGACGAACATAGTACATTATAGATACAGTCGGGATACACTCACCGTGGGCGCTCCACACGTAGGGAGATATTTCAAAGTGATAAAGAAGAAGACTGCAGATAAGATGCAACAGCGGATCAATTGCAGATGAAGAAAGGAAAGGCGAAGAGGAAGAGAAGGAAGGAAAACGACCGGGGGAGCTGGCAAGCCAACGCATCAGGACCAGCATGGCGAACCAGACTTCAAGGGCGCCCGAACAGGCAAGCAACGAGGCACGCCATGAGAAAGGGCGATTAGGATTGCATGAGCTGCAGCTGTTCCTTCGCCATCTTGCAACGTTTGGGTGGGTTTGGCGTCGCAAATCCCAAGTGCAGCGCTTGTGCGACCAACGGCCACCAACCACCAACCAGCGCAGTTCAGCGGCAAACGGGCGCAGCGACACTGCATTGCGCTGGACAAGTCAGAGCTTGGATACTGGCTCAGAGGCTCTCTACCCCTGCCAGTTAGGCAACATTGTTCTCTTATCAGGCTTCGCAATTAGCCGTCTCCACCATCTGCGGTACGCACGCAAGGCGCATTTCGCTCCTACTTTATGCATAGATAGATAGCTACGGCTTGGTTCTTCCACTTCCACCACCAATGTGCTCGTTCGAAGTACATGCAGGGATTCCCAAAGAGTTAGTTGCCTGAAACCTTCCAATCCCTCCTATTACCCCTCTATCTGCACAAAGCTGTAAGTTCCCGTCGACTCTGTCATCGGTCGATCATAGGAGAAAAAGAATAGAAAAAAAAAATAAAGAAGCAAAGAAAGGATACCATGCCTGCATGGAGTCGCACCGGACTCTACGAGATGGGCGTTAAGCCCACCTATACGATGCGATGGGTAGCTTCCGAGATTAGTGTGTCCCTGTGGCAACCAGTCACCAGCTAGGACGAGAATACTTATACTCCTCGTTCTGGAGGAGAAATTATGGCTGCCGCAGTCTAAGGCCGGGCGCCAACTAGTACAAGGACCAGTGAACGCTATCGCGTACTAACAGCGCCTTCGATACTTCAAGGATTAGCCGTACCTGGGCGTGGATGAGTGGCGTCCCTCTTCCTCGTCGTGCATCTCTCTCGTCGTCCGCTGTTCATATCTATCAGCGTGGTTCTCGCCGTCTGGCTCGCCGAATTTGGACAACATTGATCGCCATTTGCGTCGCAAAGATAGCCAAGAATATCCCCATCACGAGAGTCTGTGGGATATAGCTTCCTCCTGAATCCTGACTCTGCGTCCGCTGCCGGCGATCAGGATCAACTGGACGAGGAGACCCAAATGAGATGGAGACAGACATGGAAAATGGCGTGAACGACGTAAAGACTCCCGCAGACGGGGCCAGGTATGTCAAAGCTGGGCTCAGAACCATTGGCACGAGGGAGAAGACGAGGAGAGGGACGGCTAGTCATAAGACCGAGGCGAATGATGGTCGGGGCCGAGCCAACCTTGTCAAGAGAAAATGTGAGCGCCAGCCAGGAAGGATATGAAAGCAAAGCCCTGATGAAGGGGCCGATCATCTACCTACCACTCTCGAGACTCTGACTTCCTCACCCACCGCACAACCATCTTCAGTCTATCCCGGACACTGGTCGTCGCTAGAAGCTTGTACTTCTCATCCTCCCAGAGAGGCAGAACGCAGGCGAACCACCAGGGAAACACCGCCGGATCGGTAGGCGCCTCGCCATATGCTAGCAAGACTCGCGGATGGAGCCATGCTGCTCCTTCGCGACGGCTTTTGTCGATAAAATCCAAGGCGATCTGAAAAAGCTGTTGCGTGGGCAGAGACTCCGGTGGTGTTGACGCTGCTGATAGCGATTCCCCTGTTCCTGATGACGTTTCCAAAGACTCTAGCCTTTCCTCCTCAGTTATCGCAATATCATCCACACGCTGAATCCTGCCAACATGATATCCATCCACCATCTCAAAGCTCATCACTTTGAAGCGCGACACCCCTGATGCAATCACCAAGCTTCTCCCATCGGGGAGTAGCTCGAACCGCTCCACCACCAGCACCGTACCATACTGCATGAATTGGGCCCTGCCCAAACCTTCCTGCAGCCGACCGGAGCGATTATACATAACCATACCAAATTTCTTATCCCTCGTCTGCATGACCCTATGGATCATAGTCCGATACCGCGGTTCAAATATATGCAAGAAAGTCGGCATAGTCGGGAACGAAAGCGAGCTCACGAACAAGGGAATAGTCCGTTCTCCATCGCCAGTAGCGGCCACTCCATCCTCATTAGAAGAATCCTCGCGACGCGACTCAACCTGCTCAGGGAACAAAGCTTCCACCAAGTCCGAAATCCTCCTATTAACGGGCTCAGCCCGCACCGTCGAAGCCATATTCAACTTGCGCCGACACAGCGGACACAAATCACTATGATTCAAAACCATAGCCACACATCCGCGACAAAACGTATGTCCACAAGAAGTCGTCAACGGATCCAATATAAGCGAGTAGCAGACCTGACAGTCTAATTCTCCCCGAACTGCCTCCTTCAATCTCTCGTAGGATAGTTGTTGCCCTTGTCCCTCCTCGAATGTAGTATTACCTTCCACCTCCAGCACATCCCCAAACCCAACACGACCCTGCTTAACCAACCCATACACACCCCCTAACAAATCCCCACACCCAATCCTAGCAACACACTTCTCTGTCCCTATGTCTGCCTCTGTCCCTTTCACCTCATCCTCACCCCCCAACCTCTTCCCCTCCCACCTCACATCACAAAACCTCGCACCATCATCACTACCCCCCTTCCCCAAAACCTCCTCAAACACATCCACCACCCTCCCCAACAAAACATCCGTCCCGCAATCCCCCAGACAATGTTCCCCCGAGCAGCTCGTCGCACCATCTCCCCAATAGCACGTAAACCCCTGTTTCCGCTCCTCATCCGCCGGATAAGTAATCCCCGTCCGTTGCCGAATGGGCGGTAGACATGACTTGCAGATCGTGTTTCCGCAGGGCAGGCGCAGCGGGGTTCGGAGCGGTAACGAGCAGCGCGGGCATTGGATAAGCCGGATGATGGAATGTGCGGAGGTTAATCGGGAAAGGAGCGGGTCGCGTGAGCTGTTGTTGTTGTTCAGCGTGTGGTGGTGGTGATCATCGCCGTTTTGTTCTTCTGCTGCAGCGTTGCTGGGATGCGGAGGTGGAGGGCTGGGCATGGTGGCATCTTCCATGGAGGTTCGCGGTATGTAGAGATGTGGGGATCGGAGAGGAGGAGGAGAAGGCAAATATAGAGGAAAGAGGTAGAGAATCTAGTCCAGGGTCGGTCGGTTGGTCGGTCGGCGCTTAGATTGATTGATTGATTGATTTATTGATTGATTGATTGATTGATTGATTGATCGATGTTTTGTTGGGCTTACTTACTGTGACTGACGGGTGGAGACGAGCTGGGCTGGTTGGTCTCCGGAGCTCTCTCCTTCCGGCTGTCATCCGAGGTTCGGGGACGCGCCTTCGATATCATGGCTGGTAGCCAAGACTATCTTTTCTTATAATGTAGCTAAGCTATTAGACATAAATGAATTGATGAAAATTCCATGGACTTGAAGAGAAAAGGTGAATGGTAATCTTTAAGTATATACAGTACAATGTTACCCACGAACGAGAACAGAGGGCACTCATAAGATTGAATGATGATCATCGATGCAAAAAGAATCCCACAAACCCCGTGAAAGCAAAACTCTCGATTTGATGCAAGCATGGTGGATAAAGAAGAAACACAGACAAAGGTATCGGATCAACGGCCAAAAAAAAAGAAAGCCGGAAACCAAGGGTAGAATAGAGCAGAACAACATGATATGCTAACATCCTTTCGTTGCTCATGACCGGAACCATCCAACGCCATAGCCAGGAAGACAGAAATAAAAGGGGGATGTGGCTAAGAAAGAAGATTTCCAAACGTGAGGTCATCGGATGCTTGCTTGTGGATCTAGCTTGACGCATGGTAGTTCGTTAAAAGGAAGATTGTTCGAACAAGCGAGAGACTCGGCGTGCCCATCTAGCTTGATACTTGAGAAGACGATGCCTCCGAGTCTGAATCGGAATCGTCTTCTAACACTATGCGTCGCATGACACTCTTGTCAAACAAGTCCAAGGCAAAGCGGCGTGCAGGCAGTCGGAAGTGGTGGCTTTCCAGGATACTGAGCGTCTTGCGGAAAAGGTGAGGCTGGTGGAAACAATCGGGCTGTTTCGACTTGAGACTGTAGATTCGGGCTATGTTAGCTTTCGTCGCATTTGGTTATTACTATAGAAGGTGTGTTCCTTACTTGTGGAGGTCTGCCGCAGCCCGCTTGGATAACACGGTATTACCCATATCGACTATCAATTTCAAGATCTTTTGATTGGTTGGATCCGTATCCATGGCGGCTTCTTTGAATTTCTCCTGAGACGTGCGCTTCGAGTCAGGGTTCCGGGAATGGCTTGGGAAATCAACCTGCAAAAGTAAGATGGTTAATGGCTGGCGCACAGGTACTGGCTATTGAAGACATACCAAGAAGAGCTTGTTGAAGTCGGTCGGTAAACTCAGTCCCAAAGAATTTCCCTTGTGGTCGAGAGCAGAGTCCCATCCGAAATCTCTCAAGACCTTCAGACCATGTCGACTGCGCGAGATTAAACCCAAAACAAAGAAGGCCGTTCCTCTCATCGTCAGAACCTCCGCGCTTTCGGCGATCTTCACAATATGTTGGACAATATCAGGCTCAAGGAACGGCGCACCGAGCTCCATGGAGCCGACATTACCAACAGCCCAAAGGCAACCTTTCACTTTGAGAAGAGCCTCTGTGTCTTCTTCATCCAGCTGAAAATCGCGGATGGTCCACGCAAACTCATTGAAGTGCCCTGACTGCTCCAGAAGCTTGCATCCTTCCGCTGTCCGAGCGAGTTCTCTATAGAAATGGGGAGGCACTAGTCCGATGTCCTGTAGATCTACAAGATCTTCAGGGACAAAGCTGTTCCGACGCGGTTGATCGACGTAGGCACGCGATAGCGCGGCTTCAACAAGGCCCACGTATGCGTCGTTACGACCTAGAAACCAGTCATCCATTTCCTGTGTAATGTAGTCGAGACCATCCAGATAATGATATCCAACTGAAGTGGACAAAAAGCGCAAAAGTAACGGCGCACCGATTTCGCCCAAGTGATCGAGGGAAGGGCGACACTTGACCACGAACTCGAGATAATGACGCTGATTGCATGCCTCTTCGAGAATCTTTACAGCTACTTGGCATACCGACACGTCAGGGTCGTATAGCTGTGTGACGAGCAGCTTGACCACCCAGTCCGCATTGCCAGTGGCCGACTGTGAGGAAAGGGGAACGTTTCCGACCGCATATTTTCGAAGTAGCCTGGTCGCAAATATGCGAATCTCCTTGGAGCCAGTGGTGAGTGCCTTGGAGAGGATGACTCGTAGGTGACTCTCCTTGGCATAGTCCATGTTACCGAGCAGTGTTTGTATGAGGTCGTCTCGATCCCGAAGCTCAATAATATGGTAGAACATGTTGAGCATGTGCCAACGCTCCATCATAGCAAGCCCGTTGGCGTCGCCACTGAGGACTCCCAGCATTGCAAAGTATCCACCGCTCAATGTGTTGGTCATCTGTTCTTTCGAGAATAATGGCGAGGAGGATGTCAGCCCGCTCATGCGGTCAACCTGCGCAAGGCACTCTGCAACCTGCCTTAAGAACTTGTTCTCGGCCAAGTACTTAATGCCCTCGGGTAATTGCACCAGCGTGCGCATCAGCGCACAACCAGTGCGGACATAACGTTGGTTTGGTTTTGTGTTCGGCAGCATAGAGAACCTATACTTGAATGGCCGGTAGAAACCCATAAGTCGCTTCATGAACTTTGAACCCTTGATTCCTTCCTCCAGTCTTTTGGGATTGGTCAGAGGTCCCTCAACAATACGGTGGATCAGATCCCACTTCCACTTTAGGTAATTCACAGTATTGAGAACATGGGTCTCCAGGATCGCATTGCGGAACTGAGTCTCATCCATGGCAGGACTCAGTTTCTCCTTGTTTTGGTCGCCAGTAAGTATGGAAGCAGAAATGTCAACGTCAACGTTGTAACGCCCCGCTCCATTTGAAACACCCCCGACAGAGCGGGCCAGTGTTCTGTTTATGCTTTCGATCTGGTAGATAGTTGAGGTGGAAACATCGTGGTTGTCGACGTCGAATTTTATAGCGGCTGGTAGCAAATGCGGGAGGACCTGGAGCTTCGCACTGATATGCTGGGGCAGAGAGTGATGTGCCAGCTTCAGGACTTCGGTCAAAAGCAACGTCGCCTTGCGTCTAAGAGACAGGTCCGTTTCATCCTCAATGAGATCGGAAAGAGCCTGCACCGTGTTAACAGTTTACCACAACCCAGAACTGGGAGTACTGACCTTGGACAATCCTGCATCCACCAGGGTTGCGAGGATAAGAGTCGAGAAATGTGCTGTTAAATCAAATCTATTCCCATCGTCATCATAAAAACTTCGAGCTTGCTTTGTATCAGTCTCAGTCCTGAGATTAGCTACTCTTCCGTAAGTTGTCAATCTCCGACCAGCGAGGAATGAGGAGGACCATGAAGGTGGCTTAATCCTCAACGCATCGAACAGAAGCTCCATAATGAGATCCCTTGCCTGGGGATCAGGGTAATGTAATGAGTCCAAAAGTGACTGCAAAGGCTGGGCCCCATTTCTCGCGAGAACTATCAATCCTGGCCACGTCTTGAGCATTGCAGAGATCGCCCTAGCCGACGATTTAAGGCGCCCATTGCGAACAGTATCCGACAAGGAGTCAGTGAACGGTGCGAGAACAGCCTCTAGCTCACACCCTCCCCGAAGATGTTTCCTGCTGTGAGGGGTATCAAGGACATGAAGGAAGCTTGCTATCAGACTTTCTGAGGCGCCAAAAGTCCCCTCTGCTAGAGCATCATGTAGAGTGGCAAAGCCCCCAGAGTATGCAATTAGTGCCGGATCCTTCACCAAGATTTCGGCTAGTGTCATGATGGAAATATTCCGGAGTCGGTCTTCGTAATGTTCAGCAACCGAGACGATCGTTCTGACCACAGCACGCGAGATTTCCCGAACGCCATCTTTAACGTCCAAAAACGCTCTAACAAACTTCAAAGCCTGCTCACGCTCGATGCTCGCCTTGCTTTCCTTGACAAGGGACAATATAACCAGCTCGTCTGTATGTAATGATCGGATGATTTGCAACGACTTCCGATCTGCGATGGCATAACGAGTCAAACGATACCCTGCGGCCACGGCTTCCTTGCTGTCGCTCAAGAGCATTATTTGCACACGGAGCCCAAACACCGACCACTCCAAGTCGTACTTCAAGGTAGGATGTCTCTTGAACAATTCCACCAGACTATTCGCACGCTCAACGTAGTAATCTGGGGACATGCCCTCGATTTCCAGGGCCTGGAGTGTTTCCGCAAGCACATATGTTGGCGATTCCATTTCCGCTTCACCTTCCGGGATCTGCTGCTCCTCGATCGGTATATTGTTCCGAGTGGGCGAACGCATCGAGCCGCTCTGAAAAAGGCTTGAGAGTCGACTTCGGGGAGGGGTGGACGGCGCCTGCGCACGTAGCATTTCCTCCTCCAGTTCATGATGTAGCTCGGCAAGCTTGCGGTTGGATGAACTCAGCTCCGATTCCACCCTTAGCCTCTGATCTTTGGTATGTTTCGGGTTCTTCGCCAGGAGCGCCTCGAGCATGTTTTCCGTCCCCGTCTTGATTTTCATTTCTTTTGCGATCTTGTCCCGGATCACGGCCTGGCGCTCCTCGGTGCTGGACAATTCATCGTGCTCCGTTAGACTGCTCGGTCGTCGTGCGGGAACACCTTCGGGTCGAGGGGTAGTGCTCCGCGACGTCTTCATGCTCTTCAGCTCGGAGCTGAAGCTACCAGGGGCCCCCGAAGAAGGGGCTAATGACCCTCCCCGGAGACCAATGGTCGCGCTGCCTCCAGACTCCGAACGAGCATTTCGTCCGGTTCGCGTAGCGGACTCGGTCCAGCTACCGTCTGCAGTGTTATCCTCCAAGCTATTATATGACCGTCCATCACCCACAGCACGGTGCTGGATTGACGTCGCGGAGAACGCTGAGTTATGTCCGGACGCCATAGAGCTCCATCTAGCCGCAAGAGAGGATTGCGTATCACCTGTCGCAATTGAAATAAGGGACGGAGGACTGCATTGAGTTCGCCGACAAGATTACCGAGACTATCGGAGCGATCGAAGTGCTCGGGGTGACTGGAAACCGACTGCTCTCGATGGGCGTATTCGCTGACGGCGGGCACCTCAAAAGGGAGGGGAGGGGAAACAAAATCACGGCGGTCACGAAGGTGATGAGGCTGAGGGAGGGGGGAAGATCGGGAAGGTTGAGGGCGTCTAAGAATCAAATCACATGTAGCACAGGCTGCAGATGACAACGCTAGATGCTAGTTAGAGGACGAAGCAAGCAATCTGCCTCAATGACCGGGGTCTTTCTCCAATCCCACCGCTGGTGGTTTCAGGCCGGACCCCAGCTGACTAACCCGCTCTTATCGCCTCAGGCTAACTAACTTAACCTAGCAACTATACAAGTTTGTCGTCGCTTCAGTGGCCTCCACTACTGATTGCTCACCGATATTTGAGTATTGGATGTGTGTTTATTCTCTACTTCGTTACCATACATTTAAAGGATTGAATAGTAAATATAATTGATTGGGCTTCGTGATCGATGCCTCTTCGCGAAAGACCAACATAGTCATGAAACACATGGCAAGTAGTCAAACGAGCTAGCTCGTATATATACAGAAGAATCTCTCTGAGATATAATGCATGAAATTAGCGAAGGTTGGGGTGGAAGACAAGTGAGAGATCCTGTTGATGCAATGAAATATTACATGAAGACAGGGGTGAGAATAGAAAATCGGAAAACGAATGAAGATGGCAAGATGCTGTAGTACGACGAACTCCGGATATGCAAGACCCAACGAAAATGTACGCTTGGTAGTACAAAATGCTGATGATGATCGTGATATTCTGCGGGAACTTCATGGCAGCCATGACTTCTCCCGTGACGTCTCAACAACTCCACTTCCACAAAGTGTGCTGTCGCTGTTATTTTCAAGTTTGGCGATCGGCGGTTTCTCTTGTCGCCGTCGGAAGAAGGGTAAACTGAACCTCGAGGTCTTGGTTGCCGACTTCGATCTCCTCCAAAAGATGACGGAGACATAGATGATGAACATTGACCCACATATTATGCCATAAGCAATAGGGGAAGCCGGAGGAATATCAGGGTTTTTGGCAGTGGCATAATGAAACCCTACTCCGCCATTGATGACTCCCAGGGCCGCGAAAAATCGTCCTAGGTAACGATGAGAGACGCCATATAGCGAACTTGTTCCTGTCTTGCGGAAGTGGAGATGTTGCATGATGCCCAGTATTGGCTGGATCAAAACAACACCCCCAACCGCCACATAACCGATGACCGGGTGGTAGCCTCCAATCTCCTGCAGATCTTTGGAGACAGAGACACCGACTCCAAACCCAGCTAACGCTAGGAGCACAGCAAAAAGCTGCAGAGGAGCATGAATCCACGGTACTGTACGCCGAGAAGGGACGATGTACAAAAGAAGAGCGAAGTTGGGAAAGAGAAGGACGAAGGCCACTGAAGTCATCACGCCATGAGCGATTCGTTTCTTGTGGAGAATGGTATCGCTGACTTGCTGCTGATGGGTGTACGCCGAAAGCTCGTGCATGGTTGCCATCGGGACAACGAAGGGGTTGGTATTGTTGCCTCCAACTGCCCAAGTGGTATTCAAGGTGAAAGTGCCGTGCCAGTCATGCTGGTATAACAGCTGGGATACGTTGCTGGACATCATCGGGGGGCCATGCGTCAAGGCCCACATCCAGGTGCTGGAATTGCCCAGTGCACTCTCTCCATTAGCAAGTGTTGTGCAGTTATCACAACGGATATTAGCGGTCATGACCCCGTCGTGGATACCGGAGCCTTCGAGAAGATATGCCTCGATACTCGGGTCATAAAGAGGTTGCACATGGCCAGTTGCCCTCCGAGTGGACAAGGTGACATTGTGTTTGGATGCCGCATAGACGATGAACAAGTTCCCGTCTGTCATTTGCGACCCCTGACCTAGGGCAAACCATTTGACACCAGGTGGTGCCTCTAATTGGAGAAAGATGGGGCCAGAGCCCGTCGAAGAGGTATTCTTCGGTACATTGATGCTATAGGAGACACCTGCACCTTCTGAGGGCCTGTGCTTGACTATTTGGCTGCAGCCTGAGCGCACTGAACAGATACGGTCAGCCAATTCAGCAGGTACAATGACTTCAGAAGGAAGAACTTACCCAGACCAAAGGCAGCGACTGCAGCAGCAAAGAGATTTGAAAACTTCATTTGGAGGGTAATAAGGATCGTTTCAATGTTAGGTTTTGAGGGAAGGAAGGTATAGGTAATTGATAGTCGAATCAGTGTAGATGTAGAGGAAATGAGAGGAGACAGCGGGCCCAAGCCACTTCACGAATAATACAATGAGAAAGAATATAAGGATACCAAAGGAATAGTATCACAAAAGGACTGTCCTGAATAGAATGTAACCAGGATTGCGTGTGGGCGACACCTTCTGGTGGAGGTTTCCTGGGAGTGTAGATGCTGGAATCTTAGCAGTTTATGCTGGAAATCTGATATTCATAGATAGACGAGATGGGAAACATCACTGCGCAGACAGATTCTGTCAGTAAAGACCAAGTATTCTTTTGGAAAATCAACATCTACTGGAATTCTTTCGGTATACAAGACTGCAAGTGCCCCCAAGTTCGTCATGAACCATCAATGGGTCTCGACGACGACGGGGGTACCGCGGTCACGTCCATTTGGCAAGGGATTGCTAGAGCATAGGTGCCATGTTTGGAGGGACAGGGGAAACAAGGGCTGTTCATACTTAGAGCAATTGAAGAATCGAAAGGTGCATGATTGTCCTAAGCCACATAGTGATGTGCCACAGATGCCATGCGACAGATCTGCATGGCAATCACAACGATGAAAGAGATGGAAGATCACGCTACCATGCGGGCGAACACCCTCCGATGGACAGACTAGCAGCTGCCAGGGAGACAGAAAGGGCAGAAGGGCGAGTGAAGGCAATCGAGTCTATTCAGATCCAACAGCGATAGGAAGCAAGATTGGGCCCACGAAAGGAGAAGATCGTCAATCAAAATGGGCGATTGTCAGATAGATATGCCCACCGCGCAAGGCAAGCGGGTACCTTGATTTTTTCTCAGATCAACCATGGCGAAAATCTTCGGGTTTTTCCCAATTTAAAGTTCCCCCAGCTGCCACGCCTCTCCGACCTCTCAGTGGACATATTTTGGAGTGGAATGGCCACATGGTCTGTGCTCGCCAGCTTGTGCCCAGACAGAGCGCTGGAGACTGAGCCCAGCAATGTCCCAAATCATACTAGCAGCCGGAGAAGGGGGATTTCCAACCCAAGGTACGATGACTGCCTAGTGGGCAATTTAATCAAACCAGGATGGGACTATGCCATATCCATGGAGTTGGGTCCATGCGCAACTTTCGTTTGGGTGCTTATTTGCAGACGGGGAGAGGAGCCTGGATTGAATTTGGGTTTCTTGGGGGGGGGGGGGGGGGTGGGTGACTGGGTGTGGGTTTCTGGGAGGGAAGGAAGGACACTAGTACAGTAGTTACTAGTTAGAAAGACAGTCCGACAGACTCTCTCGGAGAGGGGGTGTGTGAGTGTGTGTGTGTGTATGTGGGTGGGTGGGTGGGTGGAAGAGTAATACACAGTACGTAGACTGTAGAGAGGGGGGGCAAAAAAAAGGCGAAAAGGAACTTCTGCCGGGAATCCAGCATCATGATTTTCGACCGTTCAATGGATGGAGACATGCCAATTGGGTCGGAGAGCAGCAGCTGATCAATCAGACTGCAGCCTGCAGCCGGACCCATCAACTCAGTCCTTTTTCCCTTGTTATTCCTTCTGTTGTTCTTCCCTCCCCCCGGTCCCCTTCCCTCACTGGCACGCATCTGTTGTTCGTTTGTTGAAGGTCCATCCATCATCTACAAACGAAACTAGATATTGCTTCGTCGTTTGGTTACACCTTTCTTGACCTGTTCTCAATCCCAGGAGGCTATGGTAAAATGATCTATCCTCCATTCATACCAGAGACCGGAGTAAAAGTACTCCGGAAGGCGAACCGGAGTAAGAGTACCTAAGTTAGTACTGTAAGTTCTATCCAGATACAGGTATCCCGGTTGTTTTTTCCATCTCTCACTCAGCTTTCTCCCCTTCTTCCACCACCACCACCATTGTTTATTATCATTGCATCGTCATCGGTAGCCACTCATCTACTTTTCTCAAAACTGAGTTCTTACTTACAAAGTGGCTCCGGTGTAATAGCTAGCTACAGGTTCTCTACTTACTATCAAGTCCACTGCTACTTGCTATCATCGAGCTCTCAAGTCCGCTTAATGTTCCTGGCGCCAATCATGGACCCTTTCGTCACTAGGCATGAGTGGTCACCCACACGACTTTCTCGGACGCACGAATCCTGTGCAGGACCACCGCTGCCAATCAGCATCCGCCTTCCGTAGCTAAGACCAAGTTCTCGGATCTCGGAAGCAGTCGTATTCTCACCGATCCTGGCGTTCTTTCGCTGCTCATCCAGGGGTGGGCCGACGGAATAGCGGATCCAATCACACGGTCGAGCCGGGAGACGGGACCTTCGTTTACTGGCTTTCCACGGGCGAGGTCTTCGCCGATTGCGAGGGCTCGCGACGGCTGTTTTACCATTCTTGAAATAGGACAGCCGGGCAACCCTGGGTTGGAAAATGCTGGGCTTAACCCTTTTTCTTTTCCCATAAAAAGGGGTTCGAGGCGAATGGGAAACCAAGAGGGGGTGGGCAAGATGAAAAAAGTCTAATCATGGCCATGGTTTATGCAACCAAAGGACGGACGAACACCGTATCCCTATACGCTTTCTACGCGTCTCCCAAAGCATATGAACAACTCAGCAATTTCCGCACGTTCTCATGGGTTGACCGACAGTCAGTATGGCCTGTTGCGTGCAGCGGAGTACAGACATGGAAAAGTATATGGGGAAAGGTTGCGCAGCATGGTTTCAGAAAAGAAGCAGGACCACCCTGGGCCGGACGCCCCCTATGTTTTGGGCTCCTGAAGCTGTCATTATTGTGACTCGTCTAGGGCGGACTAGGCCAATAACGCAAGACTTCTCCGAGCCTCCGACGCCTCCAAACTCGATCAGTCCACAGCTCGGTTATTCTTAGCACCTCGCAAGCAAAAAAATTTTGCCATGCAAATAGTGCAGCCATGTGATACCCCACTTCGACGACCACTACATCATCTGGTGGCTTGAAAAGACAATGGCCATGCAGACGATGATGCAGGCCAGGAAGCGCCATAGCCTGGATCGTAATCTTCCTAGCATACCCCAGCAGATACGACACTACGCCACAAGACGGCCTGGTCCGCACAGATAGCGCTTTTAAATTACTTTGTATACGACAAGTTCATGAACTATCAATATCCAGCTAGGCTGCAACCAACCGCTTTGGACTTAGCAGTGCATCGATGCCAAGATTAATTGATCGAGCACAACCTTCGACGTGCCCCAAGAAAAACGGTCTGCTCCGGACCTTTACCAATACTACCATATATCTTTGCGAATCTTATCCTTCTCGCTCGAGACTCATGGCATTCAAAGTTTAGTATCCATCCGGAGAACAATTGATTAAAATGATCCGACGTACTCCGTAAATCCATCTCCCCTACCGGAACCGCGGATTTCCCACGACCCGGGGCTGAAGCCTCAAAGGAGGGTCTCCGTTCAAAACGTCATGCAGCATACAGATCAACCTTTTGTTTTCCCAAAGCAGGTCATGCAAGTAATATAAGATCTCGGCTCTAGCAGTAGCTAGTCGCTTCGAAATGCGCGCGCACACACACACACACACACTTTACTTAATTATCTATTCATGCAAGAGGACCAAGAACGATACTACCCTCCTCAAGTCTGTTGGGATCGGATTGGGTCTCCGATCCCCATTCCAGAGTTTTGGCACCTCTCAAAGATACGACACCAAGCAGCCTAGTACCTTTAGCTACCGCTTGGACTAATAACATCCTGGCTTAGCATCTTAGTGACTGCCACAGCGGGACCCATGAAACGTATGCGAATTGCCCTAAATGGATAAAGCCCAGCCCATAGCGATACGGTGGAATATTCCGTGCGCAGAAGAGTGCGAGCGACCTGAGCCCCCGCGCGCGTGAACAAAAACATACTACTACGTACATACATACATACATACCCATTCAGCATACCAAGTGCTGCTCCAACCACACGGAACAACGACAGTTAAGGGGGAAAACAATAATAGCCATTCTTGCCTGACATCAAGAAAGAAAGATCCATGACTTTCCATGCCTCTCGTTCGACCTCGGGAAGGAAACCCTGTCAACAACATTTCAAGGGTTACCCTTATCTGCCCGATTGCGATTAGTTCAAGGGATACTAACCGTACGTCTACCAAAGTTGCACTGTTGTTACCAGTCGTCGTTGTTATCCAACGAGCGAGACAGTTGCTGCCTATTACACATTATTATTAATATCATTAGTGTATTATTATGAGTATGATTATTATGGATTGCCCCCCTCTCCGATCCTGCCGGACTGGCGCAGAGACATCCACCTACTCTAGGCGCGCTACCCGACTTTCCCTAGCCGGCTTCTTCTTGTGATTGGGCTTTTAGACTTAGGGAGGAGCCATTGGCATTACTCGATTTTCATCTCTTTCGGTGTGTCTTCTCCTATACTAGGCTTGGCCCGTTGCAGTCTTCTCCAGAATGGTCTTCATCATTTCGTTGCCCAGCTTGACGGCTTCGGGGAATCGGGGAGCAAAGTACTGCTGGATCCGCTCGAACCGGTCGCGGTAGGATTCGAAATCACCGAACGATACGCAGTCCGACCATGCCTGCACGAATTTATAGTGAATGACGTCAGTGGTGCTGTTGTTGTACAAATCGGAATAAATGTGCATTGGAGGAGGGGTTGGGTTCCCATCCATATCCATTGGACTGGAATAAAAACCGCACAAACGCGGCCAGGGTCTTTTTTTGAAGCTAAACAGGGTTGGTACTCACGCGAGCTGCAAAGGTAAATTCCAGGTCATCCGAACGGAACGTCTTATCGTCGACTGCAGTGTCGAGGGCCGCCTCGAGGAGTTCGGGATTGCGGAAGAGATATTCCGTGACGCCCAGCCAGAGACGGAAAAGCTATATAGATTGCACGCACATGCGCGCGCGATGATTAGACTTTGACTTTAAAGCAACGTTACATCGCATAAATTGCGCGGGGAATAACAGAAAAAAAAATAAGATGAAGGCAGGAACGCCATGGAAAGCAAGGGACAAAGCAACTCACAGGCGTGGAACAGATCATATGATCATAGGGGACAATTCCAAGTTTGGACCAACAGTCAACGATGGCAAGCAGACTGAGATGGCTGTTCGGAGGAGCCTGCTCACGTTCCCGGTTTGACAGGGAGAAACGGTCGAGGACTTCATCCTTCAACAGCAGATCCTGGCCGTTGGTACCCGCTTTGAAAACGGCCTCCCCTGCAGCTCTGACACGGCGTTTGAGTTCGTCTCGGCGGCCCTCAATCATGAGCTTGTACAGATCCGTCACGGACTCTGCATACTGCCGAATCTGCTTCTTCGCCGCTGGGTTCAAGATGGCAAGACCGGCGTACACGTGCCACTTGTTGGAGTAGATGCGTAGGGTGATGTTGATCTTCACGTTCTCGATGCCTCCCACCCAACGGTTAATCTCCCAGGGGAATTGCTGGTTGGCCTGCCATGCTGTTCCCATGCTCAGGAAGGCCGCATGGGTGACGGCCTGGGTATCTGCCGTGATGCGATCATGCATCTCTCCGGAGAGGAAAACGAACTTGGATTCGAAGCATGACAGGACTTCCTTGACGAAGTTGAGGCTTTCATCGGAGGCACGGTGCTGGATCAAGACCTAGACACAAAAAAAGGCAAACGGGCGTTATGTTATCATACATTGTCCTGTGCGATCTTGGGTCTTGAGGGCATATAATATGCTCCAAGCAAATAACAGACAGGCAGGCAAGCAGGCAGACAGCAGCGTACCAGAGGTTGACCCTTGGGGTTGACTTGAGGGCCATGTAGCGAATGGCATGATACGATCTCTACGTCCTTGGGAAGGTGTTTGTCGAAAGCCGCGAGCTCAGGGGCCTTGCAGGACGTTTGACCACCGACGATTGCACCGACCTTGGTAGCTTTTTGTGTGATTTTCCACAAGTCAGACAGGCACATTTCAAATTCATGATGCAAATATAAGGGCGCAGCAAGCAAGCAAGCAAGCCTTTGCAACTTGAAATACATACACGGGCCATACATTTCCACTACCTTGTCGATGACACCGGCCTCTACACTGTAAATAATGTAATCGCTTATTCTGGAAACCAGGTGGCCATTGGGAAAGATAGTGACATTTTGCTTTTTGGTTTTATGAATGGATGAGTTTATGTCTGGACAGCGCGAGCTGTGAAGTATCATGGACGTACTGTGGATTCGAATTCTTTTATAAGACGCTCATACGAGTCGGGTTTGTCACATGCATTAATCCTTGATAAATAAGAAGAGTAAATAGTTAGTATAGCTAATCCAGTCCGGCTTGATGCTTTGCTCTAAAGATATACAACGCGAGAACCTAGTTTGGCAGAATGGTTAGCACAAGCCCATTATGCGCAAATGTGTGAATCAATCATCATAAATGTTGATAGCTTTGGGTTTCAGACAAAGAAATATAGGTAGCTGAGATGTTACATCATTGACGGTCTGGCGGAGTCGCAAACCTACCAAGGTAGGAAAGCTTACCTCCAGGCCATACTCGAGCCAAATGCACTCAAGTCATCATCCAAAGAGGGGGAGAGGAAGCAAGGGGAAAGCGAGAGAGATAAGAACAAAAGGGGATGCTCACCTATTACAATAACACACACCACCAGGGTGATAATCGGAAACAACTGACTGGGAAGGACACTTGTTTAAATATTACCTCCATCCGGCAGCGCTCAGACGCTGGGCGTACATCTTGCCCATGTCTCCCATGCCAATGATGCCGATCGTGGCTGATTCCTTGGTGAAGCCCATGTTTGCTGGTTGGATTAGTCCTCGTTCAGTCTTGTTTGTTGGTGAGAAACTAGGCTGCGCGACACGCTCAATTGAGCCAATAAACAAGCCAGCAGACAAAGCCACAGAGTCCGACTGTCTGCCTGATTGGGTATGAGGAGAAAGAAGAAAGTTATAGCTCGGGAGGTTGCAGCAGAAATTTTAAATAGTGCTGGGAGGAGCACCAAACCGGGCCGACTGCCCATCCGGTGTTACAACGCCTGTCACAGAAAGAGTCATCGAGTTGATTCACCGCGGTTCCGCGGCCTCAGGCTACAACACTCGCTTGCCCACCGCCCTTGATCATCTCTCAGCCAATCAGAATGTGAGCCGCCGTGGGTAGGGCACACACCAGTCATTTTCTGTATCCAAGCCATTTGAGGCCTATCGAACTTCCCTTTTTCCTTCCTTTTCATATTCCATCCCACTACCCCAGCAAGTCGACAAAATGGCTCCCAAGAAGACCGCCGGTGCTGCCAAGGAGAACGTCTCTCTCGGTCCTTTGGCCGGAGATGGTATGTACAACCCAATGCACTCTAAAAACTTGCGATCGAGACCATGTCTAATTTGAGATGATTTGCAGGCAAGCTCGTTTTCGGTGTTGCCCGTATCTTTGCCTCCTTCAACGATACCTTCGTCCACGTCACCGATCTGAGGTTCGTCACATCTTGAAATACCCGATTATGGACTGCACGAATATCCGTTCTCCGGAGAACATCTTGCGCCCCGCAATGGACTTGGGAGTCGGATATCGTGAATTGTCGCAAAACGCTGCTTGGCGGGACACAGTTGGCTAACTGATTGGGATAACAGTGGTCGCGAAACCATCTGCCGTGTCACCGGTGGTATGAAGGTCAAGGCTGACCGTGACGAGTCTTCCCCCTACGCTGCCATGTTGGCTGCTCAGGATGTTGCTGCTCGCTGCAAGGAGCTTGGCATCAACGCCCTCCACATCAAGATCCGTGCCACTGGTGGTATGTGAACGAGCGCTATGAAAGCACCAACTCGAGAGAACAATCACTAATACTAGATATAGGTAACGGCACCAAGACCCCCGGTCCCGGTGCTCAGTCCGCCCTCCGTGCTCTTGCCCGTTCCGGCATGAGAATCGGCCGTATCGAGGACGTCACCCCCACTCCCTCCGACTCTACTCGTCGCAAGGGTGGTCGCCGTGGTCGTCGTTTGTAAGCATGTGCGGGTTCATCTCTTCCAAGTTGTGCGGAGCTTCTCCGCATGGTTGGATTGGAGCGGACTTGGCCTTGCTTGCCGTATGTGGATGGAATAAACGCGAAGAACGGCCTTTATCGCCTGGTCTTCAATTTATTACATACCCAAAAGTGTGTCTTTCGGTTCTGGATTTAGGTAGTCTACTGTCTGTGTGGCGGTTGCTATAGTCAATATAACTGAACCTAGAACTGATGTGGTCCTTGAGTGTAACTTGTATGTGTAGAGAATCCCAGTAAATAGAAAATCTGTATAGAATCCTGCAACTTGACGCTGGCTATTTCCTGCACCTCGATATATCTTGTACTTGTTAACGTAAGTCTTCAGGTCTGGCGAGCAACTGGATTTTGATCTTCCGTAGCCGGGCTCCTTATCCCGCAATCAAGCTAAGATAAGCACATTTTATCGATCGACCCAGAGCTCCCCTCCACCTTCCTGTCCCTACCACATTTTCTTACACGTCGATTCTAGTCTCCTCAAATAACTTCTATGCATTAATTACTCCCTCCGCCATACTCCGTGATATACCAACATCAACTGCCATTACCCCATCCGGCCTTAATCTGGTTTGACGTCAGCTTTGCGATTCGATCTTTTCACATGCGACACGACTAAACACAGCTATCCCACCATTAAGAAATCCAACTCACATTTAACGATATTCACAAGGCAGATATGACATCCACATTATCGCCCTCCCCTACGATTCTCGTCCCCCACCTCCCACCAAAGACCTTTGTCGGCATCGACCTCATAACCTTCACCTCGACCCCCAACTTCCACGGAATCCGCGACCTCCCCTCAGGATGGCACTTCCTCTACACCGGAACAACAGAGAGTCTATCCCTCCGAAGTGGCGGCTGGTTCTACGTCGGTGATCTTACCAAGCTTAGCGAAGCCCAAACCGGCAGCGCTCTCTCTCTTAGCACCCCCTCGCACCCCGGCGCCGACATAATCGTTTGGAAATGGAACACCGACACCGAGACCCTAGCCCCCTTAACCATCGACAGCGACACAGACAAACAAGCAGCGATGCGCCATAAAGCAAATCTGGGAGCTATATGGCAAAGGGGAGGATTGTTCCGGTACCGCAGTCGAGTCTCACCGGCGGCTTTGGCGCAACAGAATGCTGGACATCCGGTACAGCTTGAAGTCGACGAAGAGGATGAGAAAGAAGGAAGACAGACTTGGAAGGAATTGACGAATAATTTGACGCCGCGGCTGTTGACGCGCGTTGTGGGTGATCCGGCTCTGGATGTGGATGGTCGGCCGCGGTGGATGGTTACGTCTGCTAGCTCGGCGCAGAGGGATACGGATGTTATACCTGGGCTTATGGATTCGGCGGAAGCGACGGAGGAATTGGAGAAGGTCACAGGGGAGAAGGAGAGTCAATTTGGGTTTCTGCCGGTTGATTTGAAGAGGACCTGGCGGGAGGGGGCTATTGGACGTGAGAGGACAGAGGCGGCGCAGGATCGCTCGTGGGCGTTGGGGGATCTGATACACAGGGTTTCTGAGGGTGATGAGAGGGCTGGGGAGGATCAGGTGCTCGGGGAATTGCAGTTTGCGTTCTTGATGATCTTGACGCTCATGAATTACTCTTGCCTTCAGCAGTGGAAGAGGCTGTTGGAGTTGATTCTGACGTGTCGGGCGGCTATACGGGATAGAGAGACCCTGGTGGCTGGGGTGTTGAGGTTGCTTTTACTGCAGCTCAAGAGGTGTGATGATGTCGAAGGGGGACTGTTTGACCTTGATGGTGAGGAAGGTGGTGAGTTCTTGCGAAGACTACTTGTGAAGTTCAGACGGTCGCTTTATGAGGTCGTCGATGGGACGGAGTCATTGGTGAAGGCTGAGTTTGACAAGCTCGAGGCTTGGGTTAAGGAGGAATATGACTGGGAGCTGAACCGTGAAGTCTTTGTTCGGCGGGGTATGGTTCAGCTGGAGGATGGTGAGCAGGTGGAGCTTGACATGCACGATGATGATGAAGACGACGAGCTAGGAGAGTATGCTCCGATGGTGGTAGATCTGGGAGACGACTCCACGCAAGATCGTGTAGATATGGGAGAGGCTTGAGACGGCATCAATGATTTATGCACGATTTCATACACAGTATATGACTAGTATCACTCAAATTATAGATGCTCACAACCCCTATAACAATGATAGTAGTGGATACGACTAGTAGACTCGATCTCCGGGTTGGCACTGCAGATTCGGAGCGACTAGCAACTGCTAGAAAGTAGGTGACTTTACTACCACAGCTAAAGCGGCGTGGAATATATTATCGTTCCTACTTAGTACTTAGTACAACTACTACTGATTAATAGCCCCAACAATCCCACTCCAATAATCTGACTGACGCTGCCGAACATAGCAAACTTTTTATCAGAAAAACACTCCATTCACGCTTGACTCATATTTGGTACAAGCCAATTTCTACTACTGGCATCTGTACAAGTGATTCTGGAAATGAGTAGTATTAGTATCATCGTCCCCAGTACCAGGGTATTAGGCCTCGAAACGTACGGCGCTATTGGATGGATCATCACCCTCGCTTAGGGTGCACTCAGTCTATTTAGCAGGCAGTTCAGCGCTGGGCAAATGTTCGGATCGTCGAGTTCCAGCAACTTACTCCGAAAGGACACATGCATATATTGGCGTTTGAGTTGATGTCGTCCATTGGGTAATCGGAGGTAACTCGGCATATATAGTTAGTATAGTAATATTAGCTAGTCTGAATACTTCCGTTAAGACATATATATATATATATATATAGTACGATTGAAGAAGCAGATATAGAAGACGCATAGTTGTTGGATGATTGGATTATACTACTCTGGGATGGGCTGGTGTGGGACATAAACTGAAGAAAGTAATAGAGTTGAGGGCTTGTATTTATACCTCAGGATTAAGAGTTGGTGAATAGCAAAGAAAGGCAAAATACCAATAAAGTCAATAATAATTATGATATATGCTCAGAATGTCGCTGTATTAAAGCTATCTGCACTGTATATAGTATGTAGTAGTCTCCACTAATTTAATTCAATAAGCTCATATGTGGCTGCACAGATCAACTATAACTTTTTCAGTAGTGTGTTTTGGTGGAAATTTAAATCTATGCAAGGATGCCACATAGATACCTTCATTAGTAGTAACTTAGTTCCTGTTTATGAATTCATGGCTGCACTTTCTATCGGGTTCAACTGTAGAATACTACTAGCATCGGAGACATCCGTCCAAAACAAACGCGGCATGTCACATGAGTCTATCATTCCACTCTAAAAAAGTACCAGAGAAATAAAGTCAAGTATATACAGTAGCTCTAATCCCTTCCTGCAAAACATCGTCATCATCATGATCATCATCGCTGTCAACACTTATTGTTCAACTTCACCATCAATGACGTATCCCCA
This sequence comes from Aspergillus costaricaensis CBS 115574, assembly GCF_003184835.1. Taxonomy (NCBI): domain Eukaryota; kingdom Fungi; phylum Ascomycota; class Eurotiomycetes; order Eurotiales; family Aspergillaceae; genus Aspergillus; species Aspergillus costaricensis. The sequence continues at coordinate 1,116,081 of NW_020291803.1, forward strand.
CTCATGGGTCGCCTCGCCCTTCATGCCAAACATGATGGCCTCAAGCCAGGACTTGATCTGAGCGGCATATCCGGCGCGTTCAACACCAGCCTCCTGCATGTTCATATCAACGTCTCCGCTGCGGATGAGCTTGACAGGAGTGACGAAGTACTGAATGTCACAGTTAGTCACCATACACACAGAGTGAAGTAGAAAAAAAAAAGGGGAAAACTCACAGCAGTACCACAGACAAACGACTCCACGATCCTGCCCTCCTTCCAAGCCTCCTCGACATCACCGATAGTGAAGTGCTTCTCAACAACATCAACAGGGGCCAGCTTGCCCACCGACTGAGTCAGGCGCTCCCTAGCCAACTCCAACACACTACGACGAGTAACACCCGGAAGAATGAGCTGACTCTCCAACGAAGGAGTCACCAGCTCCAGCTTCTTCGTCTCCTTGTTCTCCCACACAATGAAGAAGTTACTAGCACCCGCCTCCGTAACCTGACGATCCTCACCGAACAGCCACAGCACCTGATCGAACCCAAGCTCCTGCGCCTTGCCATGCGCCAGCAACGACGGACCATAGTTCGCGCCGAGCTTGGCGTATCCGAAACCACCAGGCCAAGCACGAATGCTATCAGGCTGAGAAGCGTAAAGCTTCAATCCATGAGGAACACCAGGCTGCTCGGACTGCTTCTTCGAGGGGTCAGGCCACGGCACGGCGATGATGAAAAGAAGGGCTTCCTTGGGAGTCTGGACGCCGAGGTGTGGGCCGCTGCCAATCAACGCGGGACGGAGGTAGAGGAAACGACCAGGTTGATCCTTGGGTAGCCAACCTACAAAAGACGAAGGGTTTGTCAGTTCATCGAAGCTCGGAGGTCACATCCAGCAATCGGGTTCGGGTTCAAACTTACGAGGTCCATCGATCTGCATCAACTTGGCAATGAGACGCTTGATCTCCTCATACTTGAACGAGGGCAAAGAGGTGCGCTTGGCGCTGTTCATCAGACGCTCGCCATTGCAGTCGGGCCGGAACAGACGCAGCTTGCCATCGAATCCCCGGTACACCTTCATACCCTCGAAACATTCGGTGGCATAGTGCAGACACGAGGCCGTGGGAGGGATGCTCAGGTTCTCGAATGGCCGAACTTCAGGAGTCTCCCAGCCATTGGCGACAGTCCAACGAGCAGTGACCATGTGGTCGGTGCAGTGGGAGTGGCTCAATTCCTCGGGAGAGCCAGGAAGAGGCACATCGCGAAGGTTGGTCGAGCGGGTGACCTTGACGACGGAGGCGTCGAGCTCGGCGGGAGAAGGCGCAACAGAACCCATTATTGCGTTGATGTATGATTTTGCGTGATTTGCGAGGGAAGTGATCAAGGAAAAAGAAAAGGTATTAAATAGGATATGCGGAATTGGAAAAATTGATTGGGCGCGAGTGAATTCCGCAACGAAACAGGCTTTATGAGTCACCGAATAAGTTGACTGACCCTGGCGATCCGTTCGAAGTACCTTATGCGTCGACTTTCGGTTCCGTAACCCGAGCGGAAAGAAAACCAACTAATTGCAGAGATGCAGAGATTGTTCGGTGGCAAAGCGAGTGGTAAGAGAGCAATTGAGATGGCAAAATTTTTTTTCTTTTTCTACAGACGAGGAGGAACCGATGATTCTATCTACTGAATTTAAGGAGCACCTAGACAAACCCCGCGGAGGGGAAAGGGTAAACCAAGAAAAAAAGTTTTTACAGTGACTTGCCGGTTCGGGTGCCTTGATTCTATGGGACAACTCCTTTTTTGCCATCGATATCCGAGTCTCCACGCGATATGCAACGTCCCGCCGTTGTTCTTGACAGGGCGCGAACTAACAGGACATAACGGTGATAGGCTGATGTCGGTCTCTTTGTCGCGTCAATTTGGTAACAGATTCGATACATTTCTATATCTGACAGCGGACTCCATCGTAATGCATATCGATCGACTTGATGCGTTGAGCCCCTCGTACCGATGCTAACCGAAGGCGGTGTCGTCTTCTGATTAGATAGACGGCGGCTTATCACTCCGGAAACGGAGGGTGAAAGGAGTCATGTTCGCCTTGATTAGGCAATATCTTGAAAGGTTAACCCTTTCGCTTAAATGAAAGGTCTTTGTGGCCTAGGTAGGTATTGATTAAGAGCTTGTTGAATGGTTAGCAATAGCTGGTCGACTAGAATCATGCTTGTAAGCTTCTTTCTGGCTTTCCAGCTATTTCAGTCTCAAGAGTATGATTGTCCCTTTCATCGAAAGCGGACACGGTATTTAGTTATTGGTGCTTAGATTCCGTGGGACTTTCACTGCGAGCCGAATAGTCCCGTCACAAGTATATGTGGAGGTGAAACAATTTCTGCAGAGTACTTCGATCCATTGACCTCCATACCTACGCCCGACCAAGAAGTGCGGGTTGCATTCCACAAAAGTCCAGAGGCACATACCTTTTGAGTTAGAGCATCTGGAGCAAATAAAAAGCAAATATACTAGTTATCCTTGGCTATCATGAACCCGCATGGACCCTCGGTAGAGCTAGGAAGGCTAGAAGCACCCAGAAAGACTGGAATGCCGTGGATGCATGTCGCAACCTTTTTGATTGGAGACAACAGATCATTAGTAGTGTGACTCGAGTGCTTGTCTGGAACTTTATTAGCCAACTCCTGCAGACACCGCACGCAAGGATAAAGAAAAGCCTCGGGGTTTATTTGAGCCACATGGACAGCCCAAGTGGTGAAGAGGAAACTGTAATGGGAAAGCACTTTGTACAACGGCTACTTGTATAACCATGGATGCCCAGCTCTTGGGTCTTCTTTCCGGGTGGTGCCCGAACAGAAGAATGTTATTGTCGGGTCATCGGGCTGCCTGTCAGTATCCTCAACGGTGAGGTTGCAGGAAGAGGGGAGGGGGGCTATTGTTGAGAAAAATAAACTGTTCATGTCGAACGTCTAGGCAAGCTGTCTGTAGGGCGGATGGCCTACGATGGGGCGGAGACCGGGTCTGCATGTTTGATTGGCGCTCAGACCGCGGAGGTAAGGATGAGTTGTGATGATTGGATCGATGCTTTTTGGTGCAGAGAGAGCTATCATGCCAAGCGCTTGGATCTTACTAACGTCCACCCCCTGGCAGACTCCGGCCGAAAAAGCGTTGCCCCAGAGTTCGAGGAATTTGAAATGCTGGGGAGCTCGCGTGCTGCTGGTATGCAAAATCGGGTCATGGTCCAGTCATCGTGATCGGTGGCGATATAGGAAAGGAGGGCCAGCATCGGTTGACACCAACAAAATGTAAGTAAAAAAGCCTGGTTCCCCTCGTAACAGAGCGAAGATTGAAGGAGGTTCATGTCACAGTGATGTAAAAGGCCGTTTCTGCGCAAATCGGACGTGCTGCGGGCTGTCAGGTGATCCGACCCATTCATCGTGACCCTCTGCTGAGAGTATCCCAAGCCGCGTGTGCACACTTGCCTCCAGGATCCTACGGCAACAGATGACCGGCCCAATGTAACTCTGGACTATTAATGATCGACAGGCGCGACCCTCGCCGCAGGTTCTATGTGGAGATGGGGTTTTGAGCGAGCTCGCGCCCCTCCCGTCCCTGTACTGCAAGGAGGATAACAGCTTGGTGCATAGAAATGCGCCCCAGCGCATGTCATACTCTGTCAAGAGAATATGGATCTCTGGTCCTTGATTTAAGCTTATGACACGAGAGCTCTAGTTTCTGGTCACAGTCCCACTGCAAGAAGGCTCTGTTCTCAAGTCAGTAGACCCAGTCCCAAATCGCCATCTTGTACCCGCTCAGCCGAATTTGCTACGAGGCGGCACGCCCACGGAACTTTGCACCGCACAACCCACATTGGTTCGGGCAAGCCACATAAGCCGGCGCCAATATCGAGTTGCTAACCAGGATCAGTCGAGAAACTGCTGCGGGGCCATGCCATGGCAGGCTAGAACGGAGCATCATTCGCCGCGTAGTAAGGACGCAGTGAAAGGATGCGAGCCCCCATCCTGACAGGCGAGCCGGCTGGGCTGATGTAAGAAGCAGTCTGGTTCGGTAGCTATTCGTTTTCAAGGAGTGGACCGGCATCCTGATTTATGGTGGACCTCAACCTCTACCAGTCTAGGACCTGGAGTCCTCTAGCCAGTGCTATTCCATCGTGTTGCGGGTCGGTGAACGTTTCCACCTATTGTATTTGCTGCATATCGGGTGTCGGCTTAGAGCACCTGTCTGCCATATTGCCCGCCTCTTTTTCCATTTTTACCCCCTCCGCCTTGTGTGCTTTGTCAAAAACTCTCCCTTACTTTGTTTTGCGGTTCGCTGGCCCGATGGCTGTTTTACCCGGCCTGTAAGATCGCTAGGAACGGATGGTACCCGCAGGTAGAGTTTGGCCTATGTCATGTATTGTATGCATTCGAGTCCTGGATCCCTTATCCTAGTAAACAGTGCACTGGAATGAATCGACGGCAGTAGCAGCAAGATGGGCGCGAGCCTTCCTGGCCTACCTTGTGGCACGCTTATTTGACGGCCTGAGGGTACCGTGTAGACCAATTGCAGTCCGAGGGACTCCGTGCATACCTGTCACCTTAAGTGTTATCTTGCCTTGTGCGGACATTCCAGGCTTCCTGGCTAGGATGCGTCTGGGCTAGTGACACCCAAGCTTCCTCACATATAGGGCCAATGAGACATTGACACTAGTCATTTGCTTAGGGAATGCGAACATAGTGTCATTACATGTAGATCGGACCGGAACGAACGGTATAGGGCCGTAACCAATACCACGACAGGATCGCTCCGATGCGCCTCGCGCTGCTGCCAGACCTCTGCCCATCGAGGAACCTTGGGAAGGAAATCGGGAGAACTGTCCACTTGTAGTATTCGAGGTCCTTTTTAAGCAGGGCCCCTTGTTAGGGATCGGATTTTGCCCCAAGAATAACCGGTATTGATGCTTGTTTGCTTCCCGCTGAGGGGTCTTTCAAGCCATGCAAGCGCTTTGGCTTAGATGTGATGGTCGTTAGTCATGGTCCCGGGCAGTTAGTTATCTGGTAAGTCTTTCTGCTTCTGCCAGCCCTGCCCCTTCCCATCCCCAGACTCTCGTATAGAAGAAGTCTATGATCACGTGTATCATGGTGTTCTCGATTTGTTGAACCATTTGATCACCTCTAGGGTGAAATCGTCTCCCCAACCCCACTGGGTCTTGTTGTCACCGCGGCACAAATCATCAGCAACAACCACCGACCGTTGAAAGGCTGGCATCCGTGTTTGACGAAATATGCCTATTGACAGGTACCCCGGAATAGGTTGTTCTTTGCATGAGAGTTGAACCATCAAGGTCGCTCCATACCGAATTTTTGTATAGGGTGAGGTGATTTAGCATTTTCGCCCGTGTTCCTGAGCCGAAATCCGTTTTCTTTGCAGTCCTTCCCCCCCAAGAATAATTGGTTCAGATTAAAAAAGTATTGCCGTACGTCTTATTGCGATATTCATGTCGTGCGATCCGACTGACCCAAGAGCAGCCTTGACCACTAATCAGCGATGCGACAGCATTTCTCCATCATCTCATAGCTACCTTTCCTTCGCCCGAGGGGGAGCATCGTCGCCTGAAATGAACACCGAAAACCAAGGCAAATATCTTCCCTCCCTAGCCCCTGGGCCCCGAGGCCCCGTTGCAACTGGATCAACCACATTGGCCAAGTCAAGGAAGAATTCGACAGCATGTTTGCCATGCAAGCAGGCAAAGCGAAAGGTAATACCTGGACTCTTAGTTCTGCATACAAGCAGTGGGGAAACACAGGAAGGGAGGGAGACTCTGTGTGCATGCGTGTCTCACTGAATCATATTTGGCAAACCAGGGCCTCTCTCCTGACGAAGTACCCTGTATCCTTGCCCTTCATCTGCCCATTCACCTATTTCGCGCTCCTGCTAACGAAGAAGGATCACAGTGCAGCGGACGCCCGCCACCTTGTAAGGCATGCCAAAACACTGGGGGATGCATCTTCGATGAGACGCTCGACTTGAGGCGAAAGGTCGCTGCGAGGCGCACCCAAGGAGAGCTAGAGTACTACCGAGGCCTGCTATACTCGCTTCTCGAAATGCTTCGATCCTCAGATGAAGAAAAGGCCCGACAGATGCTGGAAAAGATCCGTGGCAATGCCCAACTGAACGACCTCGTCACTATTATCGACGCTCCTGCCACTGATTTCAGTGACGCAAGTTCAGAGCACTCCAAGAGCGTTGGGCCTGCGGAAGATATCCCATCGCAGCACGAGCGCCCAGTTGTCGATGCCCACTTGCGGATAACGGTGGAGAGGCTATGTGATAGTCCCCTGTTTCAGGTATCTTCCGGGCCTTGGACAGTGGTTACTAATGATGACCATCTTGTTTCGCACCTAATATCGTTGTACTTCACTTGGGATCATCCGTTATTGCAGGTCGTGGATCAAGAGACGTTCCTAAAGCATATGACTACCAGAGAAACCAATCCAGATTGCTGCACCTCGCTGCTTGTTAATAGCATATTAGCGGTGGCAAGTGTGCGTTGCTCCCATCCTCCTTTCAATTTGCTATTTCTGACGACAACAAGATCTATTCCGACTTTCCAGAAGTTTTTGCTGTCCCTGACGATGAGACGTCACGGGGGCAGCATTTCTATGCGGAAGCAGAGCGATTGTGGAACGCGGAGGAAGGCCGCGTTTCTCTGGCCAATATTCAAGCTGTGGCCCTAATGAGTCGTTTGTATGGCTTGCGAAGAGATCCCCCTCCCTACTTTACATAACCGATTCTAGCAGCTGACTAGTTGAAGCCTGAAATTCCAAGGTAAAGATGACCTGAGCTGGCTTATGCTCAGGCAAGCTGTACAGCTCGCACAAGATTTTGGCATGTTCACGTCACCGAGGATGGGACACCACCAGTGGGAGAAAATGTCTCTCCGACTGCAGCATGCTTGTGCAATCACTGCTTGGGGTCTCTTTATTTTGAACGCGTATGACGGTATCCCCGACGTGTACCGACCAAGCTAACCGGCTGAATCTGCAGGCAAACGTCATTGCATAGTCGCAAGGTCGCAGAGTTGAAGCCACCGAAATATAAACCTTATCCTGTAACTGCGCTCGATGATGGTTTTATGTGGACACCGTATCCTCGCTTCAATCAGGTTGGCCTCGCCAAACACCCGGCATATCTACGACTCGTCATGACCAAAATGATCGATTTGACCGAGATTGTCGCGGACATACCGGATCTGCTGTTTGACAAAGGGCTGGACATGCCAATCGGCGAACTGTGGATAGCAGCCAATAAGAGATGCGTTCGCTTGCAGCGATGGCTTGACAGCCTTCCGAAGGACTTTGAAGCCGACGATGAGAAACTACCACAGATCTTATACCTGTAGTAAGAACATGAACTTCACAGAGCAGATGTTTACACCATCTCTGACTGTCATTTAGTATCGGATATCACCATACGATTATGGTACTATTCCAATATTTCCTGGAGCATCAACATTTCGGGCCCACGTCCCATCCATCGGAATTTGAACAGGCCCGGTCAAATCAGCTTCGATCGGCGAAGCAAGTTGTCCATTGTCTCCGCTCGTACCATGAAGCCTATGGATTGCGACAAATACCCAGGCAGATGCTCGAGCCCACCAATAGTAGTCTCCTTGTCTTTCTGAGTGCCTTGAATGAGGACGATTCAAAGGATGCGTTTGTGGAATTGTGTCGGTTTCTAGTGGCTTTCAGCAAGAGATTCGCGTTAGCTAAAGAGATGCTTCGCAATCTAGAGAACCTTGTTCAGTCCTCGAGGCTCACATTACCCCCAGAAGCTGTTGCTGTACTGGATCACAGGGGGCAGGAGACTTCACAATGGCTGTAAGCCCGGGTATCATAGCATTATTTGCCAGAACGGCATTGTTACTCCGTCATTATGTTTGCATCGGATCATTATAGAGATATCAGATGGAATGGATAGTGGATGAAAGTCGAAAGGAGCAGGTTCAATTGGAAGGCATGATGGGGGAAGATCAGATCCTGTACCACGAGGGGGGAAGAGTTTCCCTCAGTAGTGTTAATGTGTGTTTCCTGAAAAACGCGGCATCTGTTTTTTTTAGAGAAAGACCACGGTAAATCATCAGTAGATGATAACAAGAATCAACTCAGATGGGAAGATCCCGAGCAAAGACGATGAAATAGATAAAGCATTGAAGGAAGACGAAAGTGGCGTGAGCCAGTGGACGACAGTTGCGAGTTTCGAGACTGAACCCGGAGATCAGTCCGCCTGCTTGGGGAGGAACCTGTCAAGGCAGAACGGGGCCAGTGATAGCTGGTTGTGCCGGTAGGATAAGTTTTCCGAACCAGCGCACCAATAATTTCCTACACTAAACACGTCAAGGGCGCCCGCCAGCCTCCCCTTCCAACCTCCAGAAGCCCATCTAATTCTTTCCCTTACCGCCGACCAGCATCTTGTCTTGGGTTTGGATTTTGGGAAAACCTGCTTTTCGGTTGCTTCCATCATGTAGTACTATCTTTCGGCAAGGATTTCTTCATTCATGCATCTCAGTACACCTCTTCATGTCGATGCTGCATCACAACTGCTGATGACAGCCCTCATGATGGGAAAGACGACTGTTCCGACCATCAGACTGCCTCGGTTGCTTCTTCTTGTTCTTTTGAAGGTTGTTGAATAGCGGGTTCTAGGGCCACTCGTCTGGAGGACATCACCCTGCCTCTCTCTTCCCTCTTCATCGTGCATCTTCAGGCCTTGATGTGATACTTGTTGGATACAAGGACTCCCTCACCCTTTAGAGACACGTCTATCATGTAGTAAATGGGTAGTATCATCCTAGTCAATTCTGCACGGCATGTTCACACAGTATACAGAGTAGTAAAGTTAAGGTTGCCAGCCATGTCTACTCTGCAGAATACTAGGAAAGATCTTTACCAACTACTATATCTACTCACGAATCATGAATTCTTAAAAACTGCAATAGTACTTATTAGGCGAATATGTAACTCTTTAGATGTATACAGCAACTATATCAACGCAGGCAAATTAAGGAAAGCCTTCTTATATCAATCATAGTATATGCAAAACTTTTATAGTTGCCCTTTCATGATCTGATAAGGACAGGGAGGGTGCGCCACGGGCAGCCACAAAACCTGCCACCAAGGATAGATGCATAGTAGTTACTATAGACTACATGGAATACTTCAATTCATATCATGCTACATATACTCCGTATCTATCCGTTTTCAACGAGTGCTTCGACACAATGGATATAATAGCGGGATTGCTTGACATTCACGACCTTAAAATCTGAGGTATATATGAATGCATAGCAGCATGCAGCCTGGTATGGAGTACTACTCAATATTGGACCGGCAACCAACACATACACCTATTGTACCACGGAAGGCTGCACCAGTAAATCAGTCCGGGAAGCGGTCTGCACCGCCACACTGAAGTATTTGGCAATTGCAATGTAGAAAGGGGAACAAAATAGTGCACAGGAGGTGAACTTATTGTACAAATAATATGAATTGCATAGCTAAGCTGGTAATCTTCTCTGTCACTCGGTGTCTTGGGAATATTGCCCATTGACAGATCTCTGCACTATACAAACAGTAGCAAAGGGGTGGGGGGTGGAATTACCCCCTTCGTGGCACTGTGGCTGAGACTACATCTGGACCATGGTCTAGCCCGACTCATTTTCCCAACATGAAAGGGGAGAGGGGAGGGAAGTGGTCCCTGACGCAGCAGAGGGGGTGATTCACCATGGACAGTGTATGTTCTTACCAGTATTAGAATGTTTCCCCCCGCACCATCCATCGTATCTATTTACCAAGTATCGCAAAAAATAGGGGAGGGATTTAATCTCTCCTATTCTTAGAGCAAACGGGGAGTTTTCAAGAATGGATCGGCCACAGATCATCAACCCGTAATCCGCCAATTTGATACCGAGTTTCTGCGTCGTGCAAGGCGGGGGGCGACGGCCTTGCCTTTGGGGTCTGAGCTGACCTTTTCATAGATGCTAATTCGTAGTATCACGAAGCGCTAACGTGTTATCGTCGATGTTACTGGGGTACCTAGTAGGTGTCTAGACTTTTGGTATGCATTATGTTCAACCTTCCAAGAGCAGACTAAGAGGGGAAAATGCCTCAAATGATGCAATGCAGTGAAAAAGGGTAAAAAGTAAAAAAAAAACATCACCAAATCATACCTATCCATTACGGTCATTCATGCATAGGGCAAGTCTCATTTGAGGGTCTTGATTTGTTGTTAATCTGGTATTATTGGTGGATTGTCGTCAGCTGAACGATGATGCCTGAGAAACGGACAGTTGGTATGTGGTCTTCTCCAACTATCTAGCTACTACTATGACTACTTTGTATTTGTCTGAACCGATTAACGTTATCGTGAACATCCTTTGCAATAGGGTCTAGTGAAACGTGTCTTAAAAGAGAGAGAGGAATGATACACGGGTGATACAGAAAGAAAAAATGGGAAACCTAAAAATGACTCCTGATCCCAGCGGGGTCCTCTGCCACCGCCTCAACAATACTATGTAATTGCAACAAACAGCGCCGGTTGGTACACAGCCCAGATACGGTTACCATACGGTTTGCACGAGGGGACAGGAGTGGTATTATGCCGTCAGAGCACGTCACGCGACGGGGGCGGTGGGCCGTGGCACGAAGAAAGCGGTTAGTCTGGCTGTTACGGCCACTTTGCGGGAATCAAGAGTCATACATCATCCCCATAGTTTACTTAGTAGACTAGTTATCTTGCAGGCCTGACCGTCTCCTGCTGCCAAGCTGCTGCTGCTCCTCCTCCTCCTCCTCCTCCTCCTCCTACTTGCTACTGTTTCTATCTCTTCACTGTTCTCCTCATTCCCCCTCGCTCGGACACATTCTCTCGTATATTTCCATATTGTCTCAGCATCATATTCATATTCATCTGTTTAATTCTCCCAGAATTGACTTTCCCCACCCCGTTCCTCCCCCCCATTCTAGAGCTCGGGCTGAAGTCCTCCTTCCATCATTGCGTCAACACTTGTTATCCTTGCCAGGTAAGCGAATCAATTCCATGTCCCTTATCAGTCATTGCAAATATTGTCCTTTCTCTATCGTTCCAAATCCCTTGGAACGGCTTCCTATCCGCCTTCAGAAGTCTGCTGGACAAGCCAAGACAACAAAGAATGTGAGCGGCTTCGCATGGCACCTATCTTATCGACCTGCTTCCGGCTACATATGTACAATCCCTGCCACAGAGTTCGCCTCGTGCCCTCTTCTGCAGCTCTTCCGCTAGCTCCTCTACTAGCTGAGATAGTGCTCTCTTCTATCTTCCCACTGGGAGCACGTCCCCCCAGACTGACCATCGCCCCTGCATCCTGTCCTGTTTCCGTGACCTATGTATGCACAGCTGCCCTGTGCTAGCTCCAATTCAAACCCAACCCTCTTCACTTCCCCGCCATCGAGATCCAACTGGCTCATGTGACACTTGTTCAATGCTCCGCTGAGACTGACGATCGTTAGAATTGATTTCCAGCACATACCGAAACCATATTTATCAGACCAACCAGACAATCATGTCGAGTCAAACAGCTCCAGTCATCCCTCCCCGACCGTCAAGATCACCTCAACAAGGCCTTGCACCTTCCTCAGCAGACATGCCTAGGATCCCTCCTCGTCCTACCCACCGCATTGAGCGCTCAGTGTCTCCCTACCGCGATAGCTATGCACCTTCTCCTTTGAATGAACTGCCCAATGGTTCGGGCGTGAAGCGTACCCCCTCGACCGATCTGCCTCCCCGTCCTCCGAGTGTCACAATTCCCTCTCTGGGTGAAGAGGGTATCGAGTACGAAGACTTGGATGTTGGCAACGCCTCCGACGCCCACCAGTCGACCCCCGCGGAAACACGTAACGTGGGAAGCGATCTCAAGCTCCATGCGCCAAGGCCATCATTACCCTCCTCCAGTGCCAAGGCCAAGGTGCAGGCTGTCACACGTACAGATTCTCGTCAAGCTGCAGCAGCCGGTCTGGGCCGTGCCGGGTCTCCTCTTCATGATGATCATGCCGAAAGGCCCACTCGCTCATCGCATTCGCGGGCTAGTGGCTCACGCGCCGAGTCTTCAACCGCGTCCGCAGATCGCAGACAGTCACTCCACGGTGATGATCACGGAATTCCCGAGATTGGGCAGAGAGTGCCCATGTACCCCAACGCGGGCGATGTTCAGGCTCCGTCCCCAAGTCCATACATCGTGGAGCAGCAGCAGCAACGTCCAGGTCGGAGTCACAACAGAACCCGTAGTGGTCGTGAGGCCTCTCTGCCACCCGGAAGTTATGGCCTGCATGGGCACGGTGTACCTACAAACGACAAGTTTGAAAAAGCGTGGTACGAGAAGCACCCTGAGGAATACGTCAAGGAAGAACAAGGCCAATATGGTCCTGGTGTTGGCACGCCTAGACCAGATTGGGCTTTGAGCAGTGACGACCTGAACAAGATTGTTCGAGGTTCTGCTGTCACTGGCTCTGGACTTGGTACGTTAACTAACAATACGCTTTTGTAATCGGAACGTTAGTGCTGATAATCATATTTCAGGTACTTCGCCTGCTGTGGCGGGAACTCCAGAGGAGGAAGTTGGCTACATTGCCTCTGACGAGTATACGCATCGCTTGTCATCGCCACCTCCCGAGTCACGTCGGGATTCTCGTCCGGCCTTCGAGTCCCCACTCCGCAAGTCCAGCTTACCAGCCGCAGAGTCCCAGGCACAACAGGATGAGGCTGTGGAGAAAGAGGCAGTTGAGAAGCCACAAGAACCTCGAGTGATCCATGTTGACGAGCCGTACCACCACTTGCACCATCCCGATGGTTTCGCCCAGACTCCGGATCCGGAAGAGCTTAACCGCGGCTTTGCTGATGGCAATGAAAACGACGAGCCCATATTGGCTGCCGACGAAGTACGCCCTGAGTCGGCCTACCAGCATCCCGCTGTCTCTCCTTCGTTTGAACGGAGTGGTAGTGTCGATTATGAAGGCAGAAGTCACACACCTAGCGCCACGCACAGTAGATCTAACAGCAGGGCTGCTAGTGTACAGAGTGGTATGCCCGCTTTGACGCGATATGACTCGCGCGAAGAGCATGGAGGCGTCTACACTCCTCTTGAAGATGTCGAAGAATATGAGCCCCTGTTCCCTGAGGACGATGCTAAGGACAAGAAGTCTGTCTCAACTGCAGAGCGCTTCAAGCAGCGTCCGGAGCTCAAACATCGATTCCCTAGCCAGGATATCTGGGAAGATTCGCCTAACAGTCTGCAGCTGCACGCTACGGTGTCTACCCCGGAGGGCCCCAAGCAGGAGGTGTTTGAGACTCCTGAGCAAGAGTCTTTCCGTAGAAGCCACGCGAGTCACTTGGATCCCCATCAGGTCGCAACACAGATTTTGGAATCCGAAGAGCATGACGAGAAGCCCCCCGCTCGACCGGAAGTGGCCAAGCAGAGATTCCCCAGCCGTGACATCTGGGAGGACGCCCCTGAAAGCCATACACTAGTGACGACCATAGAACCGTCAGAGGAAGAGGTCAAGAGCCCAGAAGTCCCCTCAAAGCCGAGCATCCCACTACGTCCTCAGAAGCGCCCGCAGCAGGCAACAGCAGTGGATACATCAACGAAGCCGGTCACCTCACCTACTGAAAAGCGTCAACCTCCAGTCATCCCGGATAGACCCAAGCCTCAGATTCCAGCCCGTCCAGCCAAGCCTATCTCTCGTGCAAGTCCCGAAGAGTCAAAGGATATCGCTCCCAAGCCCAAACCGGCCGTACCGGCGCGTCCTGGCGGTAGTAAGATTGCTGCACTGAAGGCAGGGTTCCTGTCGGATTTGAACTCACGGTTGCAGCTTGGCCCGCAGGCCCCTCCCAAGCCTCAGGAGAAGAAGAAAGAGGAAGAAGCCCCCCAGGTAGAGAAACAACCATTGAGTGATGCTCGGAAGGGCCGCGCCCGTGGACCCGCGCGGAGAAAGCCTGCCGTTGAGAAGGCCAGCACGAGGTTACCCACTATTCCTGAGGTCAGAATCACCACAACGTTGAATGTCTGGCAAGTTGGTGAAGACGGTAACTTGGTCGTTGGATCTGAAGCCAACTCTGCTGTTCCTGATACCAAGCCCGATACCATGGCTCCAGCGATTGCAAAGAATATCGCCGGTGAATCTGTTGATCCGCAGCCATTGCCGGAGAAGGAAGAGGAAGTCTCAGCTTCATCGAAGGACACAACAGTCACTGAGTCCAAGGAGCCTACATTCACCGAGGCTGCCCACTCAATACCAACTGACAGTGCGGCTGAGCCAAGCCCCGCTGTAGAACCCGTGGTCAAGGAGAATGTCCCTATTGCCAAAGAGACCTCATCCCCTGAGCAAGACGTCGACAACGTCGCCGAAACCCTAGCCGCCTCTGCAGACGGCAAAAGGCCTTCGGAAGGTGACATTGGCGAGACCCAGTGAAGTACCGGCTATTGACGGTTGTCTGATTCTACATGTTGCTTTCTCATTTCTTTTTCCTTTTTCCTTCATTTCTTGAGACACTCGTGCACCCCACCGTCTTGTTTCACTCCCTTGATAGCACATACACGCATAGTCTACCATAACCTCTGTGCAGTAGCTATAGAGCAGCAACAACAACGACAACAACCACCGCCAGTTAACAACACGTAAGTACAGCTAGCCAGCCAGCTAGCTAGCTTAGCTTGTGTGCCCACTTTCCAGCAGTGCTATTCGTATCATTCATCGTACTTTACTCCTTTGGTACATCCGCGTGAGGGTCACTCTGCCCCTTGGTCCTTTCTACTAATCATCAACCTTCACCTAAGCCGAAGTTCAATCTTTACACTTACTGATCAGATCAACTCCTATAATAATAATAATACCACTACAGAGATGAGATAGAGGAGTTAGGTTGTCAAAGTTCTGCGAATTGCAAGAGTTGTCAGGTTACGTTAATATCTACTGTATGAATGTTGTATAGATATTACTACTAGTACTAGTAATAATAGGAATTGATCGATTTGAAAACTAATGATGCATGATGCATGGCATGTATGCTAGCTAGATATGTCTGGATTAATTACATACAAAGTAGTAAACGAAAAGGCTAAAGGACCGAGCAAATGATTAAATAACTTCAATGGGAAGGTTTTTGGCAAATTCAACGGGGAACCGAGAGCAAAAGGAAAGGGTGTTATCAGGGCTGCTTTTGGAAGTTGGAAGATGGTTTAGGATAAGAAGGAAAATGACGGCATATGATGATGGTTTTGAAATAACGACTGAGGTTTCCCCTTTCTGGTTTCTGGATTTCATTCTCATTTCGTTTGGGAAACTACCAGGTCCTTCTTTCGCAAATTGCCGTTCTTTGTTTGATATGGTGATGCGACGGTATGAAAAAAATTTGGATTATATATCTGTGTGTTTTTGTTTTGGTTTCTTCTCTCTTTTTTTGTGTATATCTCTAGGTGATTTGGGGTATCATGTTTACTCTCAATAGCTAGTAGCGAGGTTTGACTAAGGCGCTGGGTGTGAAGCACGAGCAGCTATTCCGGCAAAATGTCGAGTAGTCAAACTGCTTGAAAAGGGCAAGGTCTAGCCCATTTAACTATTAGGCAGGTTCTTCAAGTCACCCTTTCCATCTTTGATCCACTCGGGATCGATTAGGCGCTCTCTTTCAGCATATAGCTGCTTGTAAGCACCGCGGATCGTACCATCGCTGACATGGGCCACCTGGGATATCTCCTTGGCGCTCTTGCCATGTCCCATCAGGTACGAAGCCATGTATATGCAGGCTGCCACAATGGACAGGGGAGAACGTCCAGCCAAATCTCCCATCGTTGTCACGCGATCGGATAGAGCAGAGGAGACGCTAGTAACCTGGAAGGGCAGATCCAACAGGTTACAGAAACGGTTGCAAAGGTCACTAGGCTTGGTGGAAGTGGTGGCGGTGTATGTGTCGTTGGGGTCAGGGACACCTCCGCTTGAGACCACAGCG
The DNA here is from genome assembly GCF_003184835.1 of Aspergillus costaricaensis CBS 115574. Lineage (NCBI taxonomy): Eukaryota > Fungi > Ascomycota > Eurotiomycetes > Eurotiales > Aspergillaceae > Aspergillus > Aspergillus costaricensis. The sequence goes on from NW_020291803.1 coordinate 1,132,096, forward strand.
TTGATCCGCTCGAGGTTCTGCGCAGTGAAGAACTTCTCCAAAGCCTTGTAAATACGCCCAATTTCTTTCCTCGTAACCTTGGTCACCGCGAAGATCTCAGTGAAGGTACGTGGCACCTTGCACTGGCGACAGGCGATAAAAATACAGCCTGCAATGATCACATCCTGAGACTTTCCCTTGAATGCCTTGGCATCGTCCACAATCTTAAAGAGGTATTTCGCTGTGTCTGCCACGTTCTTCTGGATGTTGAAACCATCGCAGAGAGCACCGATCTCCTTGTAGGCTGCCAGAAGAGCTTTGTTTGCCTTTTCACTTGACTGCTTGTTCTGAGCCCGGTAAAGGTCGCGAACGCGGCCCGACCCACCACTAGCAATCTGGGTCTCCAGCTGATCACCGTTGAGAAGCGGGTTCATAGCATCTCCAACACGAGAAGGGTCATCGTTGTTCTGATCGTCGTTGGAGAATGTACGCCATTCAGAGTGCATGTCGATTTCCCGATCAGCGAGGACCAGGCCACATGAGCCGCAAACAGTTTCATGGGAACCAGGAAACTCCAGATTAGGGGGCACTTCTTTGCACTCGGGGCAAATGACGTGGGCCGAAAGGTTCTTCTTCCATTGGCCTGGCTCGGCCCTAGCGGCAGCAGGGGAAACGGCAGCCATATTTAGAGGCAGTGTGACAAAGCTTGGGTGTATCGTTTTTAAAGTGGTCGATAAACGCGGAGTTGCAGGTGCAACGGCCTTCGAATGGCGAGGTGAGGCTCACGACCAAAGTCTGTTGGAGAGACTTTATCAATCGGCGTGCTCACAGTATAACGGCGATAGAGGATGGGACAGCAGCGGCGCAAATCGCTCAGACTGATTTGCAAGTACGTCTCCACGTCACTGCCTTTGTACCAATGTTAGCCTGAATGCCCCAAGCATATCTGAACAACAACTCCAATGGGAGACGATGCAGGAGATTCCCGAGTGAAGACTACATGATGAATGACAACGGTGAAGGTCCACCGGTAGTCACCGACATGCAATTTTATCCTCAAGGAGGGGATCAGGTTCTATAAGCTAGCGCTTTACCTTTCCGGGCAAATGAAGGACTCTTGGTCCTGCCAAAGTTCCCAGAGTAAAGCACTGAAGTACTCGGTGATCACCTTCTCCAGCGTAATCCCCGAAACCTCGAAGCCAAACTTGCCCGACCGCGATGGAACCAGTCAAGGTCTCTCCGTGAGGGTTGTATCACGAAAAAGTGTCGCAGAGCAGACAAGGAAGGCCTTGCGGAAGAGGTGGCCGGGAGGTTAAGAGGGGAGGGGAACAAAGAACGACGAGAGGGAAGAGAGGAGAGGAAGAGGAAGCGAGAGAACTGAGGTTGAGGGGCGAAGCGGACAAACCCAGCTTGGAGATGCACCTGACTTGGACTTCGCAGCCGCCCTGCTGAGTCATCCGCCAAGCCGAAGGCTCCCGAACAAACGTCGAACTTCCAACATCGGCTTCAATCAGCACTTGCTCTCCTCGCAGAAACCCACCTACCTCCAACCCCCCTCATCTATCACCCCGCCGCGATGATGTCCCAGACTCTCAGAGCGTCGGTAAGATTACAATACACCTACGATATACCCTCCAACTCAACCGGGTGACATGGTGACTGACCCTGTTTGGTAGCGCTCTCTCTTCTCCCGCGTCTCTCGGCAACAGGTTTCTGTTTCTCGCCGCACTTTCCTGACCTCGGCTGTCCGTCAGGGTATGTGACCCTCTATCATACAATGTGGAATCGGTTCCCATCGAGAATGTTTACTCGGATTGGGCAAATTAGCCGTGCATATGAGGCATCTACGGTTTCTAACGTCTTGCAGCCGACCCTGTCCAGGAGCTCTACCTCCGCGAACTCCGTGCCTACAAGCCCACTCCCGTCAAGGCCGGTGACGCCGATGCTCACGTCCAGAAGTTCGCTCCTCCCGCCGCTCCCCAGTCCCCCGAGGAGGCCAACCTCGCCAATGAGCTGAAGTCCTACGAGAGCCAGGAGGTCGAGGTTGAGGGCCAGGCCGCCGCTGGTGAGGCCGCTCCCGTTGAGGAGAGCTGGTTCGAGGAGGAACCGGAGGAGGAGGCCCACGCTGCTCACTAGGTATCTGTTGTTTCACCGACAACGATCAGGGAGAGTCGGGGCTTATAGACAATGGGATGGACTTAATGTGATATCCTCCGCTGTTCAAGTCCTGGAGTAACTTCTGTAAATTAAACCTACTTTGAGCACATGAACTTTCTTTTTTTCCTCTTGCCATCAAGCTCTTTAAGTCAAGTATGTTTTGCATCCCCTCGGAACATAATCCGGCCGGGAGGTAATTCAAGAAAGGGAGTGAGAGGAGTACTTCGTAGCCGTAGTACTCAACGTTTGGCCAAAGCGGGTACCCCGAGCGCAGAAATTGGCCTCAGGCGACCGTAGCGCGGGCGGGTTTGATATATCCGACCGTCCGAACCTCCTCTTCTGATTGATAAGTGGCAGATTGATCCCAGCACGCCATTTGGGAACGCTGTCCGGAGTACAGCGGGACATGATACAGGCAGACAAATTGTAATTCGCCTCCTGCAATGATGACCCTGGTGTGCGACGTGTGAGAGTTGCGAATACATCTGGTACATTTCGGTTATGGTCAAGTGCACATGGGCGCCGGTGACCGGAAGGGCAGGACATCTTTGGATCTTCTCAAGGGTATGCAACTGCATCTACCTTACTTCGGGCTGAGAGACGATCATAACGTGTCCTTCTTCATCGGGCTAAAAAAACAACATGCAATACGAATCATCGTTGTTAGTAGTGTGCTGGTAAGATCTGTCGATTCGAAGAGGATGCAGGGGATTTAGCGTTAGTTGTTCTACTGTACAGTGGGTGCGAAGCGTGAGATATGACAGCTCCAGCCAGGGCTGCTTTCGCAGACCGCTAGACCATCAGAACTCAGGCCTTTGACTGAAAGAATGATACGATAATCTGTCTTGATCCATCTGTCTGTCTGTCTGTCGACAACACCCATCACACTATAAGGGTTGTTGCACTCGGTTTGCTTTCAACATCATGGGGCTGACACGTCCATACTTGCAGGGCCGATCTGTGGAATGATTGAGCGATCGATGGGCCTGTCAGCCAATTTAGAATCTCATACTCCAGGAATCTTGACAAGAAGACTAGGAAACGGTGGCAGGCATTGAAATGGCTGGCTGAGCCACTTCATCCTCTGGTTATCAACAGGATGACGTTGGTCAAATGGAATGAGAGCGGGAGTCTCCAGGTGGACCGCTTATAACTGTACAACATTCCTTTCGGAGGATTGAATTGGCAGGAATTCACATCAGTCTTATGGTTGATAATGTAAACCCACATAATTAAGATTTGATTAGCGACCTGACTAGTAATCAAAGAGGAGGAGGAGGATGCTGGAGGGACGGTTTTCCAGTTGCGGTGGTACTGGTGAGGATCCGATCCGATACAAGTATATTCGGTGGTACCAAACAAACAATGAATGGTAAGTTACGGCGCGGACGGTGAAAAGACCAAGTCACCCAGAGATAGTTGGTTACTTTTACTTTCCTGACAAAGCAGGGGCAGAGTGTGATGGAACAACCACACCACACTTTGATCATCTACTTGCGCCTGGACTGATAAGTAGCAAGCAACTCCTCTGCAACATGAAGTAGCACTTGATAAGAGCACTGAAGCGCTTTCTACTAAGTAGTTGACACTACTGGACACTTCTTTTACCAGCCTCAGCCTGACTAACCATTTCCCTATGCCAAGTCAAGTTTGCGCGCGGCTTTACTCACAATGTTTCACAATTACCCCATACGGCAACCAAATAGGGACTAATATCAGGGTCTTGCCAAGATCCCAGTCCTCCTCCTGTACGAAATAGATAACTCCCATCTTGTCACTACTAATAATAACACGGGAGAATGTTCCCCTCCACTGCGCCCCTCGGACGAGTCAGCACAACCGTTCCCACAGACGCTTCGCATTGCCCAACTCGGGGGCTAGGACGAGGATCGAAAACTCTACTGCGTACCCAACCTGTTCCTGCAAGCTGCTGTTGGACGTGCATGCAGCCTCAAAAAGGATCGGAGCCCGGAGCTGAGCGAGATTGGATGGGTAAGTAGATAGATAGTAAAAGGTAAGTACGGATAGTAAAGTATGGTACCGCTCACGAATACAGTTTACTTCCATCAATAGTCGCAATGATCTGATCCATCCTTCTTCTCAACCCTTTTGTTACCATAGCACCTACATCTAAATCTACGCAAGTCCAGGACTGCTAAGACAGTGTGGGTTATTCATAGTAAAAAAAAAAAAAAATCCAGCTTGGAGAATGATTTCGTCATGACGCGATTATTGAATTCTCTTCACAGCCTTGCATGGGGCAAACTCCTTCCCCCTTCTCCATGTATTAATAGGTTACGAGGCTTAAGCACCAGGGACGCACCCGGACGGTTCAACGTTCTGTGAGATATACAGTAGGAAAGGAAGGGGGACGATAAAGGGGACAAATACCAAGTCCAGGCTTTAATTTCCCCTCAATCCCATCATATGAGCATCACCATCCTCGTCCCAATTTCATCTCCAGACGGACAATGGAGTTTCATTCTGGGCGAGTCTGGTGTTCGGATCGCTCGAATTCCGACAAGGGAACTGCGGTATTGTAATCAAATACATAAATTACATACATACCCGGTACTTACTGTAAGAGACAATACCGCCCAAGCGCAAGCCAGACGGTGTGTACTTGCTTACTTACCCTCTGGCCCTCCATGCGTGGACGGGGTACATCATCAAGCCATAAAATCCAGACAAGCAGGCAGATGGAAAATAAGAAAAACAAAAATTATTAAAAAAAAAAAATAAAAAAGAAATAGTAAAAGAAAGAAATCCTAAGCGACCGCCTACTTGGGCAAATTGCCTGGAACCTTTAGGATAGGACAGCCTTCTTTTCTTTCTCAATCTTAAACGTGGAAGGAGTCCCATTCAGTCCTCCTTCTCGTCTTCTACTTTTCCGCGCCCGCAAGGTCACTGTTCCCTCCCCCGTCATCATCGTCGTCGTCGTTCACAAAAGAAAATAACCACTTGGTGAGATCATTATACACTCCATTGTTGGGGCCAAGCTTCACGGGGGGCTACACTCCAGTCTTGAGGAAAGCCCCATCTGCCCGGGTTCCTGAAGGGCTAAATCAAGGGTTAGAGAGGAGAGAAGCCACCAGGAGAAGAAGAAGAAGAAGAAGAACAAGTGGGCTGGCTTGTATGTAATAGGAAGTGGGAAGTATTATCGAAACCGGTCAGTTCATCTGCTTTGCCCCATTCGGCCTGCTCGTCATCTCCTCGCTCTCTCTTTCTCCCCCTCTGTCTCTCTGTCTCTCTTTCTTTGGCCGTCGCTGGCTCTCGCTGGCTTGTTCATCCCCATCTCCTCTTCTTGCGGCTCCTTTCTCCCCTTTCCTTACTCTATCTATTCCGCTCCGTTTCTGCTCCGCTCCCCTTCCCTCGTTGATTCCGACATTCGTTTGCTTGTTCTGTTCACTCCCCATTATTCCTTCGCTCTATCATTTCCCTGGGGCCCATATAAAGAACAAGAAAAGGAGCAAGCAAGTCTTAGCTCTACTGCAATCTCCTACCTACTATCTCTTGCCCCCTGCCGGCTTTCCCACCTGCCCCTCGTTCAACCTTACGATCGTTACTACTCCGCTATACTTCGTATTCACGCCGGAATTCTGCCCGTCCGTCAATCAACCGCTCGCTCTTCATTTTCTCCTGCCCAGCATTGGCTAACATTCAGTCCCTAGTTCGCCGTGCGTCGTTAAAGGTTCCCGGTTTAGCTTTTCGGAGCCAGTCCTATCCCGAGCTTCGTCGATAATTGCCGTATTCGCTCGCCGCGGTCGCTTGCCCTTCCTCTGCCTGCCTGCACCGCCATCATTCCAAGCCTCCCTTCCTTGTCGCCTTCCCTCGTCTTGCTCCGCATCGGTGACCGGAACGATTCAATGCTACTGGAATAGAACGACCCGCATATGATTTGATCTCTCTGGGAGTGGCTTTCGTTGTATATGGAGGAGCTGGTCTCCCCAACGCCCGTTTGAGTGATAGTATATTGCCCAGCCTTCTGCGGCTGGAGGAGATGTACACCTCGCTAGGGCTCTTCCTCTGCGTGGATCTATAGCCAATCTTGGCTATCCTTGACCATGTCTTCTTCCTCTCCAGAGCTCGCAACCCCTCATCTCGATGACGATCACGTCCATTTGACCCATGCCGCTAGTTACAACCACCTTCCGGACCTAGCGGCCACCGAGGCCGGCCGGCCTGGTCTGCGGAGGACGTTCTCCGACCTAAACCATCCTGTTCAGACGGAGTCTCCGTCAAAAGAGGATGTGGCTGCTGGCAAAGACATCTTACGACGGACCTCGCTTCGGTCTAAGAACAAACCAACTATCGCAGTTTCTCGCTTTACCGTATCGACAGAGGATGTGTCGGATCCTGCTGGCCCAGAAACCTCAGTTCCTCCTGCCCAGGTTCCGGAAACGAGGGCACCGTCGCCCGTTGCTCGCCCCTCCAAAGCCCGCTCTATGTCCGGAAGGCTGGTCAGTTTGGCTCGAAAACCCTGGATGTCAAGCTCCCCGCCATCTGGGAAAAGCTCCCGGCTCCGTTCTCTACGTACAGAGGAACAAACCCTAAATCCCCCGACAACTTCACCCAAGGCGAACGGCCAAGCAGATTCTGGGAGTGCAGAAACTGAGCCTACTGCCCCCGCCCGCAGGCGGACCATCCTACAGAAACGACCGCGACGTCCGATGGTCGCGGTTGTGACGCAAAGTCGAGCAGATAGTCCCAGTACTCCTAGTAGTTCTTCACCTCAATCACTAGTGGCCAAGAATTCACTAGAAAAACTCACCGCAACCCTAAATGTCTCAACGCCGGTCCTACCTCCGGTGCCTAAAGCACCGGTAACTACGAATCCCGCCGGAACAGTGGACGTGCCGCGGAAAAAGGATGAGCTCTGGGGTGTTTTCCGGGGCCTCGAGGCTGACTTCCAGAAGTGAGTCCTCAAGGAACTTGCATATATGCGTACATTGGTTGACTTAGTCTTCATATAGGTTTCAGGCTAAGTCCAGCGCTTTGAAAGCCAACGTCATCCGGTCCGCGCTCTTGCCGTTCTTGAACCGAAGCCCGTCACATCAATCCTGTAAACATCTGAGGCCCGAAGACCTAGATCGCCGGGTTAACATACTCAACAAGTGGTGGACAGGGCTGTTAGAGATGCTCAACGGCAAAAATAATCAATCCATATCCGGAACGGATAGGCCAGTATACTTGGAAGCGATTGTCGGCATTATGACTCGACCCGAATGGAGGGTTCCTTTCCCTCTTCCACCGTCGAACAGCAATTTCCCAAAGCCTCTCAAGCACGCGTCAACTTCTATATCGGAGAGTTCGGATGGCTCGTCAGGCTCCGATTTTCTCCTTGAGTCTATTCATCACAACATAAGGAATATCTTTACGCAAAATTTGTTGTCTCAGATGTCATTTGTGGTTGAAAGAATGTCTATGCGACATGCGCCCGCCAGCTTAGTTGCATTCTGTGGCAAGGCCTGTGCGTATGCATTCTTCTTCTGTCCTGGCGTCGCCGACATCCTTGTGCGGCTATGGAATACACCTCCCAGCATCTTCCGGCGCGTACTTTCCCAGTCAAATCTCGACAAAGGTAGCGGCACGAAAGCGTTAACACAGGACCTTGCCCTAAACTTCCCGGCAGCCTTACGGACGCTTGCTTTTCACGCCCATACGGCTCTGGTGCGATACCTTCGTCAGAAGCCTGATGTGCCTTTGAGTACTGTTCAGATTCCTTGGCAGAGCCCGTGGGTTTCGCGATGGAGTGGCCGGGATACCGATCTCTTTTTCGTTTTTGTCAAGTACATTCATGTACTGTACGCCGATGCTCTGCCGCCAGATCTTGACAAGCAGAAGCGGATCCTAGCACCAGGCTTGCTGCCGATTCACTCGCAGCTCCTGGTTGTTCTTGAGGACACCCTTTACAAGCAATCGGTTCCACAAATGCAGGAAACCAATCACACGGCTGCCGCGGTCACATTTGATGATTTTATAGAAGGGACCGATGCGGCTGTCTCGGCTCTTCCCTTAGGGGCAGCGAATAGTCATCGTTTGATGGCTGAAAATCGCCTGATTATTCTGCTTCGGGATTTTCTCTCGGAATCTTCGCTTGAGCCGAACCATGCAAGGTTGCTGTATGCTGAATCATTTTGTACCATCATGAGAGCAGCTGCGGAGAGGACATCGCTGTTCGACCATAATGCTTGTTTCCTACTGTGTGATTTTGTGGAGGAGGTTATTCCCATTATCATACGATATTCTCATTCCATTGAGAATGACTTGTTCGACTGGAATTTCTGGCTGAAAGTCTGTCGTCAAATGATGCAAAGTCACAATTCTCTCACTGAAGTTCGGGTGTTCTCGTTTCTCTTTGCTATCTGGACCACATGGACTGCTTCAGAGGAAAGGAAAGCCGATCTGTGCTTGAAATTTCTCCTTGAAGAGTCCATTTTCTACCATTACTTCAGTCATTGGAGTCCAATGGTCCGCGCCTACTTTCATCGTCTGTTGTGTTGGAGACTGGGGAGGTTTAGCGATGAGCCCACATCTCTTGACACTGCGATATACGAGACGCTATGGGACCGGCTTCAGCGCACTTGGAAATACTACCTTGCTTTCCAGGCCAAAGCCGATGAAGAACTCACCACACCGCTTTCTTCTGCACCGTGCACGCCGGCACCAGGCCGGAGGATTATCATTATCAGATGTGATAATCAGTTGTCGCCATCGAACTTCTTCGTATCATTCGATCGTGTTGTTCCTCCGGCTCCAGCGGAGAAAACGTCCGCTTTCTCCAGTAGCAATACTTCTGCTAAAGCGGAATCATTGGAGCCCCAACCCGCACCTAAACGGAAATGGAGTATCCTTAAAGCCATGTTTGGCGGTTCTTCTAGCTCAAAGTCTAATGGCGAGGCGTCATCTTCTAGCAGCTCTGACGAGTCAGATTCTGCGAGCTCTGAAAATCTGGCGTCAGCAGACAAAGGCTTGGACGGTCAATGGCAGCCCCAGAACCACTCTGGGGAGCTGAGTCGGCCCAAGACTGCACACCAACCCTACTCGTTCAAATTCTCGCTAGAGTGGATGGATCGGCCTCAATGGCCTAGCAAGAACAAACGTCTCTACACCCCCTGTCTTCCCGTCGGGTCGCAGCTGCACTTGCAGCTCCGAAAATCTCTGAATAAGCGGGATGATTGTGAGACGTTATCCGAATACGTTTCAGCGGCGGAGGGAGAAGACGACGATGAGAGTTATGACCCTCAAGGTGCACCCGAATCAGACGAACAAGACGCCCGAACAGACGACAGTACAGAGTCAGAAAAGCAGTCCAATGATCTTGATATCAGTCTTGCGATGAATGATAAACTCGCAGCCAGTAAATACGCAGGAAGAGCTCTTGCGGAGTGGGCACAAATTGTATCCGAATGTGATAGCTTCTTCGCCCGGAGACGAGACGAAGGCGTGCCCTGCGATCGCATGGTTGAAACACCAACGCTGGGAGTTGAGAGTTTCCGCAAGTAAGCAGCGCACTGGAAGCCTAGGAAGAAATGGAAATATAATGTATATCCTCCATACTGATCATGAGTCAGTCCTGACTTGCGTTGACGGAGGTGTTGTCCTCCGCATTCGGATTCCAAACCGAAGGCTCCGGCCACTCCATTCATCCACCTTCAAGATAGAAGTCCTACTACATACAACCACCAGCACACAACATCTCTTGCACATCATGTTTCCTCACCAATACCACGCAAACTGTCCTATAGAGCATGCAACGGAACCCACCACTTTCCGGTTCCACATTGCATACAGCGTACGACCACGAAAAGGCGAACCCGGGATTATGCATATTTAATACCTTACTGTTCTATTTCCGTCACCTTTCCATCCTTCTGATTCCTCATTGACTTCCAAACATGTACTGTATATAAATCTGGGTTGACTGGCTAATACATAACACGGCGCATGCACGGGTGTGGGATGAGGGCCTGGTTGTCTCTTTTTCCTTTATCTTATAGCCTTTTTATTATTTGTTCTCTCTGAAAATTTCATCTTTCTTTCCCACGTCATTCAATCTACTTCCTATCTACATTTCGGCGGAGTCATGGCTATGGTCTGCGATGCGTTCCTTTTCTCTTCCTCTCATCCAACCAATTCAGTTTCTAATGACTGCTACTATCTCCTATTCCATACACTTATCTTTCTTCATTCCTTACTCATTCAACTTTTCCTGTTTTGTTTTCCTTTACCTAAACTGGGATGTAGCTAGCTAGCTAGCTGCAATGCAGCAAAAAAATGTAGGATATAGGTGATTTGTGTGAAGCCAAAGCAAAAAAAGAAAAGAAAGACACGGCATGGGTTGAAATGCACGGATTGCAACTGGGAGACAGACATGAACTTTTTAAATCTAATGAGTAACGACGCATCCATTATGAGTTCGGGGTGTTATTATTATTTTTTTTCCCTACTTAGGCCTGTCTTGAGACATGATTGAAATACGTACGTGTTAGGTAGGTTCTCAAAATGGTAAGTATGATGTGTGTGTGTGTGTGTGTTTAATAAACATCGGGTTCAAATTAAGTCTTACATAGATAGGTTAGTTATAGTTAGTATTAACATATGGAATAGCGGTCATAACCTAGTAGTCGTTGGGTGGAAACCTTAGGTACTAGGACAAATGACCCCTTTTTCATGATTGCTAACTGACTAGTAACTATCCAATCTTAGTGACTGTTATGGGGGTGGGTTAATGGAACTACGCAGTAGTTAACTAACGTTGTTGGTATTCGCTATGTAAATATACAATGGGATTGTAATGATCCGACTGATATGTTCAGGTTAAAGGGACTACTATGGAATGTGATGAGCGCGGCGGCATATTTTATACGTACTCGCTTCAAGCTGATGGGTGGCTATCATATACATTTCGAAACAAGATCCAACAAATGCGTGGATTGAGATAATTGATAGGCGAGGGGATCGATGAGCGGATAAGGTATGATGAAAAAGTGAGAGAAAAAGAAACCTGACATTGACTAAGTAGTAGTGGTAGTAAATTGATATACTCCGAATGCACCATGATTCACAGCAAGGTGCAAAAAGCAAGCACCGAGGCAAAGACAAACACCCAAATGTAGATACATAGATGAAAGATAGAAGAGACAGACAGTAGAAGAATATGCGTAAGAGGCCCGGATCGGTAGGGGTGGGCGTCAAGGTGACTAGATACAAGAAGATATAGGATCCGATTGGCATGACATGACACACACAAATGCTTTAAGATAAGGCTTGAGAGGAAAGAAGAAGAGGGCTCGTCAATGCCCGTCTATCAGGGGACAACACGAATGCCAATGAAGGGAATCTTTTGCGCAAAAGGAAGATACACAAGAGTCAAGAGATGTGGAGGTATACTGTGCAGGGTCGGGAGATGGTGTGTATAGCGGGCGTTGAGTTTATGACAGTATCGGGTCGTCGTTTGGCGGTAGAAAGACAAGAAGGTAAATTGGGGCACAAGATTGTATAGGAGAAAGTGATGGGATTTGTCCGCCTGGCAGTGGAATGATCAGTTCTTATGGACGAGATGATCGCTCGCGTCGCTGATGATATTGGAGACCCGGTCAATCCACTCCTGAGTTAGCGTCCAATTGCCAGAATCAATGCTGTCTCGAATGGCAGGGAAGAGAGTAGGGTCATAGCCGGACCAGAGTTCAGGGCCGAAGATGACATGCTTGAACTGTGTGCGGTTGGGAACCTATTCATATGTGGTTAGTCTTTGTTCCAGATGGAAAGACTTGAATCACTTACGCCGCCATCTGGCCTGTCATCGAGAAGATGGGTTTCGAAATGAGCCAGCCGCGTATTATGTGCCAGGCGCTGTACAGCAACCACGTTATTCTCAAACCCACCAGCTCCCCAAACAGCATCATGCCAGACCCGAGCCCACTCTTGAAAGTGGGACGCATCGTCCTTGAACTTCGCCGCCGCTTCATACAAGGGCTTGAATGTCACAGAGGTGTCCCGAGCGGCGTTCTGAGTGTTATCGGTAGTTGGGGCATTCTTTGACTTGGCATAACTTTCCAGGCCAGTAATATAGCCACCAAGGTGTGCAGCATATGCCTCCAAGTCGAAAGGCAGAATGGGGCTGTCTGCAAGTTGCAGAAGTAACAAACCCCAAAACTGTCCTAGAATCTTGTGATACTGAAATCCGGGGTCACCGAATTTGGTCATCCAGTCCCAGTTCTCATAGCAGCTATGGTAGGGGAAAGGTTCGCCGATAAATCCAAAATCGACGCTGGAAGTTCCAGCGATGTCCTGAAAAGCGACGTAGTCGCTTCCAGCACCGAGAGGTCCGAGTCTTTTCTTCTTCTTCTCCCAAAGATCTTTGAGCGTTTCATTGCTGTCAGGATCCGATATGCGACCGAGGATCTGCATAATGACGCTCTCGAAAAGCGGACTTCCTGCGGCGTCAAATTCTTTGCCGCTTACACCAACATCGACGTTGATGTAGGCATATGCGTTTTCACGAAGTGCTTGCAACTCCTTTTCAACATGTTCAGTCGAACCAACGAGGTTGTACTCTTCAGCATCCCAGCTGATAAACTCGATGGTGCGTAGTGGGCGCCAGCCAAAAGTCAGCAGTTCCCCGAAAACTCGAGCCAGCTCAAGGAACACAGCCGTGCCACTGCCCGGATCTGCGCTTCCCAAGCACCACGAGTCTCGGTGGTTACCAACAATGATCTTTTTCTCCGGCTGCTCCAACCCGATAATCCTTCCAACGACGTTGTAAATGGGCTGTCTTTCTACCTCATCTTGGATGTTCATAAGATTGACGGTGGGCGACGATGCGTCCCCAGTCCACCACTGATTCACGTCCGGGACACCGCCAACCCACTTGGCCGGCACCTTTGAACCGTGGCCCTTGAGCACCTGCAAGAGCCTTTGGGCATCGCGCCAGGCGAGAGGAATGCTAGGAATAGCCGTCAACCCCTTGCTATCCTCCGGCTTGAGTCTCACTTTCTCATCCGGTGTGGACGCGAAACCTGGCGAGAGTACATCACCGACCACCCATGACATCAAGCTAACAGCGCCTCTTTGTGTCCCGTCTGCTGGCATATAGCGTCCATCTGGAAAGGCCGGACCCCGGACAAAGCCATCCTCCGCGGGATCGGAATATATTATACAACCAGCTGCACCAGCCAATTCTGCAGCTTTGACCTTCAGGGCCCGATCGCTCTCTGACCCACCATAACGGACCAGCGCTATGGAGCCGTCCAAGGCAACTCCTTGATCTTTGAGATATTGGAAATCTTCTCGGGAGCCGTAGTTTGCGTAGACGAGGTGACCAGTGACGTTCCCCGACTTCGAGTGGCCATGGAATACCAAGGTCTGTTCGTTATCCTCTTCCAGTGTAGCCTCCCAGGCAAGGTCGGGAGGATCGATGATCGCCACCCTCCGACCGTCTTGCTGGGGATAATTCAAATATACCTGGAATTCTTCCATCTCGACCTCGTCGAAGTTGGCCTTGTTGAACTCCGATGCCACCCATTCCGCCAGAACGAAACTGCCTTCCGTACCGGCAATATGAGGGTATGCGGTCAGCTTCTTCAGGTTTTCTGCAATGCTCGTCTCATTGATATGACCCTGAACGAAGTTCTCCACGGACGCGGCGCTGTAGGATTGACCCATGATAAAACGGTTGTTCATGCTGAATAGGTCCGAAATGAAGAAGATGTACACGATGGTGACAACTAGAAGCAATCCAAAGACACGCAACAAGATCATGCATCCATTGTGTTTGAAGCCCGACCGAGCATCGTCTAGGTAGACGGTAAACCTGAGATTTGGCAAGCTTGGCAAATAACGGCGAAACGGCAGATTGAACGAGGATAATGTACGAGTCAAGTCGTTGAATCGCTTCGAGAACCGCGACCGTAGGCGAGATCGTTGAGATGATGTTTGCTGACCAGCGTCCTCCACGTCCATCTGGGCCAGCTCCCGCTGTAACTCCTCCAACGAGCCCCTATCCGATCCAGATCCGGACTCGAGGTCATCGAGGCTATTCCGAGCGGACTCGACGGTGGGAGGGTGATATCCATGAGGTCTAGTCTCTCCGCGGGCACCCGTTTGGGGACCGCGCTGGAGCAAGCCTTGTCTTTCGGTATTGTCGCTCATTTCTTCGGAAGAATCGAGGTGCGATCGGGAAGAGCCCGGGCGAGCGCCGATGGCCTCTTCGTAGGATGGGATTGGAAGGGCTTCATATTCGAATTTATTGTCGTTGCCCATGGCGGGTGATATGGGGCTCCCGAGAGCCGTGCGAGTTGGGTAGTCTCACAGATACCGGGCTAAGCGGGATCATGATCTGGATGAGAAAGGAGTGACAGCCAATGCAGCCATGCTCCCGATCGGAGGGGCGGGAACGAACGACAAAGGAGGTTGAATGTGTAAATAAAGAGTGTGTACTTTATAAAATATATTAGGAGGGGGGTTAAAGATGAAAAGGGGAGGGGGTGGTGGTGTTCCTGATGATGGAGGTAGGAGGAGGATGGGTCAGTAGCAGTCGATCGCAGTGTCAGATCTCGAGTAGGTAGCAGCAGTAGTGAGAACTCACTTCAAGTTCCCCGGACCGCCCGTCACTTTGGGGGGGGAACATTGAGGCTACGCGTGGCGCAGTCGAGGGGGGAAGTTTGCTGGTCGGGGCCACGGCTCGGCATCCGTAGGCAGAAGGGTTCTGGAACAGATTTCTCCCGACCGATCGATATGTAATCAATCAATCATCCTTAAGGGCTCTCTGTATCCGCCATTTAGTAGTCAATTTGAATTGTTTGCAACTGGTCATGATGAGGACGAGACAGAGTGGTATTGTTTGAATAGAGTAGAAGGAGAGAAGAACAGTTTACAAGTACCAGTAATAGCAGTAGAAACTGGAGACAAACAGTAACGCTGGCCATGCATCCCGTTACTGGGTACCGAGATACGCTGCTAATCTCACTGAAAGCACTATACTAGAGAGTAAAGGGAGTAAGTAGTATAGTATATCATATATTCATGTCATAGTAGTGCTCCGTAGTACTACTTGGTAGTTTGTGTGAAGACGAAGAGAAAGATCATGGAGTAGTAACTACTACTTAAGTTACTACTGCTGTCAAAGTAGCCGAGCAAGCGGACAACGGCTTATCATATATATTTTTCTGTCTTCTACTCCGTACTAGTAGTACCATCATCATGCTGGTTCGACCTGCCAATACTACTACTAATTATAATGCCCGAGTGCTACTATGTACACTCAAAATACATTGGTACTAGTAGTGTGCTCACGTAGTGGTCCATAAGGGACCAACTCGAACATGCATCACATACTTATCCATTATTATTATCATGGTATGGTTGGGCAATTCATGTCCTTAAATTAATGCTGCAAGGCTTTTGATCATACTACAGATGCCTACTTATTACTTCTCTACTTAATCGAACAGCCGACAGCATTGCTTGACCTGATCCCTTGCTTTCCACTCCGGATCACAGCATCTGCAGCACACGCAATTCAGACGTTGGTAATGCTTCAAACCGATACAACTTTTTTTTTCTCGCACATCCCACTTCGACGATGGAGATCCGACAAATGACCACACAAATGCAGCCCCAAGAATGTCAATCGGCGCTACTTTTGAGTCCGAAAGAAAAAGAAGGACCCGATCCAATTGAATGATGGTGGATCTTCCCTGCCATTGGCACCTACCAAGTAGCCCACTTTGTAGTACTTATCTACTTTTAGTGAAATCTGCATGACAATGTGGGATTTTCGTCAACGACTAATGAGCGTTCCCCTCGGCCCATTTCGCGCCAGAGGGGCACGGCCAAAGATCGGGTATACTCTTCTTCAATGGCGGGCTTGTTCTCGACTCTCTCCGACATCTGAACCCACTGGGACCCTACTTGTGCCTGTAAGTCTCGGTAAGATGGAGGCTCGTTTACAGAAAGGGCACCGAAAGCTCCACAAGATAAGATTGATTAATCCCTCAACCTGTTTCACTGTTCCACTCCACGGTCAGGCTATACCGGGTGGATGTGGTCGGAACTGAATTTGGTTGGGATGGGATCGATTCCAAAGAGGTTCCTTCTTGATTGCTTGCTTGCGTTATCCCACTTGTTTGGTATCTGGCGTATGCAGGTGTCGAAGAACGGGACTTTCGGTTGACATACTTACGCTTTAGAACGTAGACGTCACTGCAAGCATACCATAGGCCTCAGCTGACGACTCTTGTCTGGCCATTACTATCTTCTCGGTCCATCTGAGTAAGTAACGAGGCTATGTTAGGAGGGAAAAGCGTGATAAGAGGGAGAAGATGAGGGGCATGCGACAATTAATGGCTACGGGTTGGGCAATACCTATCCTGTGTGGTCCATTAGATATGCCGTCTGATCAGAAACAATCCGCAGAAAGATACTCCGCGTCTAGACGGAGTTTTCCTCGTAAGCAGGTTTGTCGTCATGGGCAATCAATGGCCGGGACGCAGGGGAGAGACAAAGGATACCAGGGAACGCATCCCATTGCCGTGTTAAAGTGCTTGGCATCCCGGGGACAGAAGTGCAACATTGCGGGTTTACATCATGTGTCTGCAGTTAAGCTGCATGGTTGTAGGTAGGGTAATAATATTGCAGCAGCAAGCTCCTAAAGTACGGTGGCGTGGATATTAAATCCTCCCGTTCATATCGGCCAGTGTGGGAGAAACATGGGCCGACGTTGATTGAGGGCGGATGTATAGTTAGGGTGAAGGCCATGTCACAAAACATGGCGGCAAGAGTCGGTGAAAAGGAAAACGCAAAATAGAATCATCCACCCGGAGCAAGATGAGCTGTCGGTAAGACTACTTGGAGCTAGGTTGTGCAATGATGCGTTGGATGCGAGTGCTGTGGTTGGAGGCAGCCGTATCCTGTTCCCCCGTTTTCGGGACATAGGATGAAGAGTACGGCGTATACCAGATCCTGGACACCATCAGATTTTCTCCCTCTCAACAATTGTGGAAATTAGGAGGTGGATCGTTTTGAATTGGAGTCCTCTCCGGTGAAACTCCCCATCCACAATTTCGATCCCTTTTCCTGTCCCGGTCATGGGGGGAAATGGTGTTTATCGTGGGAAAAGTTGTTGATATGATGCGCCGTGACTTGGATAACCCCAAGACCATCTTATACTATAGATCTGAGGCGGCGTGACTGCCAGAACACCGCCGGGACAACCTCAGGCACCCCAGGGCAGGCCAGGGCGCCGACCAACCACAGCCCGCAGACCAAGCCAGATGGACCCACTAGGCCACGCACTAGAAGCACACTAGCTGATCCGTAAGTATTGTCTGGCTGCATAGGAACGGGGGTCGACCCAGTTCGTTGCTTTTTTTTTTTTTCTTTTGCCCCCGGCCGATGGCCAGTGACCACCTGGGAAACCGTTCGCCCGCTGGCCTCGGGGGGCCCCTCTAGTATATCGTGAGCTTCACTACTTATACTCTCCTCTTTCACCTTCTCTCAGCTCCTTTTCTCTCCCTCTCTCTCTTCCAACAAACTTTCTTCCTCTTACCTTTAATTATCTTTTCTTCACCTCCCTTCTTCCCCCCCCCCATACATCATACTCTCCGCAATAGCTCTCTTTCTTGAGTGTTTTGTGTCTTAAACTCTCTACTGTCCCACTTTCCGCTTAATACTTACCCCTCCTCCTTTACACATTCACCATGGCTGCCCGTCCTCAGAACATTGGTATCAAGGCCATTGAGGTCTACTTCCCTCGTCAGGTTCGTGTGTCTTGCCACGTCATTCGATTCTGTTCCTGTCTGTTCTGAGCTGTGTTCTAATATGTCCCTGTGTTTTCTAGTGTGTCGACCAGAGCGAGCTCGAGAAGTTCGATGGCGTGAGCGAAGGCAAATACACCATTGGCCTTGGTCAGACCAAGATGAGCTTCTGTGATGACCGTGAAGGTATGCATTAGACAATGACAGACATCGTCCGCATGTCATGATCGCGTGGCAATGCTAACGTGCACTTCCCGGCAGACATCTACTCCATTGCCCTGACCACCTTCTCCTCCCTTCTTCGCAAGTACAACATCGACCCCAACTCCATTGGCCGTCTGGAGGTCGGTACCGAGACCTTGCTGGACAAGTCCAAGTCCGTCAAGTCCGTCCTGATGCAGCTTTTGGCTCCTCACGGAAACACCAACGTCGAGGGTGTTGACAACGTCAATGCTTGCTACGGTGGCACCAACGCTGTTTTCAACAGCATCAACTGGCTCGAGTCCTCTGCTTGGGATGGCAGAGATGCCGTCGTTGTTTGCGGTGACATTGCCCTGTACGCCGAGGGTGCTGCTCGCCCTACCGGTGGTGCTGGCTGTGTCGCCATGCTGATCGGTCCCGACGCCCCTATTGTGTTCGAGCCTGGTCTCCGTGCCTCCTACGTCACCCACGCCTACGACTTCTTCAAGCCCGACCTGACCAGCGAGTACCCCGTCGTGGACGGCCACTTCTCCCTCAGATGCTACACCGAGGCTGTCGACGCCTGCTACAAGGCCTACAATGCTCGTGAGAAGACCCTGAAGGAGAAGGTCCAGAACGGTACCAACGGCACCGCCCAGGACGATTCCAAGACTGCCTTGGACCGTTTTGACTACCTCTGCTACCACGCCCCCACCTGCAAGCTCGTGCAGAAGTCCTTCGCTCGTATGCTGTACAACGACTACCTCACCAACCCCACTCACCCTGCTTTCGCCGAAGTGGCTCCTGAGCTCCGTGATCTGGACTACGCCACTTCTCTCACTGACAAGAACGTGGAGAAGACCTTCATGGGTCTGACCAAGAAGCGCTTCGCTGAGCGCGTCAAGCCCGCTCTTGAGGTTGCCACTCTCTGCGGTAACATGTATACTGCCACTGTTTGGGCTGGTCTGGCTAGCTTGATCTCCCACGTTCCCTTCGATGCTAGCGAGTCCAAGCGCATCGGTCTCTTCTCCTACGGCAGTGGTCTTGCCAGCTCCCTGCTTAGCGTGAAGATTGTCGGCGACGTGTCCAACCTGGTGGAGAAGCTTGATCTCAAGAACCGCCTTAGCAACCGCAACGTTCTTCCTCCTCAGTCCTACGTTGATGTAAGTATCCCAACGACCTAATCATGACCTGCACCTCGAAGTTCAGTTTGCTAACGTCTGGTTACAGATGTGTGCCCTCCGTGAGCACGCTCACCTCAAGAAGAACTTCAAGCCTTCTGGCAGCACCGAGACTCTCTACCCTGGTACCTACTACTTGACTGAGGTGGACGACATGTTCCGCCGCAAGTACGACGTTAAGGCATGAATTATGACGAGCATATGATGGACTTGCTTTCGACCTTGCTTCTTTGGACATGACCGGTTGCTTAGACGGTTTTACTAGATTCCCTTCAGCATGCGCAATTGTTTATTTGTGGTTCGCCTTAATAGAGCTTGGGGGCAGCGAAATGCTCCTACCAATTCCCGGGTCTGCTTTTCTCCTTTATATTGGTTCTTAATGTTTCATACGTTGTTCATGTATCCTCCCAGTGAGGAGACCTTCTCTTGTCCAGACAGGAGCTGGAATGCAATTATATACGACGATGACCAATAATTCTAGACTCATCAGGAGTCGTTCGAGGACAACGATTATAATGTGGCTGACTAAAATGTATAAATGCCTGTAGTCTTTCTCTATCTTTCTTAATCGGCTTGTTGGGTGCTTACTGTAGCATACCTTGTCATGTGACATGGGTGCAGAGAGTGGCGCGTTCTTCCAGCACCTTCACCCTGTTGCAAGTTGCACTGATTAACCCAAGCGCCTAGGAGACATAAAGACAAATAGGCATCTTGCCAGATTCACGAACTTCATGATGGGCGTGAAACCAGGCGAGACCAAGAATAGCAGCAATTCAAGCTACAAGGTCGCTCTATTGTTTTATTTCCCGCCGACTCTCCTTTTACAGTGTCTGTCAGTCTCCGTCTGACCCATCTACAATTAAACCTCGTCACACAATAAGCACTCAAGTTCATCAAAAATGTCTGTGATTGGTCCAGTTGGAGAAAGCTCAAGCACACTGCAGGCTGTCGACAGGGAAGAGCCACTGAGGCATCCTGACGCCGTCCGGGGTCTTAGCCGGCGCCTACTGTGACGACCTGCAAGACCTCTGATTTATCGACACATCCAGGCGGGGATATTCTTAGAACCTCTTGGACTTGAGAGTATCGTATCAGTTGATTAGTATTCGACTTCATTCTGCAAGCTTCGACTGCAATAGCCAATGCCCGTTGAGTGGGCTGCGGCTCCCCCAGGCCCTGGTATCAAACCTCGGCGGCTAACTCTACAACGGCACACCCTCAAGCACTACACGCCGTGGAAATGTACCAGTCACTTGCGTTTTATTTTTTGACGTCAAACACCTGCTTGCCGCCGACTAATAGATGCCCCAGGCGTGACGCCTTTGCGGGAACTCATCGATCCTAGTTACATTACCCAGAATAGACGAAACACCCAATGTTACCCAATATAGATCCTATGCAGATTCCGAACGAACCATCGTCGGAATAGACTACCGACAGCCTGGTTCAGATCTGAAGAAGCGAAGAAGATGTCAAATATAGAAACTTTTTGACGCGCGACTGTCGATGAAACGCTTTCGCTTGCCCTAGGATCGTTTGCTCTGCACATCATCCAAGCAGATATCGACATCCCTGTGTCGATGGCCCTACCATCTCCATCATGATTACCTAGTATGGTTAGCGACTGGCTGTCGCAATGGAGCCAGATCTGTTTCATGCCCCTGCAGGCAGTTCGATTGATTCTGTCTCTTTTTTTGGATCAAGGGACTCATGGGTTCCAGATTGAAGAACATTTAATAACCAACCGTTCTCCAGTCTAATTATGCCTCAGTTCAGTCAAGTCGTTCACCAAGACAAAGCGAACTCGACAACATTGTCTCTTCTTTTGCCTAGTGCATCTCTTTCTTCTCTATTCATTTGACCTTAGATTCTTACGCGAGCATTCCCTGTTTGATACCTCTTGGGAAGCTGGACTTTCCCGCAATCTTATTTGATCTAAATCGTCTCAGACCTGCGGTGACTTTATATAGCAAGATGTCTGTGGAGTACTCTTATTATCGTCCCTCAACCCCTCCTGCATTGCATCTGCAAGAATATAGTGGAACGGGGCATAGCCGCAACGCTTCTGATTCTTCTGTTTACTCCAACAACTCGTCGCCCTGGTCCGTCATCACGTCGGCTACCAGCCCTGTAGTTGACTCACCCCCACAACACCACCATGGGCCTACTCTTCTTCCGAAGATCAGACCTCAAGACATTGTGATTGAACCTCCACCCGCCAGTGGATCCCAACGTCAACGGCGGGTGCTGTCAAACACACGCAATCCTCCTGGTTCTTTACCGCTTGCTTCCAACCGCCGGTCAAGCCATCGGGTTGCTGTTGAGACCTCAGGGTGCATTCCTATGGCATCCCCGGCCGTGGCGTCGCCGAAGTATACCACTCGCAATGGCTCGTCATTATCATCTCCTGTGAGCGTCACACCGGCGCAGAAGCGCAAGGCGACGAGCGCGCACACTAGATCAGTCTCTGCCTCCAACGTTGACGATCCAAGGACAAGTCGATGCGGATATCCAGCATATCGACAGGTCATCAGATACGCCTCTCAGCCTCAGAGTTCCCCTACCACACCGGCTACGCCCGCCACACCCAATATTATAGTGTATCCGCCTTATGCGCCTCACTCGCCAGCCGAGCCATACTATCCCAAAGTGTACCCTCCGGTGCAGGTGCCACTCATGCTTCCCGGCTCACCATATGGGTACGTGCGAGCGTCGAGTGCACAATGCTCTCCCATCGGCATCGTCCACCAGACCGAGAGGACGAACTCTCAGTCAACCACCTTGCTCTCGTACCTTACCACCCCGACACAAGCAATCAACCTCGTGCGCAACGTGAACGTGATTCCGACACGAGGCTTGCACGATTACTTTTGGTGGGACATTCGGAACTTGCGCAGTTGGACTTCGTTTTCTCTATCCACGTTCAACTCTATCAGTGGACTTCCGAAACTTCTCAAAACCGCAATCCCTTCGCATCTCACGCCCCTCAATATCCTTCCGAGCTCTTATTTGTCCCCAGATTGCGAGCCAGCTCTAGTCAACGTCATCCGAGACATCTATGCACCTCGTATCAATGCTGCCTTGGCAGTCTCGCAAGGCCCGGATCACTTGTCCCTCTACGCTGTTCCTATTCCGCGAGGGTCACCTAACAAGAACTATGGCGGGCCACATTTTCTCGCTAACTATGCGTCTGACACCGAACGAACCGCCTCAGGCCTTGTTAGAGGACGACTCGTTGGTATTGTCAAGACCTTCGACCGCTGGAACACGGGAATGCGCAACGAAGCGCCTCACCGCAGGGTGGAGTATCTGAACGGTCTAGCACACCTGCAGCGATGCATGCGCGAGCACTCTTGCCGCTACGGCTTCATTCTCACCGAGATCGAGCTCGTGTGTGTACGGGCAGGTTGTGACGAGGGCGACGATGTGCCCTACTTTGGTTTCCTGGAGCTGTCTGCGCCAATTCCAACCAAGCTCGCGATCAACCAGCGTGGGCACGGCTCGGGGCCATATACCAGTGATTATGGCTATCCGCATTCGCCCACTCCATCCAGCGACAGTTCCTTGGCGAGCCAGTCGCCCATACTGGATAGCTATCCAATTTCTGATTCCGATGAGCTGGACGTGCCAATGACCGCCAGTCTAGCTTTGTACTTTTTACTGATGCTTTCAAAATCGGTTCCCTTGCCGTCACAACCATCTGCTCATCTCAACGTGGGAGGACCAGGTGCCCTGACCCGGCAGCGCATCTTACCGGAAAAGAAAGACAAATGGATCCCGGAACCCCAAATAGGGGAGCGCCGTGATGCGAAGCGAGTGCGAGGCTGGGTGTGGCCCCAGGATGCCTGGCATCGTCGAGAAGGTGGAGGAGCTCCTCGTTCCCGAGCAATGACGACGGAACCCAGACCCAAAAAGTGGCACAAATAATAATCTACGTTAATCTTAGCGGAGACAGGTTTCTCATTGCTGCTGCTAATTATGTTTGTTGTTATATAGCTTTTGTCTTATAGTAATGTAATGTCTTTCCATATATCAACTGCGGACCCTTTCACAGTATAGTAGGCCAGCACAGAACCATTAATCAATAGCGTCAAAGCTCACTCAGAATGACATAAACCCTAGCATAGTAGCAAATCATGCTCTGCAATCGTCTCCAAGGTCCCCAAACCCATCCTCCAAACCTCAAACACATTATCAATAATGATGATCCCGACTTTCCCTTTTGGGCGACAAGGACCTTGGGGATCCAAGTACCCGGGGGAGTGATGAGCACCACCATAACCAAATATCACCTACTATCTATTTATCAAATATAAACCCTGCTGCATGCACATATTTGAACAATCAATCACTCAAGCAATAGCCCTACTCTACTATATCACACTTAGTACTACCTACGAAGCCTCCACCACCAATCCCACATCAACCATACATACTACACACCAACCAGACATGGTAGGCAAAACCACCTCACCACAATCATCCTCATCCTCCTCCTTCCCGGACATCCTCGATGTCCTCATCATCGGCGCCGGCCCCTGCGGCCTAGCAGTCGCCGCGCGCCTCCGCGAAGAAACCCCCTCCGCCATGTTCACCGACGACGAACACCAACGCTACCACTGGATTAACAAGCACAGTGGTCGAATGGCATTGGTACAGGCGCACCGCGGGAAACTCAAGGGCGTGAAGGCGGAGAAGTGGCAGAGATATGATGATGAGCATTATCCTAGACGGGGGTCATCATCGTCTTCTGGTTCTGGGTCGGGCTCTGATTCTTCTCCGCCGTCGTTGTCTTCGTCGGTTTCGTCGGATGATGGGGCTTATATGGGGAGGGGGGATGATAAGAATCAGAATGTGAATGGGAATGGGAATGGGGGCATATCTACGCTCGTACTGGATAGTTCCGGGGACGAGTGGATGGAGAGATGGAATCGGGCGTTCAAGACATTGGAGATTGAGCAGCTGCGCAGCCCGATGTTCTTTCATGTGGATCCTAGGGATCGGGATGGTATGTTGGCGTATACGAGGGAGGTGAGGAGGGAGAGGGATTTATGGGAGATTTCGGGGTGCGTGGGGAAGGAGTTGAGTAAGCATAAGAAGAAGAAGATGAGGTCGAGGGCGCAGTAAGTTGTTCCGGAGTGATATTCTGTGTTCGGGTTGCTAATTGTGTGGGTGATCAGGGCCGTTGGCGAGGTTGAGATTGATGAAAGAGATCGTAAAGATTACTTCTCACCGTCGACGGACTTGTTTGAAGATTACTGCGGGAGCATTGTATCGCGGTATGGACTGGACGCGCCGGGAATGATCACGCAGTGCGAGGTAAACGATATATCGTACGACTATCACTCTGAGTTATCGCCGTCTGACAAGATCTTTACTGTTACTACGGCGGAGGGAAATCGGTTCTATAGTCGTGTGGTGGTGCTGGCTATTGGGCCGGGGAGGACGAAGATACTTCCGTTCAAGCTGACGGGTGAGGAAGAGAAAGGGGCTTGTCATAGCACGGAGATTCGCATGTTTCCGAGTATCAATGTGAAAGCCAAGATTAAGCAGCGTCAGGAGACGAACGTGGTGGTTGTTGGGGGTGGACTGTCGTCAGCGCAGGTGGTGGATATGGCCATTCGGCGAGGGGTGACCAAAGTATGGTTTCTTTTGAGGTCGGATTTTAAAGGTACGTACTAGACAGGTAGTGGGCAGGTTGCATAGCCTCCTACATCATCCATCCAAACTCAGACGTGGGGGATGCTGACCAGATGGTTTCTAGTCAAGCACTTCGACCTCGCATTGAACTGGATGGGCAAGTTCAAGAACTTCGAAAAGGCAGCATTCTGGTCCGCAGACACGGACGAGGAACGCCTTGAGATGATCAAAGCCGCGCGTAATGGCGGCAGTATCACGCCACGGTATCAGAAGATTCTGAAGCAACATGTGGCAGCCCATCGGCTTTCTATACACCCACGCACCGTCATCTGCGGCAAGGAGTACTGCGCCTCCTCGCGCACATGGCGTCTTACGACAGATCCTCCGATCCCTGACCTGCCTCGCATCGATTATATATACTTTGCGACAGGCATGCAGGCCGATGTGAATGAGCTCCCATTGCTCCAACGCATGAACCGTGAGTATCCGATTGAAACTAAGCAGGGATTGCCTTGCATCACGGATGACCTGATGTGGCAATCGAATGTGCCACTTTTCTTGACGGGTCGGCTGGGGTCTCTTCGTTTGGGCCCCGGTGCTGCCAATCTTGAGGGAGCGAGGCTGGGTGCGGAGCGGATTGCCTGGGCGATGGAGGATGTGTTGGGTAGAAAAGGATCAGAGGATACGGGGTCTGAACGATCCAAGCAGTGCTTTTGCGGTTTGGGGAATCGGTATGCTGAGCTTGCTAACGTGGACGAATAAGCCGAGGCAATAATTGAACTCGAGAATAAGATTCGAGGCTGTCTGTGGAGGCTGTAGTACTGCATATACCTCCTCACTGCGGAGTATACTCCTGAGAATGGCTTGATGATGAAGATATGCCTTTAGAGACATTGATGCTGTATGTTAACTTACTATACGGTATGAAATTTACAGACAAAATTTTAGCGGATATATAGAAAGTAAAGCCAATAATACCTGAATAACGCTGAAAATACCAATCGTATGTATTATTGGCGAGGCTGATTCGGGCAGTTTGCTCATGTTGAACAACTGTGCTGCTGCCTGCTAACACAACTTACCCACCTTCATCTCATCTCATCCCACCAGATCGCAGCTTTGTTGCCTCCGTGGGTGTCATTCCCCCATCAACCGACAGATCAAGCTTCTAAGCCTCACTCAAATCGTTCACCTCAGCTGGCAAGACGCAAGATTTGCCATCGTGAAGTCCACTCAGCAGAGCCTAGACACTCACCAGCCACACCCGCAGTGCCTGATCAGAGCATCCAATCTCCGCAACCGAGACAGCTCGCAGCACCAGCATGAATTAATCGCCGCACCCCAAAGCGTTTCGTCATGTACAAAGCCTCAGCCAGTTGAAGTCATGACGCCACATCAGATAATCTTATTTTCCAGGATCTCGGTGATTTCCTCAGCCACAGGGGGGGGGGGCGCGAAACCAACTTGAAGAGGCGAATAGGAACAATCCGTGGTAGGTGTGGCGCAGGAGGTGTGGCCGTGCAACAGGGGGACATGGACAAACAAACATTCTTCAGGATAGAGTCAACGTGATTGAATGCTCGAGGCGAATGAAAGGCCGGATCACCAATGCGCACTAAGAAATCTGGAACGCAACTAAAATTCATTGGCGGCAACGGCATGTCGTGACTCCTCATTGACCGACTAATCGTCTGACTTCCGAACTAAATGAAGGAGGCGCAGCCGCCCGCTAGAAACTCATTTGCTGGAACTATACCTCACCCGGCGGCAACTTCCAAGGGCCACTTTTCTCTCGGCATTTCCATCTGGAAGGGTTTTTGAGTATGCGTTGATTGCAACGCTCCACTCAGAGTTCAGCATGCGTCATTTGTCCATGGTTTTGCGCGCGCATCGATACAGTTGATGAAATGTGATTGCAGGCTTGTGATCAGAGGTAGGAACCCTCCGGTTCTAATTCTCCCCCCTCCGGGTTGCTTCTCGCATTCTCATAGGAGAGATAAGATTACGCTGGAGATGAACAGGAGCTCCGTCGGCGTCTAGATTGAGCAATATAACTTGCTTTGGTAGAGTGGAGGTGTCATGGCGTCTTCAACTTTAAGATAAAGCGCTTTGGGTATATACCCCCGCTCGTTAGTTGCAGCCATGGGTCATACCTCTCTCCACCCCTTGGTCTACGCCGTCGGTGATAGGACGGATTGAAGGAGGCTGTGCAGCGCGTTGTGATGCTACCAAGCATATGGGTCAACTCAACTCACTCACACTTCATGGTTGTTTTGGCGTATGGCAAAAGCCGGACTCTTGCTAGCCTCTTCCTCGGACCTTGCAACCGCTTCCTTTTTTTCATCCCGTGCTTGTTGGGAAGACCCTTGGCGTTACAATATCTCTTCTCAGTGCCACGGATGATACGAACCAGACATGAGGATTGATACGAAGAAATCCGTTATGAGACAATCAGACTATTAAATTTTAGGTTACCCTTTTCGGAAGCACAGCCCCCAGACCAGATCTACTAATAACGGGTGTCGCTCGGGCACAGAACCAAACAGTAGCAGCAGGTGCAACACTTTGAAGTTGACACTGCATTTACCAGGATTTATGCCCGTTTCTTTGTCTCTACCAAATCAGATCTCGTTCCGGTCGCATCAATGCAGACCCCAGACGAGCATTCTCAGTCTGGCTTCTTGAACCCTTTCGGGGTTTCAGATAGAGAGGTATGTTCAACAGCGCTAGGGCTTAATGAGAGAGCCATATATTCATACGCTTACCAACAGCAGCACCCTATATCATCCGGCTCAATACGAACAAGCATATCATCTATTCGATCTTCTTCACCCGCGGACATGGCGTCCACTCTATCGCCAGACAGGCTCAGGGTACGGAGTGACACGCGGACGTCGGCTCAGTCGCTGGACGGTGAGACGTTACGGCCGCGAGCAGACTCTACCATCTCCAGTGCAGATACAGCTGTAAGGTCGAGAGCCAACTCTGAAGCCACTAATGCCCCGGCCAAGATGGAGTACGATGATGTTTCGGTGGCCGATGCCTTGAATCCCGACCCTCGAAACGAACAGGACTTCATAGTGCCAGACAATAAGTTCGCCTTCTCTCCAGGACAATTGAACAAGATGCAGAACCCTAAATCTTTGGCTGCGTTCCAGGCACTTGGAGGCATGCAGGGATTGGAACGAGGACTGCGGACAGATCTGACATCTGGTCTGTCGGTCGATGAGACTCTCTTGCAGGGTTCGATCAGTTTTTCGGAAGCGACTTCCCCTGACTATGCCTCTTTCAAAGAAACCGCTCCTCCAAACATTGACGCCCTGATTACAGAGTCCGGTACGCAATTCCAAGACCGCATAGGCGTCTTCTGTCAGAACAGACTGCCTGCTCGGAAGTCAACGGGATTCTTGAAGCTGTTTTGGCAAGCCTACAACGACAAGATCATCATCTTGTTAACGATAGCTGCTATCGTGTCGCTGTCCCTTGGTATCTATGAGACTACGAGCGAAGGTAGTGGAGTGGATTGGATTGAAGGAGTGGCGATTTGTGTGGCTATTCTGATAGTCACTATTGTGACTGCCGCAAATGACTGGCAGAAGGAAAGACAGTTTGCTAAGCTGAATAAACGTGTAAGTACTTACCTTTCTTCTGTTATTGACGAATACCACCACTGACTTCTTCAGAACAATGATCGAGAAGTCAAGGCTGTTCGATCTGGCAAGGTCTCCATGATATCGATACACGATATCACAGTTGGTGACATTCTTCATGTCGAGCCGGGCGACGCCATTCCTGCGGACGGGGTTCTCGTCTCGGGTCATGGCATCAAATGTGACGAGTCCTCCGCTACAGGAGAATCTGACCAGATGAAGAAGACTGATGGATATGAAGTCGGGCGGTTGATCTTAAATGGGAAGGCTACGAAGAAGCTTGACCCGTTCATGATCTCGGGCAGCAAGGTGCTTGAAGGTGTCGGTACCTACTTAGTCACGAGTGTCGGGCCGTACTCAACCTACGGCCGGATCTTGCTGTCTTTGCAGGAATCGAATGATCCGACACCTCTTCAAGTCAAGCTGGGTCGACTTGCTAATTGGATCGGCTGGCTAGGCTCAGGGTAAGAGCGACCCTCCTTTGTATTCACATGGTATTGTTTGCTAACTGCTCCTAGTGCTGCGATTATCTTGTTCTTCGCTCTGTTCTTCAGGTTCGTGGCGGATCTATCCCATAACACTGGAACGCCTGCGGCCAAGGGCAAGGAGTTCGTCGACATCCTCATTGTTGCTGTTACCGTCATTGTCGTTGCGATTCCTGGTTAGTAGTTTCCCCATGCTAGATTAATGACATTTACTGACTGATATCCATAGAGGGTCTGCCGCTTGCTGTAACTTTGGCACTGGCATTTGCCACAACCCGAATGGTCAAGGAGAACAACCTTGTGCGCGTCCTCCGTGCCTGTGAGACAATGGGAAATGCAACAGTTATTTGCTCCGACAAGACCGGGACCCTTACCCAGAACAAGATGACTGTTGTGGCAGGGACCTTGGGCTCGAAGAGTTTCAAGCATACCCCAGGCGAGGAACGCTCATCTGACGTCTCAACTCCTGCTGAGTTTTTCAAGCATTATTCAGGCAAGCAGCGGGATCTCATCCTTCATAGCATCGCCTTGAACTCTACTGCTTTCGAGGAAGAGAAGGATGGGTCTAAGGAGTTCATCGGCAGTAAGACCGAGGTGGCTCTGCTGCAAATGGCCAAAGATCATCTCGGCCTGGACGTTACTGCAGAGCGTGCCTCTGCGGACGTTGTCCAATTGATCCCCTTCGACTCTGCACGTAAGTGCATGGGGGTTGTCTACCGGGAACCTACGATGGGTTATCGCCTCCTTGTCAAGGGCGCTGCTGAGATAATGGTCGGCTCATGCACGACTCAGATGGTCGAGGCAGACTCTTCTCACGGCCATATCTCCACCGATGCCTTGCACGAGGGAGACCGAAGGGTTATTCTAAACACAGTCGAAGCTTACGCAGGTCAGTCCCTACGGACGATCGGACTAGTGTACCGCGACTTCCCAAGCTGGCCGCCGAAAGACGCCCGGTGCTTGGAAGATGATCCTGAATCTGCTAGGTTCGAGGATGTTTTCCGCGACATGACCTGGATCGGGGTTGTGGGCATCCAGGATCCTCTCCGACCCGAAGTGCCCGCTGCCATCCAAAAGTGCCATGCGGCAGGTGTACAGGTGAAGATGGTCACTGGTGACAACATTGTAACCGCCAGTGCGATAGCTTCGTCATGTGGAATCAAGACAGAGGACGGCATTGTCATGGAAGGACCCAAGTTTCGTCAGCTTTCTGACGAGGAAATGGATCGAGTGATTCCTCGTCTTCAGGTGCTAGCTCGCTCGTCACCCGAGGATAAGCGGATTCTGGTGGCACGGCTCAAGAAACTAGGCGAGACTGTCGCCGTCACCGGTGATGGTACTAACGATGGGCCAGCCTTGAGAACAGCTGATGTCGGCTTCTCCATGGGAATTGCTGGAACAGAAGTCGCGAAGGAAGCCAGTTCGATCATCCTTCTAGACGACAATTTCAAGTCCATTGTCACCGCCATTGCATGGGGCCGGGCTGTCAACGATGCTGTCGCCAAGTTCCTTCAGTTCCAGATCACGGTCAACATCACAGCTGTGGTCTTGACCTTTGTTTCGTCCTTGTACAGCAGCGAGAACAAGAGCGTTCTGAACGCGGTGCAGCTGCTCTGGGTCAACTTGATTATGGACACTTTTGCAGCTCTTGCCTTAGCGACTGACGCCCCAACGGAGAAGATTCTCAACCGCAAGCCTGTTCCCAAGAGCGCATCACTATTTACAGTGATCATGTGGAAGATGATTCTCGGCCAAGCTCTCTATCAGCTGGCCATCACCTTCATGCTTTACTTTGGTGGAAACCAGATTATCGGGTCGCGACTTGGAACCCACGACCCGCAAACGGTGCTCAACACTATCGTGTTCAATACCTTTGTGTGGATGCAGATCTTCAATGAATTTAACAACCGACGACTGGACAACAAGTTCAACATCTTCGAAGGCATGTTCCGCAACTACTGGTTCCTGGGAATCAACTGCATCATGGTCGGCGGTCAAATCATGATCATTTTCGTGGGAGGAGAGGCTTTTGGCGTGACCCGTCTCGATGGGATCCAATGGGCCATTTGTATTATTTGTGCGCTCGGCTGCCTCCCATGGGCGGTTGTTCTCCGTACGGTCCCCGATGGGCCATGCGAAGTTGCTCTCAACTTTGTCGTCCGATGCATGAATTTTATCTTCAAGCCCATCGGCCGTGCTATGAGTCATCTTGCGGCCATGATTCGCTCTTGTCTGCGACCGGTTAAAAGAACAGCCCAGCGTGTTGTGAAGCGCGGTGGGAAGGAAGAGCAGGACACTAACACTGATGCCTTGCCCGACGAGGAGGCAGGAAGGGTGTCGTTGCACGAGTTGAAGAGAGAGCAGACGCCGGAGGCGCCTGTTACATCAATTCCGGTGCCTCCAATTACTATTACGACTTCTTGATGATTTGTATGATGTTTAATTAGCGGGTTTTGAGCTTCTGTATATATGGGTATACAGCGATTAAGCATGCGTGGGTATGCAGATAGTGCATGGAGTTGGTGGCTTTTTGTTAGATTCGAAACAAGCAGTATATGTACATTAGATAAATATAATCCCCAGCGAAGTGTCTATATATCTCAAAAACAATCATACCTAATTGTGATAATACCGATTCCTTCCTCTTAAAACGTATAGTTATTGAAATGGTTGTTATTGAACAGTCTAGTCCTGACCCTGACAGCGGTTGCCTCAGGCCCGCCGGCCCGCACTCCGCAGCGACTCTCGCTCTCCGCCGCCACTTCACCCTCATTCATCACCACCATCTTCTCCAGGAGCTCTTTATTCCTTCTGTCCATTCCATTCCACGCTGTCAATTCATCTCGGTCAAACACAGTAAGACTGTACCCACCTACCTCGCTAGGAACACCACACCCATCCCCTCCTAGCCACCCACCGCATCTCTCTACCTGACCACCTCCGTCATCTCCTTTCCCCGCGGACACCTGGTAATGACGCTGCCTACCTACCATTCAGCTCCAGCTCCAACCCACCACAATCGCTAATTAGAGAATCTACTACTAGCTACATACGTTTCCAATTGACAACTCAAAAAACCCCTTTATAACCCAAATCAATATACACCCTAAACCTCCAGCACAGCAACCGCAACAATGGCCCAACTCAACTACCGCACAATCAACATCGACGTCCTGGACCCTGAGTCCTCGATCAACTTCCCCATGGACACTCTCCTCCCACCCACTCTCCCCGCCCCGACGACCTCCGGCGCCGCCGCCTCCGTCGTAAACCAGGTGCGCCAGCTCCTCCGCAGCGGCGACAACGAGGGAGCTCTGCGGTACGTGCTCGAGACGGCGCCGCTGGGCGGCGATGACCGCGCAAAGGAGGTGCATTTGGCCGCTGTGGTGGAGGTCTTGCAGGGTATTCGTCAGGGAGAGATGAGTCGCGTGCTGGAGTCTGTGTGTACCGGTGAGGGTGGGTCGGAGAGAGCGGATTGTTTGATGAAGTATTTGTATGGTTCCCCCCTTCACTTCACTTTCCTATGCTATCACTGAGTGATGGTTGTGAATGTGCCTACTAATTAATCTTTGTTGTGTATAGGTACAAGGGCATGGCGGCGCCAGCTCCCAGTAGCGCGGCACAGTCGCCTCGCATGTCGCCGCAGAGCACGGGATTCTCGCAGATTCAGGCCCGCAATCTGGGTGAGGGAGGTGGTGGACAGCAGATGAGTGTGTTGTTGAACTGGCATGAGAAGTTGGTGGAGGTTGCGGGGACGGGGTCGATTGTTAGGGTCATGACGGATCGGAGGACTGTTTAAGTTGCATGATTCTTGTTGTGTTTTGATTTGGGTTTTTGTATGTTGAAGATGGAGGTGTGTGTATGTGTGTTCTGTGTACCCATGTTCTTCGTCAGGATGATATCCTAGATGTGCCTCTTTTATTTTTCCCTTTCCTCGTCAATATTATACAAGCACAATATTCTATACTATACATTAACCAAGTCCACTGAAATCATGATCAATTACCAATGGAACCACCACCCAACAAATCCTTCAGATTCAACTGTCCACTCCCTCTCTCCAACGGCTTCGCCTGACCCTCACCCTCCTTCCATCCAATCATATAAATCAACCGAAACGTCGCTGGCACTCCTCTAGACCCCTCCTCTTTATGCAACTCACGATAAATCGCCTCATTCGCCAACAGCACATCCCTCGACATGGGCCCCAACTCCCGATGCAAGATGGCATTATTCTCCCCCATCGCCTGCAAATCACCCATCAACGCAAACGTATCCGGATACTCCACCACAATATCCTCCACATCCACCGTCAACATCTTAAAGCCCGCCTTATTCAACAATCCCCCAACATCCCTCACATCCGCCAACGGCGACACATGCGGACTGACACCTCCGCGCCGCTCTAAATCCGCTAACTGCAACGACGTCCGTAGCTCGAACAACGTATCCCCGCCGAACATCGCCGCAATGAACGGACAGTCCGGCTTGAGGATAGAGTTGACCTGCGCCAGCAGCGAGGGCAAATCATTGATCCAGTGAATCGAGAGCGAGGAGAGCACCGCGTCAAAGGAGTTCTCCGGGAAGGGGAGGGATTCGAGATCAGGCACGATTTGCCGCTTGAGAGAGATCTGGTCGTTGAAGGGCTCGTCTGCGTCGCGGTAAAGAAGGGCCTCGGAGGTGTCGATGCAGGTTAATTGCCCGATGCGTGTACTGAGGGGTGGGGAGCTGCCGTTGGGAGCGTCGGGGTCTGGATCGGGCATAGTGAGAGCGCGGGCAATGTTGCAGCTGTTGGCGCCGAGGTCGAGGACTTGGGGGAAGGTGCGTTTGATGTCCTATTCCATTCCATACGATTCAGCTTGCTATCCTAAATCTGTAGGGTGTTGGAGGATGATGGGGGGTGAAGGCATACCAGCAACCGTTCACATAGCCGCATGGCTACTTCGTCCTTGATGTAGTCGGTCTTGCGGCTCTCCTCGACATTGCGGGCTGCGCGGTCCTTCTGCATGTGCTTGGTTTTTCGATTGAAGATTTCCATGACTGGATTGCCGGGCGTTTGGCTGGCGTAGGTGCGGCGTGATGGACATGATGATGCTGCTGATGATGATAATGTGTAGGTGGGTGTGCGTTTGGTGTAGATGCGCGGGGAGCGCAGTGCTGGTCGAAATATGTGAGACATAGACATTTTGAGGTCTCTGGGTTATTAATTGGAGTTGGTTTGCTGGAATTGAGAGGAGGGAGAAGGGGTTTAGAGGGAAGGGAAGAAAAGTTGGAGGCAGCTCAGCAGCAGCGGAACGTGACGTCGGCGAGAAATCCATTCCTTCTCCGCATTTTCTCCCGCCACGTCGCGTCCT
This sequence comes from Aspergillus costaricaensis CBS 115574, assembly GCF_003184835.1. Classification (NCBI taxonomy): domain Eukaryota; kingdom Fungi; phylum Ascomycota; class Eurotiomycetes; order Eurotiales; family Aspergillaceae; genus Aspergillus; species Aspergillus costaricensis. Next base: position 1,166,480 of record NW_020291803.1, read on the forward strand.
CTTGTCGCGGGGTTGTTCGCTCTACAATTTTCTAAATGTGTGATGGGTCTTATGGGTATGTTGGAAGCAGATTACATTGAGGTAGCAATTTGAACCGTTCTGTGTGATTCGATCTGCTGGTGCTTTAGGTATGGTGCTTCCTGCTTCCCCCTGATGTTGTTTTCGGGCTTCCATACTGATTATTGATGATGCGCCTAGAATGCAATAAGCAATATCTTGATTGAACTCTTCAACATGTCACGTCCCTTCCCTTACACTTTCATATCTTGTCCTTGCGCCAACATCCCTGTACCTGATCCGGCGAAGAAACGGAGATCGAGGGAGTCGCCGCAGAAATCCAATCCCGATCAACCCAAATCTCTCCTGCGCCCGGATGACGACGAAGATGAACAGGCTTTTGATCCTCGGTCTCCGCGCGCCAATTTCTCTCTGTATCCCCCGGAGCAGCTGCTGTACTGCGAGGATTGCCATCAGATCAAGTGCCCGCGATGCATAACGGAGGAGATTGTGTGCTGGTACTGTCCGAACTGTCTGTTCGAGACGCCCAGCAGCATGGTTCGGAGTGAGGGGAATCGGTACGTTGAGCAGGATGTACTAGCCCTAAGCTTTTATAGGTGTATGCTAATGCAGTGGATGCTAGATGCGCTCGCAATTGCTTCAACTGCCCGATATGTACCGCCCCCTTGGGTGTAAACACCCTTGAGAACGTCGTGACAGGCGGCACCAGCCAACAAGGCCCCTGGGTGTTGTCTTGTGGATACTGCATGTGGTCGACTCTGGATATTGGCATCAAGTTTGATAAACCGACCAACATCCGGACTCAACTGTCCAAGATGACCGAAGTCACTCCTGCTCGTTCGAGACAAATGTCCCGGACATTCGGGGACCTCAAGTCTCCCCTCTCCACTTACTCCTCCATCGATGAGCAATTCCTACCACCAGGCGAGACCAAGCCCGAAGACTCCCCTCTGGACCAACCCAGTGCTCCTCTCACTCCGGATGCTCGATTCCACGCCCTCAAGAACTTTTATAAGAACCAGATCTCCGCGACATCCTCCTCCCCCACCGACCCCCTAGGCATGGACTTCGGCTCCGGGTTCTCCTCCCCTGGTGCCCTAAACCGCATCATGTCCCTTTACACCTCGTCATCCCGCCTCAGCAGCCTCTACGGTGGAGCCAACAAGAAGCCCAAAACCAAACCGCCCGTCATGCGAGAAGCCCTCACAGCCGGCGAGGGTCTCAAGATCCCCTCCCCCGACGCAGAAGACACACTCATCGAACGAATGTCCTCCCCGGACTGCGGATGGGACGGTCTCGCATCCATTGAACAACGCGCGTTCCAGTCCCCCGACGCCCGGTTCGTAGAGGACCTCCTCCCGCTGCCCGTGCTACTTCGCACGAAACGGTCCAAACGATGCAAGTCGTGCAAGCACATCCTCGTCAAACCCGAACTGAAACCACAGTCCACGCGGTTCCGCATCCGCCTGATTGCCCTCAGCTACATTCCCTTGCCGACGTTACGGCCGCTGAACCCCAGTCCCTCCCCAGCCACCACCACGACCACCACCGTTCTCCCGGCACCTTCAAGTTCCACGACGAACCCGAACCTGGACGCTCTCTCCCCACTCCGACCCATCCAACTCCTCCTCACGCTGAAGAATCACATGTTCGATCCCGTCCGCGTCACACTCGCCACGCCATCCGTCACTCCGGGCCGCGTGGCCTCCAAAGTAACTATCCTCTGTCCGCAATTCGACATTGGCGCCAACAGCGACGTGTGGGACGAAGCCCTCCAGGGTACTTCGGCTACCACTACCACGGCTACATCCACGGGAACTGACCCCCGCGGATCCCGATCCGGAGGGCTCGGCGTGTACGAGAAAGTCGCAGAGGCCGGGAAAGTCTGGGACAAGGGACGGAACTGGACCACCGTGGTGTTGGAGGTCGTACCGGGGACATTACCTGGTGGTGCGAAACAGCCCTCCTCCGCCAAAAATACCAAGAAAGACAAGAAGATGAAGAAGAAGACTCCTGCCGATGATGAGCTAGACGAGCAGGATGACGACTCTGACGATGATGACTCCGACTCCGACCAGGGATTTGACTGGAGTGGACAGACATCTGACCCCAATGAGCAGCTACAGCCGGATGAGGATGTATTGGAGATCCCGGTGTTTGTGCATATGGAATGGGATTCGGATAATCAGATTGATAGTGAGCAGGGGGTGGGGAGAGCTGGAGCGGGTGGGAGTGATACGGTGAAGAGGGAGTTGGCGTATTGGATGGTGTTGGGGGTGGGGAGGATAGTGAGGGAGATTGTGTAGACAGATCCTTGTTGGTTGTGTATAGAAGATGACGATGATTGGTTGTGGGTGATACCTTGTTTTCTTTTCTACTAGATATACATATATCGCATCTTTCTCATTCTTGATTCCAGAGCAGCTAATAGTATCAAATGCTGGTGGCTATAGTAGCGGTTCACGACCTATGGTACGATGACTACTACTAATTGACATATAACGAACCCACAATAGAGTAACTATAAGGCTTAGCCCCTTCCTGGCAGCAATAGCACTAGCGACTCCTTACCAACAAGACTAAAAAGAGTCCAGTTACTTAAATAATACAAAATAATACTATAACAGTCACATGCTACTACCAGCTCATCTACAGTATAGTACTTAGCTACCCAACCCACCACCTACACACTCAAAAATTTAAAAGTCAAAGATCATACACTCGACAACACAATGCATTTTCTTTTCCAGGCAATTCCCCTAGCCCTATAGCTAGCTAGCTACCCTAGCAACCAATTTCCTTCCTCCCCCCCCTTTTTTTATTTTGAAAATAACATGACAAAATGAACAAATGAACTCAAGACCAACATGAATCTTTGAACTTTGACTTTCCTCATTCCCTTAATACCCGGTTGTTTTTTTGCCCCGAATCCCACCCAAAAACAAACACATATACCATGTACCGGAACCGACCGACCGACCGAAAGATAGATAGATAGATAGAAAGATACCTGACCAGAACCTCACTGTCTCAATCCTCAACCCCACAAAGAGCCGCAAGCAAGAAGGTGTCTAACTGTCTGACTGTCTGACTGACGGCTGGGGTGGGGAACATGCAGGAAACAAAACAGGGGGTGGTGATGGGGGATGGGAAGATCGTAGTTTAATGTTTCTGCATGCCCCCGGAGCCCACGTGCAATATCATGGTACGTGATTTTCTGAGGGAGATCGACGAGTAAAAAAAAATATGGAAGAAACGGCAAGAAAGATGGGAGAGAATAGGACGGAGTAAGAAGAAGAATTGAGGTAAGAAGGTCAAATCAAATTTTAGTCTCTTGTCTTGTCACATTTGTCACTTGTCAAATTAAAAAAGGGAAAAAAAAGAGGGAAAAAAATTTGATTCCTTTTTTTTTTCACTCTCTCTAGTAGTCGGCACCACCCTGGGGGAATTCAAAGACAACAGCACGGCCAGTCAACCGACGGTAGACCTCGCCGTAGGCATCAAGGCGGTGGTCAACACCACCACGCTCCTTCTCGTCCAGGATGACCTTGAGGGTCTTGGAGCCGTCCTCCTTGGTGCGGGTACGCTTGCCGACGATCTCGACGGGGTAGACGAGGTCGGTGAGGATGGCGTCGTGGACAGCAGTCAGAGTGCGGGAACGGGGACGCTTCTGCTTCTGGTTGGAACGAGAGCTGGCGGAGCGCTTGGGGCGGGGCAGGATGCGGCGCTGAGCAACGAAGAGGACGTGGCGGTCGGAGAACTTCTTCTCGAGCTCACGGGTCAGACTAGAGAAGGGGGAGTCAGTCATATGGTTTCTGGTGTCGTTTTCTTTTTGCTGCTACGCTTCTGGTAGTTGTGGGCATGTGGCTGGCACATTCCGGGGTTGGTGTATTTTCTCTTGTTTCATGTGGAGGTGTGGAGTGGAAAATCGTACCGCTGCTGGATCTTGTGGAAGCCCTGGAGGAGAGGGACAGGGACGAAGATGATGACTGCCTTCTTGCCGTGGCCGACCTCGACCTATGGTGATAGTAGAGTCAATATCAAATTGCGCACAATCCGAGAGAAAAACAAATGAATTTTTCAAATCCCCAGTTCGCGCAGCAGATCAGAGTTGAGTGTCGATTGGTTGTTAAGACGGTTCAATTCGCCTTCTTCTTTTTCTCGTCTTTGCCTCGATGCTGGTGGTATATAATCCCCAAGCAGACACGTATACACCATCAAGGTGCAGACCGCACAAACACACAATATCCACATTGATATTTGATATTTCCCAGAACGTCTCTCGTATGTTGGCAATTTCCGCGAATTCATAAAACTCTCGACCCTCTCTGATCTGTACACGGACGGAGGCTATGAATGAAAAAACCAAATCATCCTTACCTCACGGGCAGAGACGAACTGCAGGGGCCTGAGGGTGGCCTTCAGGTCCTGTGTGTTGCTCTCGAGGTCGAAGAGAGCACCGGCGATCGCGGTCTCCAGCTCGGAGGGGTTCTGCCTCGACGGCGAGTTGATGGCGATCTTGTTGATAGCAGCCATGATTGCAGACGAGCGACGGGTAGCTGGCTGTGCTGCGGATGCTGCCTTCTGTCGTGAGGTTGGTTGTCGAGGTTGGTGGTTGAACGGAGATCTCTCGAACGTCCTCCAATTTGCGCTTGGGTCGGCTGTGGGATCGGAGGCTCGGCCTCTCGCTTAGCGGGTGGCCGTAGTCCCGTTTGGGTCTAGTTAGGGGATGTCTGATCCCGTGACCCTTCTGCCCTTTTCGGATCATCAACCATTAACCAACTACTACCATGCAGCATTGCGAGAAATGCTTGCTTGTCTATCATGTTAATCCTCATATTATACATTGCATTTGGATCGCAAAATTCGCATTCTATGACTATGGCTGACTGGCAATGAACCTGACCGGTTCTCTGTACAAATCTTTGCCATTCCCTTAATCGCCATACTAACACTCTGCATAGTCATTGGAAACAAACAGAAAAAAAGATAAAGAAGTAGTGCAGTACCATAGCAGAGCAGAACAGAACAGAACACTCGGGACGCCGGGAAATGAGAATGGATCAAGCCGCATGTCAGTCTGGTCCTGACGGTCGGGGAATCACTGCCGCAGGATATTACCATGTAATCAACCTGACATTGTATCGAACAGTAAAGGACGATTGCAAAAACGAAAGAAGCACGACCAAAATCTCATGACACGCTGCAAAAAACAATCCGAGATTAGCAGGCACACCCTTCCTTTGCAGTTGCCGGACCACGCTCCCCCAGGTTGACCCGCGAGTCTTCGGCCGGACGACCGCTGTTCAGGCTAGTCTGGCCCGTGCCAGCGCCACCTGCTCGTCCGCTCTTCAGGCTGCTCTCCGGGATCGCGTTGGCAATCGCAGTAAAGACATCCACGACATTCGTGCCCGTCTTGGCACTGGTCTCGAAGAACAAGAGACCCTCTTCCTCTGCGTAGGCGCTAGCTTCCCGTGTAGGCACCTTCCGAGCATCACCGGAAGTGACATCCTGTGCTTCCTGAGGTTCTTCGGCGGTTTCATCTGCATCGGCCGTAGACGATTCGCCCTCGGCATCAGCGGGCGACTCCCCAGCTGCCTCGTTCCCGTCGTTTGTCAAATCCAGCTTGTTACCAACGAGAGCGATCACAATGCCGGGACTAGCTTGTCGCTGGAGTTCCGCAACCCAGTGCTTAGCCTTTGTGAGAGAGGACGGTTTGGTAACATCATAGACCACGAGCGCCGCCTGGGCGTTACGGTAGTACATGGGAGCGAGCGAGGCGAAACGCTCCTGACCGGCGGTATCCCAAATTTCGAACTTGATCGTTCGCGTAGGCAGAGAGCATTTTTGGGTGAGGAATGCAGCTGTGATAGATAGAAAATGACATCAGCATCGGAGCTACGGCCACTTTCGGGAACCAGGAAAACCGGGTACAATTCCCTTCTTCCTTTCCCTCCGTCTCTTCCCAAATCGGAAAAGTGATCTGTAACTGCCACAGCCGGGAGAAGCTTACCTCCGATAGTCGGTTCTTTGTTCTCTTGAAAATCGTTGTTGACAAATCTCAGCACCAGTGAGGACTATAATGGGCAATCATCCATTGCGTTCATTGTCAGTCTTTTTTTCTCTCTGGTTACTCAGGTACCACGCGGAGGTCAGAGCAAGGAAAGTGCCGAGGTTGCTCGTACCTTTCCCACAGCGGCTTCACCCAAAAGTACCAGCTTAACGCTGCTACTCGGCTTGGGAGTATTTGTGCTAGTTGATTCAGACATGGCTCGAGAGCCCAACGAAGGCGATAAAGGTATGCGATCAGGTCGTCTTGCAGGACAAGCCCACACTAGGAATGATTATCAATCTGAAGGATGATTTCAGCTCGCAAAGGGCGGCTCAGGCCGGGCGATACAGAGAGCACTGCTCGGGAGTAGAAGCCTGAAGGAAGACGTAAGCAAGACACACGAGGGAACTCCGGAGGAGGGGGTGTGGTGGAAAGGGCCAGAATCGAGCAGGGGTTAATGTGACGGAGGGAACATTGGAGGAGAAAAATGGACAAATAAGAAGAAGGTATACTACGCACCGGTACCAGAGTGAAATGGCGGTGGACGGGGAAAGGTGATGGAGAGAGAGCGCAATGACGGCGAGAGAGAGAGGAGAGAGAGATGCTACGGCCTAGGTAGATACGCAGTGAGGCGGAGGGTGAAGTAGATGGCGGCGCGATGCCCGACTCGGTTAGCGCGCCCAAGGCGGGCGGGCAGTCACGGGATGTTCCCGCAATTCTCCAAACAGAAAATTTACTATCTTTATTAGTTAATTTTTGGTGCGCTTCAGGTACCAGTCAGAACTTCGCGGGTACTGGTCCCATGGGGAGAAAATAAGGCAGACAAGACAGAGGATGAGACAATTGTGGCTCTGCGGGTAAACCAGGTGACAACAGCGGAGAGGCACAGGTTGGAAGGGTTTAGGGCTGTTTGGTATCTCCATCTGTCCAGTTGATTTCCCACGGTCGACCTGTAGATACATCCGACGTACATGGGGAAAGCAAGCTGCTGCTTCCCTAAACTATTTCCTGAAACAAAGCAGCTTACCCGTGACACCTGCTGTCGATACCCATCGAGACATCAACCGGCTCCAACGCAGAAGATAGATAGTATCTCCTCATACACTGTCATTCCATCATTGGGGCCTGACTATCGCGGGAAATGCGACAGATCATCTTTCTAGAGAAACCCTCCAAACCCCGACCACAACCATCAGGGCTTTCATGATTGGTAGGCAAGCGATCTGGCCCAACTCAACGCCAGGATTATCCATAAGGTGCATATCTATAGGTCGCAAAGTAGGCACGGGGTAAACAACAACAACAAAGACCGACAGAACAACAGCATGCCATGGCGTCCGAGCATGACGTGCCAATAGGTCCCCCAACGGCCCATGATCGCCAGCCAGACAGTTGGAAACGCCTCCCCAATGGCATCCAGTCGTGTCACGGAGCCAACGTTGCACGACATGATTTGTGCAGAGCCGGTGGCTGCCCAAAAAAGAAGCACATGCACGCCGTTCAGAACTTGTTGATTCTCGACCAGGGATCCACCCAGATAATGCCACTGCCTTCTCCCCGGCAAATCAGATTGAAGTCGCTCTGTGGGCTCCCGTCAAACAACCCTGAAGACAATCACGGTTAGATGTCATCGTCGGGGTCTCGTCCGAGTGCCGAATTTCTTTTCCTCAAGTCCTCACTTATCCAGCTGACTTGCAGGTTTCCCCCGTACTGGTGCAGTGGGTTGCGATTTTCACATTATGGAGTGACACGCCATTGTAGTAGTAGTAGTAGCAGTAGCAGTAGTCATAATCCCCCAAACCATGAACTTTGATTATCTGTGCCAGTGCCAGTAGTAGTGTACACATACGCGCAAACTCATACACAATTATCCACATTGACGCAACCACGATGAAGTTCGCTCGGTTTAGAATATAATAAAGCATTGAAAATATCCAGAATCAATTTTTAGCAGCAGACTGTATTAAGGAGCAAATGATGACGAAATTGTAAGGAAAAGAAAAATAAAATCCAGGTATTTGACCGCGAGGTCCAACGTTCTAGTCTGTCTTGGTATCAATCCATGTATCCCAAATCAAAAAGAAATAACCCCATCCCGTCTATTCCCAACGCCGGTAGTAAAGCAGACCAAGTAGAAAAACAACAAATCTCGACAAATCACTTTTGGTGGAACAGATCATAGACCTGAGCTGGTTCGTGTCGGCGGATTAAAGGTGTATGGAGGCAAAAATAATGGTCGATCGAAGAATTGAAAAGAAATAGGTGGTGGCCGTGTCGTTCCATGATGAGAAGAAAAATGTCCACGGCGGAAAGGGCGTGATTAGAAAGTATGTAGAAACCGAAACCAGTGGCGGCAAAAGGACAACGCAGTAAGAGCAGGAAATAGTAGTGGTACAGGGAACTATGATTCGTTGTTAGTCGGGAACCAGACCACCCGGGGAGATGCTTGTGTCTAGGCAACTTACAAGCTCGACTTCATAGTAGTCACGTCAAACTCCAGGAGCCATGCGCCAGTTGCAAGTCACAAATAACTTTTCGCTCGAGAGAACAGCAGAACAGCAGCATGTGGTTGGCAGATGTCTCCAAGGGTTTCATCGGGTCGAAGGCGGCGGCGGTGGTGCACCCGGCTTCTTGACTCCGGTAGTGTCGTAAGCTCCTCGTCCCATGTTGAAGGCTGACAGATCTCGCAATATCATTTCAGATTCTGAGCGAATGGCCATGGTCAGATGCTGAAGGTTTTCTCTTGCGGAAAGGAGTGGAAGACGGTGGGAAAGATATAGAAAAGCGAAGGCGGATGTTTTGAAGGGAAGTGTGTTTCAAGCCTGGGAGAAGTGTACTCACAGGAAGATTAAATAAACACACGACGGGCCTCCCCAAAAAAGAAAATACCAATAAATAAAAAGAGCTCGATTATTATTCTGACTGTGCGTCGTGTTGATAGATCGTGTGTAGGACTAGCGAGGTACCCAAGCGATTCCCGGCAGCGAACAGGCGGTAACGACGCAGACAGATGATGCAGGCTGCAGGTGAGATCGGAAGTGGGATCCTTATTAAGGCGCACAAGTCTGACACTGGGTTGGAGACGAGACAGGGTGGTGTAGTGTAGGCAGATCTGAGTAGGGCAGGAATGCGACTGTCGAAGTACCAAGAAATGGGCGTGTAAGAATGAGGAAGGGTGGAGTCCTTAAACCCAATCGACAGGTCGCTTTTTTCTTTGTTTTTACCCTCTTTTGATCCTCTTTAGACACTCATGCGGTTCGAAGACGTTTATTTTCTTTTTCCTTCTTTCCCCTTGGGAACTTTTTTCCAGGTGGCAGAGCGACGAGAGATAAAAAGTACGCGAGACGTGCAGATGATGGTAATTGGAAACAAGCGCGATCTGATCAAGAACCAGCGACCAAGGACACGGAGGACGACTAATGCAGCCGGCAAGGAGGTGATCCTGGAAAGGAGCACGGAAGTGAGCTCCGTCTAATCCGGTAAAAAAAAGAAACCAAGCTAGACTGGACGTATCGCAAGGGAGGATGGAACGCGGCCTGGTAACGTCACGGCGAGGAGGATCGGGAATAGAGCCGAGGGCGAAGGGAATGGGCGAAAGTACGTAGGGAGGAAGAGGAGAGGAGCTGGACGAGGAGGAAGGGTGAGTTTAATTGATTTTAGGAATGGATGGATGAAGAATTTAGTAGCCAGATGGTTGAAGGGGGTCCATCCCATAGATATATAGTGACTAGACCTTCTTACTTTATGGTTGATTTATTTTTTTTTATTCTAAAATTTTAAATGCTCAGATTGGGGTGATTTCGAACTTAGACAGAAAGAACCTAAACTTCTGAAAGTAGGAAGTCAAGAAAAATAGAAAATCAAAATAAAGGTGGAAGATACCTAATCTAGATACGGAAAGACAAACAGAAAAAGAAAATTCAAAAAAGGAAAAAGGGAAAAATAAAAGTTGGAAATCCAATTGGGAAAATGGAAAAACTACGGAGAGAGTAAGAGGCTAAACCTGGCCAGAAGAGTGTGTAAACGGAGCAATGACGGAGTCATAGTAATACGGCGAAGACTAGAAATTTGAGAGAGACACAGAAATTAATAAAAGCAAAATACGCATACAGTAGGAGTAATAGTAATAATAACAACAATAATAGTAGTCGAGCAACAGCTCTCTTTAGCATAGCTAGGCGGCTCTCCCGTCCCGAAGGTAAGGTACCGTAGTACGTGAAAGGAGTGGGTGCGATCCATTTCCCCCTTTCTTTTTCTTTTCTTAGGGGTTTCTGGCCCCCATCACCAACGTCGTGACGCCTCTCTCGGACGGGAAACTTTGTAGCCACCTACTAAGTAATAGGTAGCTCAGGTGAAGGTTGGTATCTTTTTTACCTTTTCGTTGCTTTTCTATCCTATCCCTTTGCTTCTTTGTCTGAGTCGCCTCATGTTATTCCCGGTCACTCAAGTGGCTCTCCATCCGCATCCCATCCCCCTTCCCCCCCGTCAGTTGCTACTACTAGACCTTCCCGATGATGGCTGATACCTAGACACGGGTTCATCTCGGAAATTGTAGGGAAACCACAGGAAGAGTCCGTCTAATCCGTAACGGAAGTGACCTTACCTAGATTGTTTCTGAATAGAGAAATCCATTCCATCGATCATGGCCTAGTTCGGAGAAGACCTTGCCCAACCAGTCAAGGGACCGACCTCTCCGACTATAGTAAGTAAAGGTACTGTAAATTTGTAATGGCATTGAGAATTTAGCCACTGTTCAGCAGTCATCATCATCATTCTGACGACCACCACACCAGTAACGGAAAAAGGAAAATACCACTACAGAAGAAATTTTGAGGTCTCCACTGACTGTACGGAGAACATCAGTCAGAAGCTAGGAACCGATTCCTCGGACGCGACGGGCAGGTTTGAGTGCAGGTGAGTGGGGAAGGCAGCCGCTCACAGGATCCCGCGGATGGATCCGAATCCAGCACCAATGGGTCCGCTGGGGCTTGACCTGATGCTTTCTCGCGTGGTTTTTGGGGGGGTGTGGGAAGGGAAGAACCAAAGTCAGGGGCCCCTGGATGGGGGAAGGAGCCTGTTTCCCGGAAACCCTACGTATTCAAAATTCCATGGGATGTCCATAGCTAGCTAAGTAGGTCTGTCTGGGTGCTTTTGCACAGCATGACCCCATGCAGATGTTTTGACTTTTCTTCTTTTCTTTTTTTTGCCCTTCCCTTTTTGCTCATTGATATTCGCCTCTTATCCTATGAAACGGGGTCTCTGAATTTTCGGGCTGGATCTATTATTTACCAGTGGTGGCTGCTAAGATTTAGAGCGGCGCACCCTTGTCGGTAGCTCCCCCCTAACACGGCTAGACATCCTGGAAAGGGCCGGAGTACCTGCATAGCCGCACTTATCTATCGAGCTCGACTACTGTACGATCGAGATGATCGAACTTTGATGGCGCCAACCATGGTTTGATAGGTAAGGTCCAGAGCTCTGGGCTATCACTTTAATCATCCTGGGCGTAGAAGTATGTAAGTATGAAAAGTACTCTCAGTACTTTGACAAACCAGCTAGCTGTTTCTGCTTTCATCCGTAATGGGTAAGCAAGCAGGCATTCAACCCTACGGGAAGTTGGCCTACTAACTAACTACTAGTAAGTAACCGCCGGGGATACGGAGGACCAGGGTACCTAACCAGGTTCAGAACCAATCCAGAAGCTTTCCGTCCGGTAGTTAGTCACCTGCTGCACTTTAGTTTGGAGTAGTTTCAGGAGACTATTTCGCGACCAAGATCACTGTTTATTGATGGACCTCCCTAGCCTGGCCCACCATTTCTCCTGGTTTGATTCATGTCAGCCACAGAGAGATTAGCACCGGTTTCTGTCACCTCTGGCCCTCGTTTGTCGTCTCTGAGTGAGCAATCAACATACACAGGTCAACTATCTACTAAGCGAATCCGAGCTGACCTCAAGACATTGTCTGTCTTTACTCTTTCTATTTCCTTATCCTTCATTTCCCGCTGAACTTCTTTTCCGTCCTCTGATCTTTTGGCACATTCGCGTCTTCCTTCCCTTTGGTCACCGGGGAAATCGGCTGGCTGAAAGGGGCAGTGGGGCCCCCTAATAACGATCCATGATCCGGCAAATCCACTGTTACCCGCCTCCGTTACGTATTATTGTGCAACTCGCATTCTTCTCGCGCGCTTCTAGTCCTTCTAGCGCCCTCGCCCTGCTTGTTCGCCCCCGCGACCGCGGATGGAGCTGCGAGCAACCAGAAACAGCGCGCCAATTTTGCAGCTTTTCGGTCCTACGATCGCAGACTACCAGACTCTAGTAAACGATAGGCTCAATTTACGCTGGGTCCAGGAGCCCTCTAAAACTTCCCGAAGAACAATCTGGATGTTCTTCCCCCCCGGACAAATTGGGGGATTCGCAGCCCTGTGCGGATTTCTGGGGGTTGACATCTCCGACTGCATGGAGGAAGCTAGTTTAGTTAATACTCAGGTAAGCAAGCTCTCTCACTCGTCTGTTGTTCTGTAAATTGTGGCTGGAATTACAAATTACCTCTGTCGCTTGACCGTCGTTACCCAGTATGGGCTAAATTATTCGACTCCACCAGCCCATCCCACTACATCATTCTTACCACTTCTATTCCTGACCTTCGCCACAATGGGGCAAAGCAAAGTAGTAACGTCTAGACGAGTGGAATTCTAGACTGACTCGAGCTGCTCAAAGCCGCCCACGTTTGCCCAACCTCTTGCTCACTTGGGTAGCTTCTGATCCTCTGATAGTATCTCCGTTGTAGACCGTCTTGACGTCGCCGTCGATCTGCGCGGAGAAACAATGCCACAAAGTGCCAAGCGACGCATGTACCGGGATTCGCAACATGGGACTCCCTGCTAGGCTGGCGCGTACGCGTGTTTCAATCCAACCGATGGATTGGAACTAGCAGTCACAGTCACAACGTAGGCGCTTTATCTTTGTTTGGGGATGTCTGATTACACCTTATCTCACAACTGGTTCGTACTTTTCCCGTCTCTTCTCTGACTAGCCAATGACGTGAATTAATTGAAAGGGACATAGTTGGCCTTTTCTTTGTGGTCGAATAGGACGTTATGACTGTGTCAGCAGGAAGAAGTAGAGTTGCTGATAGCATCAGATTCTGAGACATGAGACCATCCCATCCAATGGAATGGCATGACTTGTATCTTTAATCCTTCAATTTTTTTTTTGCGACAAGCCGTCCTCGGCTACATGTGACACCTTAGCTTGGTTTTTTGTTTTATCATCATGATCCTGGACCAAACAGCCGAACATACACACCCACACAATAATAACCACCCAGCAATAATAATAGCACTCGTCAATTGACCCCAGAAATCCAGGCCCAACAGCCGGCACACCCTCTCACGCCCAGTATCCAGCAATAGCTACAGAAACAGAAACATCAACAAAAAGCAAACGCAAGCAAGTGTTCCACCCACTTGCGCCCGGATGGGTCAAAGTCAACTCAACCACCTCTTCCAGAACGATTCTAGAAGGCCCATCCGGATGGTTCTTCCCTTCCCCATCCAACCATGGTTCGCTCGCGGATCGTACCATCCGTCATGGTCCCCGGGACTTTACGCCTCTGAACCCGCTGGCTGCCAAAAAAGAATAATAGAAATCGGGGATACGAAATAAAACCCACAAATTGCAAAAAGAGCTACTGTAAGGCAGAAATGGCTATTATGATCCCCGTCTCAACGGCCCGAACATGTCCCCAAAAGAGGAAATTACTCGATAGGCGAACCACCACGACTCCATCGAGAGAGTGGATTTGTCCTCCGTAATTGGTTTACGGGGAGGCTAGAACGGCGCTAGAAACCGGAGGAACGGGACTAATGAGTACTTTGGTCTAGCGAGAAGGGTGGAAAGGGAACCGTTGGGCGGTATTGCCTTTTTGGAAATGGAGGAGAAGGAAAGCCAAAGGTAAGTACTCCGTAGGTTGAGTTTTTTCTTTCCGGGTTCCGCAGACGCTAGAGTGTGTTTTAACTTGTGGATATTATGGCTTTTTTTCTAATTGGGTCGGTCGGTTTTGGAAGGCTAGATCGTTGGAAGGATTGAAGAGGATTGGGAGAAACGGCATGGAAAGGATTGATAGGATCCTTCCGATCCGATATGGTTAACTATTTACTGACTGTCGATAGATAGTTGGGCTGATTATTCAAGCTATCTGGCTATCTATTTGTCCGACTACTGACTGACTGGTCTTCAATAGGGCGTTGGGGATATATTGAATTGGATAGATAATGGATACATCCAGCAATCAATCAATCCATTGAGGATCCGTCGCGAGCTGCTACTTGCTTGCTTGCTTACAATTTTGGTAAGTGGTAACTAAGTGGTTAGTGGTAAACAGGGATCAGACCACATGATTGTGATTAGTTTCATGATCCATCATTTCGAACTTTTTTTCCTTGCAAGCCACTAATAATTCCCGCACAAGGAAACAGCGATGAGAAAACCTGACCTGTCATGCGTGAACGTTCATCTTGGAGTTCGTTCGAAACATGTCTAGGATTCTGCGACGGTGGTGGTTGGATGCAGATTGATTGATTGATTGATTGATTGATTGATCAATGGATGGGCCGAAGTAGTCCGAACACGGAGCCAGAAGTACTACTACTAACTACCTTAGCCATGAAGTAAACATGTATTTTACTTTACTTCACGTCCAAATGGCTCATTCGTTGGTTCATTCGTTCCCACAACCAGGTTCAAGGTTCAAGGGTTAAGCATGGTTTAGTTTTCACTGCAAAAATATGACTGGACATGATTCAGCCCGCATCGGCAAGATGCATTAGCCATGCAGAAAAAAACAAATCTAATTCTAGCAAATACAGCAACACCTCAACGTCCGATTTTATTTAATTCCCCGTGGAAAGGGAACATACCAGAATGATCGAGATCCGGTTCTACTTTCCATGGTATCGCTGTATAGTACGGCCGGGTATCGGGATTATTCTGCAGCAGATCGTTTTAATTCAGCCACAGAAAGAGATAAATGGATGTATGTACTGCATGTGGCTAGATACATACAGACATACATACTGCAGAGCAACATCCCAGATGAAGAATACAATACAGTAGCCAGAGAGGATCGACCGATCTGCCGTGAAACACGAAAACCAAACCACTTAACTTACCCTTACTGTACTACTTAAACTATAGCCAAGAGGGAAAAAGGATGAGGATGATGTGCTTCTGAAGAGGAGGTCTGTTCGCCATTGCATAGTACCTTGCAGAAAACTATGGGACGGGGAATGGGCGAGGGTTATGCGACCGACGCAGGGGGAACTGCATTTGCTAGATTGATTATGGTTAATGCCAAAGCGTTTTTTGCCTCTTGTTGATCAGGTAAATAATGTACGTACGTACTTTTGGCGATTTACCCTGTGCAGAAGTGGAAGTGAAGACATTGTCTTGTTTTACATAGTAAGTAGTAGTCTTGCATCAACACAACCCGTTTCTACCCAGTAAATATGTACGTGCGTTGAGTGGAATGGGACAGTGAGTGAATGAAGAAATCCCCGAAGGGCTGAAGTGAATGATCAATTGCCATTATGGGTACAAGTATTTCCTTGCTGAAAGGTAAATTATTCCTTTGTTCATCATCAACTAGCACTACTGTTAGCTAAGCTCTCAATCAAGGCGGCAATTCTTCAGTTCTACAGCTACTATCCATCCAGGTGGAACACGTGCCTTGACAGTGGCGTGAAACCTGAACATTCAGGCCGGAAAAACTACTAGTCGGGGTTGGTACCTGCCAAGACTCTAGGCCGAGTTCCTGGGCTGAGCTGAGCTGAGCTGAGAGTTGAGCTATCTGTCTGTCTGTCATTCAGTCAAATCATTTTAGTATTTTTGCTCCCATAACTCAAAATCAATAATGCAACCAGAATCCATGCGACATGACTGATCCAGAGAGAGATATTAGAGAGAGTACTCCGTACAAAGTAGGTAATTTGCAGTTAACAACAAAACAACACGTCCAACCCGTTATCCCTAACCAGGAAACGATATTCCCCCTTCTTCTTTCTCTTTTTCCTCTTTCTCTCACACACTCTCTCCCCCCCTGATCCACCTGAGTGGTAACAGACCAAAGAGAACCTCGATAACCCTACAGAACTACAGGACTAGAGGCGCGCGGAATCGCAGCCGGCTTTCCTTTAGTGTCCACTTCTCGTCCACGGGATGGCGTTCTAGAAGGGGAAACTTGATCGGATCGTCTGCAAATCCTTTTGGGTTCCCGGCTCATTATTACGAACGGGGCTGAACTGAATGAAAGAATACTAGGAAAGGGGAGGTGTGTTTTTATTTTTCTTCCCAATAACAGTGCGGACGGATGATGGCGACTTTTTTTTTCGATAGATGGATTTATTTTGTTGATGATTCACCTGATAAGGATGTCCCTTGTCGCCCTGTCGATGTTTTCTTTTTCTTTTCTTTTTCTCTTTCTTGTACTTGCTATCTTTCGGTTACTCTTTTTTCTTTTCTTTTTCCTCTGCTAAGGGTGATCTTCTAGATTGATAGATAGAGCGAGAGAGAGAGGGGGAGAGGATGGGAAGGCGCGCGCGAACGGACGGACGGACGGGATAGATACATGATAGTTACACAGCTCCAGCTACAGTAAGTCACGGGAGAGAAAGAAAAGGGAAGGGAAGGAAAGGGAAAGAAAGAGGTCCACGGTGGATGTATCAAGTTCCATGTCAATCCAACTAACTAACGCATCCACCCGCCACTCTGGAACCTCATTTCGCTTCCCCGTTCCGGACCATATTTCAATTCCCCTTTTTAGGTCATGGTGCATCCCTCCCCCCCGTCTCTCCTTCCCCCCGTATCACCTCAAAGACATATTTTCTTTTATTTCTTCAGCCACCCAGCAAACCAGACAGATTGATGCGTGATGATCGCCTTGCCCCGTCCGTCAGCCTCATCATTAGTCTGGATGCTGAGCGACCCTCCATCCGTCCCAAAGGGAAGGGAAGGGAAGGGAAAGGATTGAAGGGGGCCCGGTCCATGCATCCATCCCATCTGACAGACTTCCCGATTCGGAGTGATGATCTTCAGGTCGCCTCCGTGGCGGACCCAGCTAGCTAGCATTATTATTTTTTACACTATAATTATTTTTTTTACCCTTTACTGAAGAAAGCTAGATAGTTAAGTAGTGATTGAATAGATAGATCAGATCATTCTTTAAAGCAGCTGAGCTATTTTACCTACTTAGTACTGTACCTATCTTCCCGGAGATGATGGCGCAAGTGAGCGATCATACATCTCCGCCGAGATGAGGCGGTCCCCCCCCCCCCTTCCCCCGCCTCCACTTCTCTTCTTTCGCCATGATAGCAATTGATCTTAACTGAGAAAGTTCTGGAATGGTTGCTACGCGATGTGTATGGAGAAGTAGTAGTACCTACCTCTTTAGGTAGATGCTGGATCCCTTGTCAGTGGAGCCACTTCTTCCTTCACACGGCATATGGCAGCTATACACATCCATTATTAGCTGCCATAATAATGCTCCACTAGAAGAGAACATCCATGTCTGCCGTCAAAGTACTGACTTTACTCCATATTGTAGTAGATAGTCTAGACTACATAATAGAACCGGAGCATTATTCTCATGATTATAATTATACAATTATTATTATTACATAGTGTTACTATACATGGATGGCCCCCCCGCCCCGTCTAGACCAAGTGTTGTCGTCCCAGCTAACCCTCTAGCTGCATGAGCAAGTGAATGAGTGACCCCGATAATCGTGCATCTATCTATCTATCTTTTCTTTATCAAAAGTACGGCTTGACTATTAGTTTATCCTGTCAGACGGAGATGAGTGACCAACTCCGCGGGTCGAACTAATTTCTTTTTGCTTTTTTTGCTTCCTTTTTTCTTCCTTTTGCTTTTCTTTCTGTTGATCAGGTGATGGGGGGAACAAAGCGACGACTAGAGGATTTTCAATGTCTGACTGGATTCCCTATCAAACTCTGACAGAGTGAAGGAGTGAGTGAGTGAGTGAGTGACACCCACGGGGTCATCATCACAATCAACCATCACCTACCAAATCACCATCTCCAATACTAGTATCATGACCAAATCCCTCTCATGGAGTATCCCCCCGATCCACTGATCCCCAGAAAAGAAAAAAGAACAACTAACCACCCAATCACAACCCCCTTCATCACCATATTTTGCCACTTTCATCTACAAAGTAGATAGTACATTCTACACATTCCTATCTACTACTAAAGTGTGTTCAGATTAAACTTCTCCCTTTGACAATTTTTCACGATTTCAAATCCCGCGGAGAGGATTACCCGCCACCCACCCGGCCCCCCTTTAATCCCTGATGGAAGTGTCCAGACTGTCGGGTCCGAGACGGAGGGGTAGTGGTAGTTGTTGATGTGATGTGATAGGATGTGATCACTTATTCAACACATATACTGTACTGGGAGTAAGACATGCTTCGTATCCCAATAGGGTGCTTGGGATTGAAACAAAGATAGACAGGGAAGGATGAGGGATGATGATTGATCTGTCAAGTGTCTAAACAAGTATACTAAGGAATTGGTGGTGGTGTTGTCTAGTTGGAGCATCATGAACTTGATTGCGAGTCTTGGCGAGGTAGATGTCATGAAAATTCTATCTACTACTTTGTAGAAATACTACGTGTGCCAATCAGATTGAGTCTTCATAGTTAAGTACTTGGTATGTACTGAGTACGAGTAAGCGGGGTTTATACTTAACGATGTTAAGTTAATGCAGGGATACAGGGTATATACTTAGTATAGTCCTAACTAATCAGTAAATACCAGTTCTTTGTTCTGGCAGTTGTCAATGACTACAACTCTCTTTCAACGGATAATGTTGGCTGACTGCCTGGCTGGCTGAGTCTCGGGTTCCTCGGTGACTAACGTGATTGGAATGTTATGTGATGGTTTGGTTTGTTGGGAGATGCTCTTCATTCTTTCAACTCGGTTGTTGGGTGAGGTGGTCGTCGTTCATCACTTCTACTTTATTACTTAGTTCAATCTAGGAAGCTGAGAGTGAATTTTATGTCTGATTACTTAGTAGAGAACTACACTATATCTAGTAGAGTGAAAGGTGAACTGAATTTTATTTTCGTACAGGAGACTGCATGCCTGAGGAAAGGGATGTCTACATTAGGTATGAGGTCTTGTGACGAGTTTCCTATTTCGATTCACATTACTTCGTAATAAGATACCAGATTAGTCCTGAGGAGGGATTAGCTGTCTACGGCCTCTCATACTGATTGACGCATCCGTATGCCATCTCGAACTATATATCCATCATTAGTAACCACGTTCACATGCACAATCTAGTATCATCAAAGGGGTAGAAATAAGTTATGCCTCACCTGTTCATCTGTCTGACAGATCAATACTTTAGGACCCTTGTCCACACCCCGAGAAATATCCACTACCGTCTCCCCATCCCCTGCACCCTTGTCATTCTTCCCCGGATCAACCGCACATCCCAGGCAGCGACACTTCTCCGTAACTGCTTTTCGAAGCAGCGCGCTCTTCTCGCCAATTCCGCCTGCGAAGACAAAGGCGTCGACACGGCCGTCTAGCTTTACAAAGTAATTGCCCAGGTAGCCCGCAATGCGGTCAACGAGGATGTCGAATGCCAGTTTATGTTCCCGTGTCGGTGGGTTCTCGACGGCGATTTGGGCAAAATCGGTTGTGCCGGTCAAGGCTTTCCAGCCGGACTTTTTATTGAGAATTTCTTCGGCCTGGTCATGGGTTAGCTGGATGTAACTATTGCCATCAAGTGCATACGTACCGTGCTGATGTGCATTTCTTTAGTGCTGGCAGGACTGAGTTTGCCTGCATCATTGGTGTAGTGGAACACAAGGCTGGACTACTGTCAGTATTTAGTTTCCTGAACTGGGCATATTGGGACTCACGATGGATCAATGTCTCCGCTTCGTGTAGCACCTGGTAATCCGGCTAGCGGTGTGAGTCCCATCCTATGTGAATATGTCAGTATAGATGGCCATTGAAAAAAGCTGGGAATCTCACGTGGTATCAACCGATTTACCATCCTTGATGGCACAAATAGAAGCACCGCTTCCGATATGCATTGCGATAATATTGGTCTTATCAGCAGGTTTGTTCAGGAACTCCGCAACAGAGCGCAGAATGAACGAATAACTGATGCCGTGGAAGCCGTATTTCCGCAGCCCGTTGGACCTGGCTGTCTTCTGGTCGATTGGGTAGGTCTTGACATGTTCAGGAAGAGTTTGATGGAACGCCGAGTCAAAGAAGGTAATACTCCTGACGGATGGAATTTCCTTCCTGCAATGCCGTATAATCTCCAGGGCGGAGTAATTGTGCAAAGGAGCTAGGTCCTCCAGTTTCTCGAGATGATGATAAGTTTCGTCAGTGATTACAACAGACTTGTCGTAGTCTCCACCGTGCACCACACGGTGGCAGATAAAGGCTAGATCATCTGTGCTGGCGACTTCGGAAAGCTCGGGATCAGAGATGCAGCGCTGAAGCAGAAATTTGAAGGCATCTTGAGGAGTACTGATGCTTTCCTTGAGTTCCTCTTTGTGTTGCTTGTCGCCACTCGTATATTTCAGCTTTGCTGGTGGGGCAGTGATACCGGAAACCTGCGCGGCAGCAATGACCTTTGGGGTCTTCTCGTAGGTATAGAAGGTAAGCTTGACCGAAGAGGATCCGGCATTGACGGAGAGGACGGATTTGCGTGCCATGTTGTTGCGGAGCAATTGGGTGCGGGGACACGTTGAATTAGCTTGCTGGCTACTAGAGAAAGAAAGATTCAAATATAGGCTTTCTGAACCCTTGTCGAGCCTTGATCTCGGAAGTTGTGGGTTGATGCTTGTTGGTGGTGGCAGCTCAGTTCCCGGTTGCGACGGCGGGTGATGTCACTCCCCGAGTGACGTATTGCCAGGGGTCTCCATACAACAACAACCTCACCACCTCGCTTCCCTGTTCTTATTTTAAGCAGTGCAGTCGAGGCAGTGGTATGATCTCCTTCTTTTACCATCTTTGACAGCTGCAGAAAGTGGCCTAGACTCTTGTTTCCACGTGCTATTAGATCTACCCCTCCATAGACCCTAGGATCTCGAACGGACCCTAATCCTTAGTTCCACGGATATACTACCTTTTGTTTTACCAAGTGACCAATCTACATCCATCAAATCACCATGCCTGGAGAGGTCATCGATAGGCCAAATCCCAAGGCCGAGCCTTCACATATCCCCGACCTTGTCAATCAATTGCAGGTCAAACTCCAAGAGACGAGTTTGGAGGAATCTGACTACAATGCCCTGCTGAAATTTCGCCGAGCAGCGGCCTACATTGCTGCTGGTGAGATCGAGGCTCCCAAATTTCCGGCCTACATTCACTGACCCGTCACACAAGCAATGATCTTTCTCCAGGACAATGTGCTGCTGAAACAGAATCTAAAGCATGAGGATATCAAGCCAAGACTTCTTGGTTAGTATCTCCTAGCTCCCGGTGCTGTCCTCCGCAAGCTCCGCTCACAGATCTGTAGGCCACTGGGGAACATGTCCCGGGTTGATCCTCATATACTCCCACTTGAACTATATCATCAGAAAGCATAACCTGGACATGTTGTATGTCGTTGGACCTGGACACGGCGCTCCAGCTATTCTGGCTTCGCTGTGGCTCGAGGGCTCTCTAGAAAAATTCTACCCCAATTACTCCCGAGACATGGATGGTCTTCATGAGCTCATCTCCACTTTCAGCACAAGCGCTGGTTTACCAAGGTATGACTTTGGCTGGGAATCTGAGTTGAAGCCAAGCTAACTGCTTTAAGCCATATCAACGCGGAAACCCCCGGTGCAATCCATGAAGGTGGTGAGCTGGGTTATGCATTGGCCGTCTCATTTGGTGCTGTCATGGACAATCCGGACATGATCGTCACTTGCGTGGTTGGTGACGGAGAAGCAGAAACTGGTCCTACCGCGACGTAAGTACCTAACAATACCCCATTCGAGCACAATCTGACAGCAGACAGGTCCTGGCATGCAATCAAGTACATTGACCCTGCAGAATCAGGTGCCGTCCTGCCGATCCTCCACGTCAATGGCTTCAAGATCAGCGAGCGCACCATCTATGGCTGCATGGACAACAAAGAGCTGGTCTCCCTCTTCACGGGTTATGGATACCAGGTGCGGATTGTTGAGAACCTCGATGACATTGATGCAGATCTCCACGGCTCGATGATGTGGGCAATTGAGGAGATCCATAAGATCCAAAAAGCGGCGCGTTCCGGCAAGCCAATAATGAAGCCTAGATGGCCAATGATTGTTTTGCGCACACCTAAGGTATGATAATATCCGCCTTAACCTTGGATCTCCGCTAATTATCCTTGAAGGGCTGGTCAGGACCTAAAGAGCTCCACGGGTCGTTCATAGAGGGATCTTTCCATTCGCATCAGGTCCCTCTTCCAAATGCAAAGAAGGACAAGGAGGAGCTTCAAGCTCTGCAGAAATGGCTTTCCTCGTATAATCCGCACGAACTTTTCACTGAGACCGGAGATATCATTGACGAAATCAAGTCTGTTATCCCTCGGGAAGACTCCAAGAAGCTGGGGCAGCGAGCAGAATCCTACAAGGGCTATAGAGCACCCGATCTCCCAGATTGGCGAAAGTTTGGTGTAGACAAGGGCTCCCAGCAAAGCGCTATGAAGACGATTGGAAAATTCATTGACCAGGTGTTTACCCAGAACCCCCACGGCGTCCGAGTGTTCTCACCAGATGAGCTAGAGAGCAACAAGCTGGATGCAGCACTTGCGCACACGGGAAGGAACTTTCAGTGGGATCAATTCTCGAATGCTAAAGGCGGCCGCGTCATCGAAGTGCTCAGTGAGCACCTGTGCCAGGGCTTTATGCAGGGATACACGTTGACGGGCCGGGTGGGCATTTTCCCATCGTATGAAAGCTTCTTGGGAATCATCCATACCATGATGGTGCAATATGCCAAGTTCAACAAAATGGTATGTGTCTGCAGTACTTCTTCCTGGATCACCCGATACTAACGAATACTGCCATGACAGGCTCAAGAGACGACCTGGCACAAGCCGGTCAGTAGCATCAACTATATCGAAACGAGTACATGGGCTCGTCAGGAGCATAATGGGTTCTCTCACCAGAACCCATCCTTCATCGGAGCCGTGCTCAGGCTGAAGCCCACCACCGCGCGTGTCTATCTGCCCCCTGATGCTAATACATTTTTGACCACCCTTCATCACTGTCTCAAGTCCAAGAATTACGTCAACCTCATGGTGGGTTCAAAGCAGCCAACTCCGGTGTACTTGAGTCCCGAGGAAGCAGAGAGTCACTGCCGAGCCGGCGCATCGATCTGGAGATTCTGTAGCACCGACAATGGGCTGGACCCGGATGTCGTGCTGGTTGGCATTGGAGTCGAGGTGATGTTCGAGGTCATCTACGCGGCGGCCATCCTCCGCAAGCATTGTCCAGAACTCCGGGTGCGGGTGGTCAATGTGACCGACTTGATGATTCTGGAGAAGGAAGGTCTACATCCACATGCATTGTCCACAGAAGCCTTCGACAGCCTATTTGGCTCGGACCGGCCGATACACTTCAACTACCACGGATACCCGGGCGAGCTGAAGGGTCTGCTCTTCGGACGGCCCCGCCTGGACCGGGTTTCAGTGGAAGGATACATGGAAGAAGGAAGCACGACGACGCCATTCGATATGATGTTGTTGAATCACGTCTCACGATACCACGTGGCGAAGGCAGCCGTGATTGGGGCGTCCAGACGGAATGAGAAGGTTCAGATCCGGCAGCACGAGCTGGTCAGCGAATTCGACCACAACATCGTGGAGACACGCAAGTACATTTTGGCCAACCGCAAAGGTAAGAGCTTCACCTGCCGTGGACCGGTCGAATATTGCTCATACTGACTGTGCACAGACCCGGATGATACGTATGATATGCCCTCGTTTGAATGAATCCGAATGAGTAGAGTCAATGAGATGATATAAGCGTGAAGCATATGAAAAAGACATGACCTATTATTAGCGCCAGATAAGAATGAATATTAAAGTGACCGTCTTTGTGCAGCCGCCGGGGATGCCATGTTGGTCAGACAGGCATAACAGTAGCGTAGCCATCGCATACGGACGTAGAGATTTTGACATCTAGTCTAGGTTCTCACTGACGGGGTTAGACTCGAATCGCCAAGAAGTGAGTGGTCCTGAATCTTGCTGTGACATGCCAAAGACTGTGGTTAGTGCTTTGTAGTTGCGAGAGGCTGAAACTTGGTAGCTGAAGGCTGCGTGGGAAAGAGAGAAAGAGAGAGAGAGAGAGAGAGAGAGAGAGAGAGAGAGAGAGAGAGAGGGATGGAGGGAGGGAAGTATTATATTGATGCCTGAGGCGGACAGCGGGGTTGACAGACGCGCCTTCCGTATTTGGATGTTGCCGGTGCAGGGAAGTTCTCCGCTCTTCCCTGCATGTGATTACCGATCAATATTCTTTCGCTTGCATTTCATGAGTTACTGTTAAGTTAACTCTCCCTGCCTGGTGTTGACTAGGGTGATCTGGACGACCACCACATCTCATCCATCATGTCTGATTGAAGCCTAGCTTCAGGTTTCAGTTGATGTTCAGCAACCTAGGATCGGGCCTTATCATAGCTCCGATCCCGTCTCAGGACTATTTAGTACTGTACTCCGTGCTATTCCTTATTGCTGGTATGGGAGCCCGGTGGACGGACTCCCGGGTTTCCTGTTTCCCGATCGGTCTTGGCCATGCATCACTGCCTGGGCTGCATGGCATATATTGATTCTACTGGGTTCAACAGTGACACGGCATAACTAACGGTCCTAACCACAATCCTTGACAGTCAAGAGTCCTATCAGATGAGCTGCCTTACAGCGACAACAGGATGATCATCTTAGGGAGGTGTCTGTTCACAATTACTATCGCGAAACCGTCTAATGGAAAAGGCCGGAGTTACCGGCTTCATGCGAGACGCGCTAAACCTCTTTGAGCGAACCTTGCGAGCTATCATCTCGTCCCCCAACTCTTTTTTGGGTCTCGCCAGTCTGTTAGCCGAATGAAGTGCTTGCTTTTGCAAGGCAGGCCCTGCCTACTCTCATGAGGTGCAATCAGATTGCTCCCTGCAACGGGTGTCCCCGCCGTACCAGGTGGCGCCCAGAGACGGGCAGTCAGGAGGACGGGGATCACTATTGAACGGACAAGAATAGAGTATGGGGGCAGAGTTTGGAAGGATTTCTATCACAGTTCTTCCCATTTTTCTTCTTTATAGGCAGAGCCTCTTCCTTGCTGATGCTCTCTTTTTCCTTTTCTTTTCGCCGATTGGTACCCCGTGCATATTCATAGGCATATATTCATGTCCAACAGCAAATAGCTCAACCCCTCTAGGCTCGATTAGCGCTCAGCCTGCCCGTTCAGTGTCATTCGTTTTTTCCGATTTCTGATCGTATAATAATCTGCAGTGTGTTTCGCTGCCTCAAAACCGCTTTCTCTCCTTACTCTGTCCAAGACGCATTTGGCCTCGCCATATAATTTTCGGCATACTTGGTCTCGAACACCTCGGCCTTCCATTTGCGCCAATATGTCGGGCCTTAACACTACTGCGGAATATGAATTCAAGAAGCAATTGACCTATGGGTGTCATGCAAAGATCGATGGCTACGGCACATCGTATGGCTACGTTCCCTCGCTAGCTGCCGGCATTGTATTCTGTGTCCTCTTCGGTCTGTCGATGTTGCTTCACACATTGCAGCTGGTGTGGAAGAGGACCTGGTGGTGCGCTGTCTTCGTTCTTGGATGTATCAGTATGTCAACCCCTTCTACAAGAGTCCTATTCAACCGTACGCTAACTCGGCCATAACAGCGGAAGTCCTGGGCTGGGCAGCACGTACCTGGTCTGCTGAATGCCCATACAATGGAACCGCCTTTCTCATGCAAATCTCTACCTTGATCATCGGTACGCAAGCAGGGACACGCATATTCAATTCATGAAACACAAACTAATTGCCTCTCTCTAGCCCCCACTTTCTTTACCGCCGGGATCTACGTGCTCCTGGGCCGTTTCATCCACCTGTTGGGGCCCGAGACCTCAATTTTGAGACCAAAACTCTATCTCTGGATCTTCGTCACTTGCGATATCATTTCATTGGTCGTCCAGGCTGTGGGAGGTGGCATGGCGTCGATGGAAGTAAACAAGGTCAACGGCGATACTGCTCCAGGCACACACACTATGGTCGCCGGTATCGTCTTCCAGCTCGCGTCTATCACGGTCTTTGTTTTCCTCGCCGCTGATTTCGTCCGTCGCACTCTCCGTATGCGGATCCTGCAAACCATGACTGGCACGATCATCCCTCTTCTCGGCGCGATGATCTTCTCTGTCCTCTGCATCTACATTCGGAGTATCTATCGAACCATCGAGCTGTCGCAGGGGTGGTCTGGCTACTTGATCACGCACGAGCGGTACTTCATCGTTCTGGACGGTATTATGATGGTCCTAGCGGTTGGTGTGTTCAACATCTTCCATCCAGGATGGCTGCTGCCTAAGAACGAAGTCAAGCCGTTCCACCGCGAGATCTACTCTCCTGACGGGGTGGCTAGTGGAATGGAGATGCGGTAACTTTCTCGCTTCTCATCTTTCCTAAATTTTATTCAGACATATATCATCGACCCCATTTCAACTTTCTTATCTTATTTCCAACGCCATGAAAGCGAGCCCACGTGCTTTGCCTCTGGTTTCTGGTATGTCAACGCAGCGTTTAAAAAATTGATAGATGGATTGGAGTGTGGCACTATGCAATTAGCTTTTTCCTTTTCAACTTTAATGAACTAGATGATTCCCCTGCCTCAGCACCATGGAAATCCATCAACTATAATCAAAATCAACCAAAGGTATACTTGACAATCATGACAATCATAGCCAAGCAGTAAAATAACTGTTCATTAAAAACATAACATCGTAACATGGCCCCAAAGACCAGACCAGACAAGACAAGACACACCATTGCCCCGGATAAATCACCTCAACTCAACGATCAACAAATCTCAAAAATAAGACCACCCGCTGAAACACACCAACTTGAAACACGCCGCCGAAACACTTAACCCCGGAATCAGATAGATACCCTGTCCCTGTCCCTGTTCCTGACCCCGATCCTGATACTCAGACCAAACCTTAATTTTTCTCAAATTTCCCACATCATCCCTGCTCCTGGTTCCGCCTTTTTTTCGTTTCTATTTTTTTTTTCTTATTCTGTTCCTTGTTTCGCAACACGCCACGGCTGGGATTGTTAAGTGGACTAAAGGAAAATAACAGATAATGAATAGCAAACAAGAACTGACAAAATCAAGGATGCTAACTAGCTAGCTTTGTTGATTGGTTGGTTGGTTGACTTTCGGAGAAATAACTAACTGACTGACTAGCTGACAGCGGGGGGGAGAGAAAAGGGAAGAAAACCACATGGTGTGAGAATGTTGCTTTTGCTTCTGTGTCACGGAGATACGGCATTTCTTCTCGTTGAAAAGAGAGAAATGGGCGGAAAGAAGGGGGAAATAAAGAGACCAACAGAAGAAAAAAAAAAAATAACATCAAGTGACATCATCATAAATCGGATGAAAGGAATTAATTTTTCTCTCAACCTGACGATGAATGAAGCTGATGGAATTATCATACTCCATCCACGGCCTCAATCCATCCGAACATCGCGCCTGTAATAACCGCCGCGATGGCCCACACTGCACCCCAGACCATTGCGCCTTCGGCGTCTACCTGGTTCACTGTCCCTGCGACCTGCACAACTGTGTTGGCGAACAACATGCTTGCTAGCAGAACTGTGCGGGACACCAGCACTTGCGTCTTGCGGGACAGGGTACCCCATGTTTTGCGGTAGACGGTGTAGGCTAGGTACTCGCCTTCGGGGCTGGATGTCCCCTCCTTGTTCTTGTTGTTGTTGTTGCTGTTCTTCTTGGAGTTCCTGGAGGATGCACCGGTAGAGCTGGCGAAGAGGAAATCGCGCGCCGCCAGGCCAGCTGGGAGAAGGGAAAGGAATAGGCCCGGAAGAGCGGCGGGACCGGCGTGGATGGCGGTGACGTCCGGGATGTCTTGGAAGTGGGTGACGAGGGTGGTGGGGAGCCAGGGCGTGGCGTAGCTGAGGGAGAGGGTGACGGTGAAGATGGCGGCCGCGGCGATGGTGGTGTAGATGGTTGTCGGGCGGTCGTTGAGGATGGACCGGTTAGGGATGCGCGTGGAATCCGAGAAAGAGTGGATGGGAGTGAGGTTGCGAAGGAGGACGAAGGGGAGAGTGGTGGAGAGGAGAGTGATGAAGTAGCTGGTTAGGATTGTCGTTGGGCGCAGGCTGTAGAAGGTCGAGAGGAGACTGAAGGTGGGGAGGTGGGTGAGGTAAGTGAAGGAGAGGACGTCGCGGCCTGTGGTATTTGGTGGATTAGTTTCACTGATGATGATAGAAAGTTATACGGGGATGAAGAGATACCGTCAAAGCCCATGATCCAGGCAAGTCCAACCTCGACGGCCTTCCAGGCCATCAGACCTCCTACTTCCCACCATGTCTCGAGGTGTTTACTGACGCGGCCTAGTTCGCCGAGGGTGATCCCCGTCGTTAGGGAGAAGAGCGTCGAGCTTAATGTCAAGCTACCGAGCACGGCGAGGACGAAGCGCACTGCGGGGTGGATGCGGTCCAGGCGCGTCTTGTGACGCAGTTGGCGCGTCGTCTTCTCTGCGGTATCGTCGTCGGCTGCTGTTACCGCGGAGAGGACTTCTTTCTTGCGGGGAGCCATTGCTTTGATGGTGGGTGGGATTGCTTTGGGGGATGGAAATTGATGGTGTGATGGACAGGGTCGGAGGGATCAGGAAGAGGGAAGAAAAAGAAGAGGGGAGGAAAGCGAGGAGAGGAAAATGACAAGCAGCGAAATAAAGATGAGGCTGGGATGATGCGATGGCCAGAATGAGCTGCCGGGCGGTGAGAGACACCCTGCCCATGATGTCACCGGTGACGATGCCCCAAAGAATCCAAAGACCCGAATAACTCGGATGAGATGCAGTTAGTGTATTCTATAAGACAGTCGTAAGTGGCTTCGAAGCGAATCTTCTAAATACATGGGTCGGTTAAGCCACTTTCCCACCATGTGGCACATGTAGTAGTACACTCTCGAAATATCCTCCGAGATCAGGTATCCCAGAGACCCTCCATCATCTGTAAATCGTACAGGCTCACCAGGCTAAACCTGGTCTTCAGTTATCCTCATTTTCCTGGTCTGGCTCCACAACGGAGAACTCTGCCGCACCCTGCTCACGACCCTTGTGGTCCCGCATGACCAGTTGATACTTGCCTTGGTTCCAGAGGTCCTTGATCGTCAGCTCCCGAGTACGTCCCAAGCTCTCAATGTCTCCAATGCGCGTAAGAGTGCCTTCCAGGTGCTCGTCGAATCTTGGCCAGCCACAGATCTCCTTGAACGCATTCTGCATGGGCACCGAATCCGCACGCACCATCGCCCGCGAATCGATGGTGAAAATGTTCTCGTGATCGTAGCTCTGGATGAAGTCCGCGCGCGTCATGATCTGTCGCGCTTCATGGAGAGGGATCTCTGGGAGAATGTGGCCCAGCTTCGGATCATACGTCCTGTCCATTTCCTCTCCTTTGTCCACAAGTGCTTTCGCCAGCACCATTGCCGCAGACTACACCTCGGTCAGTGCGCCGGTCTATTGTCATCGACAGAGGGGGTTGCACTTACAGCATATTTCTGTTGGTCCATCACATCGTCATCCATCTCAGGACCCAGGATCCAGCACTTGTTGAGGAACCACGTCTTCTCGGCCTCGCAGATGCTCTCACAGAGCTTCTTGTAGTCTAGGGCCTTGGCCACTCGGTTGAGGTAGGACAATCGTCCGCCGACGAGATTGTACACCTCCTCAAGTTCCTCGTGGGTCAATTCCTGGCCAAAATACTGCTTGCGGTACTTCCTCAGGGCTTCCATTGCTCGGTCTTTCGGGAGGTCGCGCACCGGGATGACCTCCATTCTGGTAGCGTACTTCTTCAGGCGTTCATACACCCAGTACTCGTCGCTGTTTAGGACTGTTTCCGTCAATACTCACACATGAATGTATGGTATATGTAATTAGACTTACCTGTTGTCACAAGCCCACTTGCAGCCCACTGTTCGGCCCGTTGCTGGATCGCCTCAAGCAGATCCTGGCCATCGTGATCATCTCGGATCAGGTGCGCGCTGTTAATTATCAAGACCAAAGGCGACTTCTTGCTGCGTCTTCTGGCAAGAGCAACCTTTTCCAGTTTGTTGAAAGCGCGTTCGATATCAAGGAGAGCAGTAGTATCCCGAGGTCCTTTGATACTGAAGAGACTGCCGATATAACTGTACAAGTGGCGTCAACAACCCGCTGCACACATAGGCGAAGAATAATTTAGTAGACCTACTCTTCATGGAACTCGTAGTCCAAAGCCTTTCCCAGACGAATTCGGAAAAGCTCCAGATCAGCATGAGCTTCGAACATGGCACAGCCCTCGCCGTCAATCTTACGCATTGCCTCAAGAAGCATCGACGTCTTTCCGGTCCCCTTTTCACCGATCAGTAGGTAATACCGACCTCCAGCGTTACCGGAGATAATTCTATCCATTCTGGCTTGCTCATCGCGATGCACCCAATGCTCCTCGTAGGTAGACTGGTGCTTTCCGTCTTCCACACCGGCCAGCTCGAGGGCCGGATCACCCGGTTTGAAGGCGTTTTCCATCTTCTCCAGAATGAGATACTTGTAGTACCGGTGGTACGCGTATCCAACCATACTGGCAGGTATTAGCATGGAGAAAATCATCGATAAAGAACACGATGGCTTACCCAAGAACAGCCATCGAAGCAAGAGTAGTAGCCGCAGACTCCCCCATCTTTAACAAAGTCGACCGCAGAGTAGGTTCCTCCTCCGAGTCGTCGCTCCTCCGCCTCCTACGTTCCTTGGAGGCATTTTGTTCCGAAGATGAGGACTCCGTATTTCTCCGAATTGAGCCCTTTGAGAACCCCCGTCGATAGGAGGGAGTTGTTATGCGGGTAGCAGTAGTAGTTGTGGTTGTTGTCCTGGGAGGTGTCCGCAGGCCAGCCCGAGAGAAAGAGATCACGGACCGGTGAGCATTGCGATACCACATGGTTCTCTGCTGGATATCCGATATCCCTGCTGATTATCGGATAATAATTCCGAAGAGGATAGGTGATCACCCTATAATATCAAACAACGGATGAATGTATATATGAAAAATTGAGATCGAATGAAATTGATAAAGGAGTGTGTGGAACTTTTTTAAAGGGCGGAGATGGGTCCGGCACAGAAGTGAGACACCACTCTATCTATACATCGAAAGAACCGCTGTTTCCAGATGGAATCAGATCCTGACAGCAACAAGGCTCCCAATGGCAAGAAATTGGGCAGAGAGAAGGTGCTGGAAAGAGCGAAGCAGCGACAAATGAAGGAATGAATGAAAGAAGGCCAGCGCACGGTGAGAAAAAGAGGTGAGTTGGAATCGGGCCCGAATCAGTAACTGCTACCAAAAAGTCGGTACTACTCGCCCAGATCGGATTGGCGTGGATTACTCCGCTGCTGCGCCTCGCATCCCGGGCCCACCCTGTGGCTGATCATTATTCAGATCTATTGCTAAATAGACTAGATATGTATTAGCGACGACGCAGAAGTAATGATCGTTGCGGACCAGCTAGAGTTGGTGTGTTCCACAACAATAAACCCCTCTTCTGGTTTCATTGTTTGTCTCAGATATAGCCTTGCAGTGGTTTAATCAGGTTTGTTTATTGGACTACCCCGGTCTGTATCACGTGACCTATATTCAATGCAGGATTGATGCTATCTCGGCCATAATATTATCCGCGGCTTATACTATATCATCGGTACTGAATCGGTTGACACGTCTATTAACATCCATCTACGGAGTACCTAACCAACTATTACTATTACTATAATTCAGCCTCCTCGATGGTCAACTACTTTAGATTCTGAGACATAACGTGATATAGTGCCACATCGCCTTCATCTGTGTGCGAGAGCATTCTCAGTTAATCACCCACCTTTGCCTAATTACTGACTTAGTTCATGTTATACCTTCATGATTGAAATTTATTGGACTTATATTATAGGTAGCCAGTTCATCCATCTTGCGCAGATGGCCCAGGACAGCATATGCAGATTTGCCAAAGTATACTGAAGCAAGTCAATATTAGTACCTGACGCGATGTCCAGACCATCCCCGTTCGTCTACGGAATATTTCTCCCGTACTTTTTCTTGGACCGACGCTGCTCGGGGGCTACCTTATTTAGACTAATCAGAATGTGGAACCAATCCGTTGTCGGCATTTTTCAATAATATTCGCAAGCATGTTATAGCCTATACATACAAGTGACAACCCCGCTCTCGCCTAATGCCTCTATCCGCACCTGTCAGTGGGGCATCCGCAGCCAGTTGCAGAGTAGATAGGCGGTACTCCCCTTGGGCCGCGTGCATGATTTATTCTAGATGGGTGGAGAGGGGGGGAGGGGTACTAGGACCGGAAACTGATCCGTTGTTCATGGCGGGGAACCCAGGATAAGCAGGGACACAGCCAGCCAATCTTGCAAGGACAGGTTGTCGACACTCTTACTCTATTAAGTACTACTACTACTAGGAGATGCACGAGAATCCCTCACTAAGGTGCACCTCGTTGGCTAATTCCACACGGTCGGCATCTCAACGGCTTTCTAATCCCCACCATTATTGGCACATCAGCTTCATACGAATTCGATGGGCATTCCATCCGTTGCATCGTTGACACGGGATATCAGGGACGGCTGTTCTGCATGTGTAAAGTGCTCATAAACGACGCTGTAGGACCTTCATCCCGTAAAGTGACCCAAAAGAAGTACTGCTATTCTCAACCATGCCCGTCTTCCAATATTCTCCTCTGGATCAGGGGCCTTTCAGCACTCGCATACTTCGTCTGCTCCCAAGCAAGGACAGAGCCGCTCCGATCGCATGCCAGCTTTCCAATTATTCTCTTCTGGACGATACTGCCCAAGAGTATGACGCCCTCTCATACGTGTGGGGAGCTCAGACAAACGGGCAGAGCAACATCTCCATCAACAACCAGGCTTTTTCAGTCGGAAAGAATTTACACTCCGCCCTCCTTAGGCTTCGAGGCTATGAGTTTGAACGGACATTATGGGTCGACGCAATTTGCATCGACCAGAACAACATGGGAGAGAAAGAGAGGCAAATCCAAAACATGGCCCGCATATATGAGCAGGCCAGACAGGTGGTGGTGTGGTTGGGCGAGGAGGCGGATAGTAGTACTCGGGCTTTAGAAGCTATTCGTGAAGCGGCAGAGGGAGTGTTTGCTGGAGAACTTTTTAACCTGCCATCAGACAGCATCCCCATTGAGGGGGTCAAAAGTCTGTTCCAGCGGACATGGTTTTATCGCATGTGGGTAAGTATTACCACGCTATGACCACCGTCCTCCCCCTCCTCCTGCTCTTTACGCAGCGATATCCAATGTCTAATGAGATATAACAGATCCTCCAAGAAGTAGGTCTCGCTCGGAATATTCAGATACAGTGTGGTCCTGTCAGAATGAGCGGTTACACATTTGCCACGGGCATTCAAGCATGGGGCTCGTATGCTGGCCCTAGTGTTTTGAGTACAACACATCTGATCCGTGGAGCAATCTTTCGACCTCAGTATGGAACGCATTCAATGAAGAAGCTCTCTCTGTCCGAATTGGTTGATATGCATCATACGAACGAGGCCACTATTCTGCATGATAAAATCTATGCTTTACTGGGACTGAGTTCTGATGCTCATAAGGCACCCGGTCTGTTACCAATTATCAGGTGCCCTGGGAGCAGCTCTTTCAACGGTTAATCTGGTTCTTTTTGGATGGACACGTAAAAGTGAAGACCTGGCCTGGTAGGGAAATTGCAAGCATACAAAGCAGTGGATGGATCCTGGGGCTCATTGTCACCGCGGAAGAAACGCACACAAAGACCTTTTTGCAAGTGCTTCTGACTGGGCAGGCTAAAGTGGACTACAAGAAAGCGTGGAAAGTAAGATGGACCATCGGGAAATCAGTGGAACCGATCAAGCAATATGACATTGTATGCCTCCTGCAGGGAGTTTCAGATCCATCCATCATCAGGTACTCGGATGGTTGTTTCAGAGTGATCGTGCTAAGGGCCGTTCTTCAGAAGACAGACGTGGCAGGAAATGCAGATCTCGAGAAAATACGGTCCGAGAAAAATCGTCCGGCTCTCAACTTCCACCTTGTTTGGGGCTGGAAAGAGCAGTTGTTACCTTCCTTAGATATACTCGACTTGGCAGCAGAGGCTGTTGGAACGAAGTCGGCAATTGAGAAGGTTCTGTGGGACACTAATGTGGCAATGCACGAGACAGCATGCAATTGTAAAAATATTTACTGGCAAGCCATGCTTGCAACCGAAGACATTCTCCGGCTATTCACAGAACGACTTGGATTTCAACATCCAAAGACATGGTTGGCCTTTTACAGCTTGGCGCTCTTGTACTCCAAGGGATATATTGGCGACAAGAGAATACCACTCCTGAACTTCGATCGAACTAAGGCAAGAGATATATTGCGGGTGAGGTGCGGTATCCAACATCGTTCGCAAAAGGATTTGGCGTTGTTGGTGGGACATAATTACTGTCGCCGAATGTACATCGATGAACCGGATTTTATTTCTGGCAGCATGGAGGTTCCCGAGCACATGAAGCTCCAACGATCATTGAAGGATCTGCTATGTGAGATTAAGCACAGGCCCACAATGAAGCTCAATCCATTGTTTTGAGGCTGGACTCAAGAGCTATTCTGGCCTGTGTAGTTCTTACTGCTTAGGGGCCGCTTCTGAAAGCTCGGTACTAATGGTGTGGTGTCGCACCATCGATGCCATGGATACTACAGCTATAAATAGAAGCCTCGGACTTTCATCCGTATATAATTGCTTTGGGTTGAATGCTTGGCTATGAGTGCACATACTACTAAAGTACTGTTGCATTGCAGAATTGAATGGGAACCCGCCGATCTCATATATATATATCCGGCATTCAGATACGATTTCAAGGCTAGTAAATGTCAACCTTGATGAAGACACATCTCCAAAGTATTTGAACTACGCAGCATCTATTCCTCAGGACCCATAGGTATTTGCATTCATTCGGTTCCGTAATATTGTATGTTCTTGCGCGAAGCTACGGCCATTTTACTACATATAGTATTGGTCACATTTTGTAGAGGTATAACTGCATATCAAAGTCTAAACCACTATTAGAGAGGAGAAAAGACAAGATAAAAAAGGAAGCCCTTCTGTCAAGGACCAAACCTGAGTTGTCTATGAATTTCATCCCTAAAATGGTATCCAACAGACTCTCTGGGTGAGTCGAAAAGCGTTAAACTAGTAATGATGAAAGAAGCTTAAAGGAGCACACAAATACAATACCCTGGGAAAACCGGGTCGCCAATGGCGATGAATAAGCATCATGGAGCTGGACGTGAAAATTCTTCGAGCGTTCCAACCATCCAAAACATATATATTTGAACGCCGCCAATAGAACACCAACGAACGATGAAAACTTAGCATGGATCGAGCTTTCACCCTCTATATGTAAGGAAAAAGCCAAAAGAACCCCACATACGAGCCCGGATGGTCTAGTGGTAAGCTTTATCCAATCAAACATTCCACCACCTTCATTGTCTAACAAATTCATAGGTATGATTCTCGCTTTGGGTGCGAGAGGTCCCGCGTTCGAATCGCGGTTCGGGCCTATCTTCAATTATTTTTTGGCTTTACTTCTTCGTAATCTTCCCTCTCTTAGCCTTTGTTTTCTATTTGCCACCTGATTACGTATACGAGCCCGGATGGTCTAGTGGTAAGCAGCCCTCACATCAATGATTTGTCTTGGCTTTCAGTGTCTAACTAAGTAATAGGTATGATTCTCGCTTTGGGTGCGAGAGGCCCCGCGTTCGAATCGCGGTTCGGGCCCATCTTCTTTTTTTGATTTTTCATCATCCTTCCCCATCTATATCCATTTCCATATTCTTTGTTCCACGAAAACCCTCATTTTCATTGTCATATACCACTTCTTTCTCTCCCTCCATCCTTTTATTTGGATCTTCCAAACTCTCCCCTCTTTGACCCATTGGCACTTCTGCTTCACAAAAAGATGCACATTCTTCAACGATCTTTGCACCCTAGCCCGATCTCCCCTTGTAAATACCAACTTCCGTGGATCATAAGATATGGCAATATGCTGGACACTACCAGGTTTGGTAATACCACCTGAGATCTCAAAATCGCTTGTCGTAGATTCTGTCCCTTTCAAAGTTATTATCTCTATGCTCAGTAAATGCACCGAACACAGACATCATCTACTAATGAAAGCCACCCTGGCTACTCTCTCTCATTGTTACGTGGTGAACATAGCAATAACAACCCATATGACACGAGTACCGGGGAAAAGGGGAGGGGGGAATTAGGAGTCCAGGTCCAGGATCCAATGCAGGCGGCCGCGCCATATTGCCAAATTTTGGTACACTTTACAATCCGACCGATGAACTTGGGAGGCTTTCGTGAAAGAAAACAGATGCATATTATCCTCAAAGGTTTGGGGAGACTTGTTCATTGGCTTCTTTGAGTTGCCTTATTCTTCCATCTTGGTGAGGGGGTCTGTGGACATCTGTTTAGACATGGTCGGTTATGTATGTTGATGTTTGGACAGGAGCTGTTTTTTTCTTTCTTTCCCTTCTTTTTTGGAGAGGGTACAGGGTAGGCCCTGACAATGGGTTCTATGGAAATGACCTAAAAAATAGATGTATGGTAAGGCCTTGGAGTCAAGGGAGCGTGGTGTGTGTTGTTGTCATGCTAGATAGGGGCCATGTATCTGCTTCTTTAGATTCTTACGTACCCGTGGTAGAGGGCTGTAGTAAGTTCTGGTCCTACCAGTTGTACAGCTTCCGCTCATCCATCCAATCTTTCCGTGCGCGGTCTACATAACAGATCCTACAAAGTCTATTCTAAGAGGAGACTCGAGGAAAGACACCTTGCAACCCGGTACCTACAGGAATTGACATTCTAACCGTCCAAATCATTCTACATTCTATGTGTCCAAACAATACTTTTCTCCCCTACCCATCGTGCCCACCGTAGCCGAATAAAATTCCAAGCACTGCTTTCACAACCCACTCTGCATGAGGACTCGCGTGTGGCCTATTAGCCGGTTTTCTTCACTTTCCGACTCGTGCACAGCCAGATGGAGCAGGCGCTCGGGAGGAAGATGTTGTCCTTCAGATCTCACTGTGGCTCGGTATTTGACCAAGACGTTCAGAAGTTGCCAGTCTCCCGGCACTTGTGACAAGTCGCAGTTAATTCTGCCAACAATCTTGGTTTGGTCTTCGAGCGATTCGAGCAGGTTTACCTGCTGCGCACTCTCCACAACAAGAATGGTAAGGGCCCCGTCAGTGCTTCGGGGCAGTGTTATATTGATTCGATTGGTGTACTCGTTGTCATAGGGGCTTCCCTGCGAAGAAGGTTAAGCCATCAGTAGCACCTCGATAGACCAGGCTCACGCATTACCTTGCTGACGATCATGATTATCTGCTGGTTCGCGTCGACCAGATAATAGTATCTCCAAAATTTGAAGGACAGTTGCGGTCCCATGAGGCCGCGCAGTGTGCCACCAATACAAACGGCTATATTCCGAAAACTATGAAATGCTTGTAAGCTTTGAATGAAAAAAGAACGGGAGGATACTGTTACGAAGATGGCGGCAATCTTACTCGTAATGTGGCTGGTGAAATTCGATCTCGAATTCGTTTCCACATGCGTACTGAATGGCGTTTGAGATCTCGGCCGAGCCACTCAGACCTCCCACTAAAAGCAGTTTCTGAAAGAGATATTAGTCGCTTAATGCAGTACGAAAGCTACCATATAGTAGAGTACCTTAATAACTTTGCATCCAGCGCAGATGTTAGCGCAAGCAATTTCACGCCGAATATGGCTAATGATCTTGATGGCAAAACTATTGTAGATCAGCCGCAAGGCAGCATCCAAAAGCCCGGTATTAGTGGGCATTGATACAAGTCCATATGGAAACTTTTGCCGGGCCCATACGGCAAACGGAAGTAGCTTGTCCTTGCTTCTCGTCCTCGGACCAGACGTCCGACTTTGCTGCAACGCTTTAGCATATACCAGAGACTGGAGCTGAACAGCCCCACAGGCGTTACCTTACAAAGGATTAGCTGAAAACATGACCTCATTAGGCCTTACTCACTAGTGAATGCCGTCAATCTTTGATATCCAAAAGGGGTTTTCTGATCGACCAAAAATGTAGTTATGTCCTAATCCTGCTATTAGTATAAGAAAGAGACTTCCTTGTTATCAAGAAAACTCATACGACGGTGCTGCCACCACAATCGACCACCATAACTCCATCACCTGTCTGTTTAAAAAACCTCGGTCATCAGATTAATTCCGACGATTTGGAAAGGCCTTTGCCTGTAGTTAGAAACTCACTTCACAAAGCTGCCCCATGTTGAATCCCCCTTCACTGGCGGCGTATACGGCGACCGCCTCGGCCTCTGAAGTAAAAGAGACCATTGCGTCTTGAGGGCTTGTAAACCCTGCTGAATATACAGCCTGTTTCATCTTCATATGCGCAAAACTCGACCAAGTAGATGGCGTGGTGAATATGAAATGTTTTGGCAATTCGTTGAGTGTGGGGTCATCTTTCAAGGCACTCTGGAGATGTCCTAATATCTTTCCCAGGAAGTCAGACACGACGAGGGATGGATCCTCGCGTTGCCTGTCAGGTAGCTGCGGCCATGTCGACTTGACGAGCTCCTTGAGAAGCTCGTCATCAGAGTCTCGCAATATGCGAGCATCGTCGAATATATGTTTTATCCAATAAATACAGTTCTCTCGGCGTTGGGCATCCGTTCCAATACAGCATGACAAGCCACATGGGGTGTACGCGATCGCCGTTGGAATGATATGGGTATTGTGTATTTTTAAGAACGCAGGAAGCCCATTCCACCCATTTGTGGTGACATGATAGCCGACGACTATTCAAAATGGGACGTGAGTGATGAACACATGCGGGAGAAGGGAGCATCTGGAGGGCATGAATTTTACCTGTTTTACT
This sequence comes from Aspergillus costaricaensis CBS 115574, assembly GCF_003184835.1. Classification (NCBI taxonomy): domain Eukaryota; kingdom Fungi; phylum Ascomycota; class Eurotiomycetes; order Eurotiales; family Aspergillaceae; genus Aspergillus; species Aspergillus costaricensis. The sequence continues at coordinate 1,205,816 of NW_020291803.1, forward strand.
CGCCCCAAATTCGATATTAATAACCAATCTGGGCCCTTCCATGCTTCTGAAATGAGAGAAATTTTGGAAGATAGATGTCGAATGCAGGAACGGTACGGCTACGAGACAATGACATCGTAGCCTTTGGTACGGTTCCACAATAAAGAGATCCTAGTTTTGGTATGGTCGTGAGATAAAGAAGTTGTGACTAGGTGGGGTAGGAGAAGGTTTCTTTGCTGCTGCTGCTGCTGCTATTATTGTGGCGTTTGCTGGCTTGAGAGACAAGACAATGTCACGGGATTGGACTTTGATGCCCAGAGTGATACATCCTCTTTCCTCCTCTGTTGTCCTTCCTCCGTCGCCTCTCTTCCCATCATCACGCCCACACCCATCCTGCATCTTCGACACTCTGAGGATCATGGCGGGTAGACGACGCCGTAACACAAAGAAGCTAAAGGTTGCTAGCTCCATTCTTACCTCCAGCCTATCATCCTGCATCTACCCCCCAACCCTGGCAATCCCCGGACTTCCACTGACATGGCTGATCTTCACATAGAAGCCACAGGATCCTCTTCCAGAGAGTCCCAATGAGCCGCTTGAGCCTTCTCCTACTGAATCCCCGAAGGGCAAGTCACTGTCCGATACCCGACCGTCCAGAAGGCCCTCGGTGCACCTGACAGCTGAGGACTTTGATAAATATCAAAGCCATTGTCATCGCATGAAACTCAGTCAAGTGGGATACTACCCCGATACGAATGCAGTCATAATAGATTATCGCAACATCCAAGACCATGTCCACTTCTGGACTGATGCATTTGTTTGTGTGGATACACCACCCCTTTCCAGAGTACAGAAACAGATGATCATTCGAAGACTTGATAAATACTGTATCCAAGAATCTTGGACTAAGATTCAGTCCCTCCTCTCTCCCTCATATCGTGCTGTATTTCACTCATGTCTGGCCGAAGCAATGATTTACCAAACGATATTCACTCATTTGCTCGAGAAGCCGTTCAGGTTCCTAGATGGGAAACGTGATGGATCTGACAAGACTGGAGACTTGTCGTTCTCCGAACGAATCCAGTATCTGTATGAAAGATACTACGAATGTGAGTAATCCAGCTCGTTTCCAATTACATGAAAGGGTTCTTTTTTGTCTAACAGGCGGGACTGTCATCCCTGGTCTTCTTAGCAAGCCCGGTCAATGCTGTATGGTGGAAGTCGGTCACACTCAGTCTTGCCAACCTGAAAGAAGACGATATGGCCAAGTCCTCTCGGGACAAAACACCTTATGAATTTGGAGACAGGAGCCGCAAGCGGCAGGCAAGCATGGCAAAAGACCTGGCGGATCAACTTCTGGCAGACAGTTTGTTCCAGCTGCTCCTGCGTGAGTTGACTGGTGCAGAAGAAGAGACGGCGCGCCGTGAGCGCCTGGTGAAATTATTTCAGGACATTGCACGAGCCCTTACCAACCACGAGGTTATGCTGGGTGGACAGGTGAAGGTCCATCAGCTTCCTGAGTTGGAGCAATTTGATACTTCTACGGGGCTCATGTTCTCGGCAAAGTTTCAATCCGCGGAGGAAGAGGATCCTCCACTGTACGTCCCCAAGCCACGCGGCCGGGTGATCCTCGTGGTTCGGCCGGGAGTGTGCCGGTACGATACTCCAATCCAATACGTACCATTCAGCCATCGGCCTCTACGACTCGAGGAACTGGAGGATGAGCCTACCTCCTGGTTAATTTGTAAAGCTGAGGTTTTGATGGAAACAGTGAGAACTGACCGCTCATCTGACAAATATGAGTCTGACCCCGAGGACAAAGATGTCCGCTTCTAGTTGATCTACCTGTTTAGCTGTGTTGTCAGGTTATACTTTGCGATATCGTGCACCCTTGAAATGCTTTTTGTTTATGAGAATAGGAAGATTTGCCTCAAGATTTATTGTCGGAGCTATCTGAATTATCTGCTGTTATTCATCTTTTGAAGTTGCCACGCCCCAGTTTTTTAATGAACCTTTATATCAAATTGATAGTCTATATCACCAATGAAGCTTGCCCTTAACGTTATCCATCAACCAGACACAAGTATATAAAGGTCCCCGTAGACATATTGCTATTGGTGTCCAGCGACGAAATCCTCCTGCAGCAAGCAAAAGGCTGAAAGGAGGTCCAGAGAGGGGGAGGGGCGCACAGAGGGGACATCAAAATAATCTTGCTATAACAGCTACTGATACTACTGATACTATTATTTTGTTTCGTTGTTATTTTTCACGATGAGATGTCTCGGCATTCTTTATACCAACTGCACTCTATTTTACACAGCATGGCAAGTGCCACCCAAGCATCGAATTTTCCTCTACCCCCGTCTATTCCAAACCCAACTCCGTCACCTCTGCTCTATCATCATGTCCATGTATGTCGAACAGTAGGCACCTAATCATCATCAGATAATATAGTCATGCTCGCCCGATGGTCAGAATTTTTCTTAGATCTATGTTACTATAGTGCCCCGACTGCTACGAGCTCACATGACTCGGCCCTACACTGAAGCAGGAATTGCCAAGTGAAGAAAGTGAGATATAAATGATGTGGGCGTTCGGGAATAATATTCCTGCAGGAAGATAGTATAGTTTGGAGGCATTTCAGGCTTGACGCGTGCTTTGTGCCAGACAATAGCCTTTCGATGCTGCTTCAAAGATTGCGAATATCTACAGCATAATAAGCATGTCTTGACATGATCATCGGTTCTAGAGTCGATGTTGATTCATCCGATTATCCTGCAGTGAATGATCATCTCCTGCGCTTAGAGCCTAGAGCTGGATGATACCCTGTAGTCGACTATTTTGCAAGTAAGCAGTTGACTGAAGGTTGGATATTCGTGGGGAAAAGGCTCTGGGCCAGACCTGAGTGGCCCTCTGGAGTGTTGAAATAGTATGGTGCCTAGCATATCACCCAACTGAGGAATCGATGCTTGAGTCACCACTACCGCCACCACCAGCAGGAACAGCCTCCTGAAGGCCCCATACTCCCTTCTCTATCTTCTTTCCATGAAATTTCACCAGCAACCCCACAGTTACAGGGCCAAGGACCGTGTTAAGCAGAATCGCCCAGACGGCGGTTATAAAGGCATCCTCGCTCACGTACGAAGTCTCATTGTACCCGACCTCGACAATGAGGAGGCCGATCTCGCCGCGGGCAACCATTGCCGAGCCGAGAAGTAGGCCAGAGAGACAGACTGTGGACCAGACTGGTTTTGTGCTGTCTTCGCTGGCGTATTCTTCGCTAGGATACTCTTTTGCCGTCTTTCTGTTCAGGAGATTGGAACTGGAAAGTAATTGCCAGAGAGGGACCCAGATTCCGACGATAAGCTGGCCATTGTTTTAGTTGTCATATCAGAACCAAGATTAGCGAGAGAACGGGAACTGATACCTTTGCAAACAGCATAAGAAGGGTAAAGACGATACCCCTCCAGATCCTCTTCCCCGTCCAGAGCTGCACAAAGGGGATGGCGAATCCAACACTCGAAAAGAAAAGCGGCTCCATAAGATACTTTTGCACATCTAACAGATACCGCTCGAAGGTGTGTACAAATGTCGGACTCTTGTTCTCCTCCCTTTCGCCTTCCTCGCGGCTCATAACCACAAAGGGTCCATCTGGATGCTTACTAGGGATATAAGTTAAGAATGTACCAGCCAGAAATGCACCGAAGAGGATGGAAGTCCCCGTATACGCGGCAATACTGATAAATGCGCAGAGGACCAAGATCATCAGAATGATGTTGGAGATGTGGTCGAACCGAGCGAAGTGATACTCGATATAGCGGCGGAACAGTGGCGCGAAGAGATACTTTGTTACCAGGGGGGTTACAATAGCCATTCCGATGGAGGCTACGATCGGGCGGCCAATTAGCCAGCCTAGGTTGACAGAGTGACCTTGACTTAATTCGCCTAGATCACTGATGACGCTGTTTTACGTGAGTTTGAACACTGTGAATGATCTGGGGCTTAGGGCAAGAAGCTTATCTACCTTAGCATTACCAGGCCGACAACATCGTCAATGACAGCTGCGCTTACGAGGATCGATCCGACGCGAGTTTGGGCGAGATCGACCGTGCTGGAGGCAGTTGAGATAACAGCAAAGGTCGTGCCAAGAGAGGTAGCAGACAAAGATGCTCCCACGATGAATGTTTCAACAGCACCTGTCGGAACGTGTCACCTTTGTTATCCCAATCAAGTACAATGTATTAGTTACTCACCATAACCGAATCCTAGGTAGAGGAGCAGGTACGAAAGTCCGATCGGAAAAAGAACCCCTGTTGCAGCGCCAATCATACTCAGAAAAAGATTCTTCTTTAGGAGGTCAAGACGGGCTCCTAGCCCGCCTTCAAAGATGATGAGTATCAAGCCGATATAACCTAGCGCAAGGAAAGTGGATTGCCAATCTTCATGCAGGATGTTCGCCAGTGGCGTTCCGTAAATAATACCGACGGCGATCTGGCCAATGATGCCGGCGCGGATGATTTTCGAAGAGATCCATTCCGCTAGGGAGAGGAAGAAGAAAAAGGAGATTAGGATGAGAACGTTGACAACTGATATGGTCAGTTTCTTTCAATGATCAATGGTAATGGTGAAGGGATCATCGCCAACGTACTGCCTGGTTCGTGATAGGGGAGGAAACCTCCAGCCATAATTGCAATCTTTTCTACCCTAATGCCTTTACCTGACTAACAGACTTGCTCAGTAATATGTAGTGGTAGGTATATCAATGGAATTTGAATCTCAGTCTCAATATACTTCTTTTTAATCAATGAAGTCTTGTGCATACTACAGATAAGTATTAGTGACAGGTCTGTCCGAAGGTCGCACAAAGTAAGGTTACGGGCAATGATCTCACTGTTCAATTTTGTCTGCGAGAGCCATGGTCTACTACTAGCAGTGTCTACTTAACTATCGATCTTCTCCGCAAAATCAAATTCCTGTTTAAATTTTAATTACTAGTTACTCAACTTCAACGATGATGCAGACTTACTTGGACTACTTTGACTACTATAATATCCACACCTTATCTGGTCGCCGGGGCATCGTCCCAACTGATGTGGAGAAACGACCAAATCCACCAATTTAGTTTTTGGTGCCGGTTTTGGCTCTCCCACCGCCCGAGCACTTCCGAGGGTATTCCGCATCCGCGAAATTTTCTCTTTGCCCGGCTTCCCCGTGTGCTCTTCTCCAGCTTCAACCTTTTCCCTCCATCCTACCAATTCTTTCTTAATCGGGTCTTTTTTTGGGTTCCCTTTTTCTTCTCCTGGGTACGGGGTCGGGTTGTATTCGATTCAATTGCCCTTGTCCTTGTATCATACCATTTTGCTTCTGTTTACCCTCCGTCCTTTTTTTTTTCTCTTCCTTTTCAACATCCTTCTACTACTTCCACCGCCACCCGCTTTACATTTGCCGTCATCAGGTAGCTCTGTCTTATCAAGTGCTACCTATCTATTCTATTATCTATTTCTCCCTTCGATCTACCACCAATTAGTCCGTCATAATGGCCCAGACCAATGGCGAATTGGAGCACTCGAAAGGTTCGCTCTCTTTGTTCCGCCGTCAATCACCGATCCCATATGTCCGATAAAACTAACCTCCTGTCCACAGAGACTCCCGAACAGCTCACCAACGGTAACCACCCTGAGGAGACTCAGGAAGAGGATAACACCGGTGGTATGTCTCTCCTGTCGCTTCATGGCTCAATATCGCGTACCTGTTACTGACCATGAGTCATCGTTTACAGGCCTCTTCCAGATTACCGTCAAGCTCCCCCATGAGCCCTACAAGATCCAGGTGATGGTGGGTATTATGTCTACAGGAGTCATGCGACCAGAGGAATGATTCAAAAACCCTCTAACCCGTATGCTTAGGTGTCGAGCCAAGAACAAGTTCAAGATGTGCGCCAATCGATCGTCGAGCTGCCCAGCACCTTCCAGTACACCTGCTTCCACCTCGAATTCAACGGTCAGCGCATCAATGACTTCGTTGAGCTGTCCGAGGTGCCCGACCTGAAGGCTGACTCCGAGATCACCCTGGTGGAGGATCCGTACAACGAGAAGGAAGCTCGTATGCACGTTGTTCGCATGAGAGAGCTGGTTGGCGCTGCTGGTGACCGGGTGGACAACCTCCACGGTATCAGCGCTGGTCTGTCGCTGCACGATGCCATCTCCGCCGAGGTGGCTGAAGCGTCGGAGAAGGAGCACTCTCTGTCCAAGTACGACATCACTAGCTCCCCCTCTTTCAAGACCATCCTCCCCCGCGCCGAAGCCCCCCTTCCCAAGACCGTCAAGGCCATTTCTCTCTCCCCCTGGAACCCCGTTCCTTACCACCTCCGCCAGAAGGGCCACTTGCTCTACCTTCAGGTCACCACCAACGAGGGTGAGCAGTTCCAAATCACCTCTCACATCTCCGGCTTCTACGTGAACAAGAACTCGAACATGAAGTTCGATCCTTCCCCCAAGACTATCCCCAAGAGTGGTCGCGCGCACTCGCTGCTCACCTTGATCGCTCACCTGTCGCCTTCCTTCAACGCCTCCTTCGAAGCTCTCCAGGAGTCGAACAACAAGAAGGATCTCCTGACCACCTTCCCCTTCCAGAACGCCATCCCTAACAACCCGTGGCTTGTTCCCCCTCCCACCTCGACCGCCAACGCTCACCAGCCGGACATCACCCGTTCCCAGGAGAACTACCTCATCTCCGGAGTTGACAACGCGGAGACCCTCCGTGACTGGAACGAGGAGTTCCAGACCACCCGGGAGCTGCCTCGCGAGACTGTTCAGGACCGTGTCTTCCGTGAGCGCTTGACCTCCAAGCTGTTCGCTGATTACAACGAGGCCGCCGCTCGTGGTGCCGTTCTGGTTGCTCGTGGTGAGGTCGCTCCTCTGAACCCCACTGAGAGCCGCGATGCTCAGATTTTCGTGTACAACAACATCTTCTACTCCTTCGGTGCGGACGGTGTTGGCACCTTTGCCTCCGAGGGAGGTGATGAGGCTGCCCGTGTCGCTGTCGGTAAGGATGTTGTGGGCATCAAGGCTGTCAACCAGCTCGACATCAACGGTCTCTTCACCCCGGGAACTGTTGTCGTTGACTACCTTGGCAAGCGTATCGTCGGTCAGAGCATTGTCCCCGGTATCTTCAAGCAGCGTGAACCCGGTGAGCACCAGATCGACTATGGTGGTGTTGAAGGAAAGGATGTTGTGGCTACTCACCCCGACTTTGTGTCTGTCTTCGAGAAGATGTCCAAGGCTCTTCGCGTCAAGAAGCACGCCGTGTGGGACAAGGAGGGTCAGCGCCACGAGCTCGAGGGTAGCGTGGAGACCAAGGGTCTTCTGGGTACTGATGGCCGCAAGTACGTCCTTGACCTCTACCGCGTGACTCCCCTGGATGTCATGTGGCAGGAGGAAGAAGGTAGCGATGCCTACCCGCACCGCATGTCGGTCCTGAGACTGGAGCTTGTTGAATCTTACTGGAGACACAAGATGAGCCAGTACGTGAAGGCCGAAGTCGAGCGCCGCCGTAGCGCCAAGGCCGAGGCGGACGCTGCCAAGGCTGAATCCTCCGAGGCTACCGAATCCAAGGAGCAGGCCTCCGAAGAAGAGAAGAGCGAGGAGGCTGCTGACCAGGAGCGCGTTGACATTTCCGGATTCTCCCTTGCGCTGAACCCCGATGTCTGCAGCGGTCAGGTTCCCCAGACCGACGAAGAGAAGGAACAGTGGGCCCAGGACGAGAAGGAGGTTCGCGAGACCTGCGACTACCTGCGCTCTAAAATAATGCCCGAATTGATCCAGGACCTGCACGACGGTGATGTCGGCTTCCCCATGGACGGACAGTCTCTTAGCCAGCTTCTGCACAAGCGTGGTATCAACATCCGCTACCTTGGTAAGCTGGCTCAGCTGTCCAAGGAGAAGGGTTCTCGCCTCGATGCTCTGTCTACTCTCCTTGTTCAGGAGATGATTGCCCGTGCCTTCAAGCACATTGCCAACGAATACCTTCGTAACGTGCCGGCGCCGTTCGTCGCCTCCTGCATTTCTCACTTGCTCAACTGCCTTCTGGGTGCTGATGTCAACCCCAACCCTGTTGCCGAGATCGACGCTTCTCTGCGCTCCATCTACCCCGAAGGCGACTTCTCCTTCGAGAAGGCCACCCCTGCCACTCTCCGGGCTGAGATTGAGAAGCAGGTGTCCATCCGGTACCGCTTCACCCTTGAAGCCGAGTGGTTCAACTCTCTTAGACACTTGCAGCTTCTCCGTGACCTGTCGATCAAGCTCGGTCTGCAGCTTGGTGCCCGGGAATTCATCTTCGACAAGTCGCAGATACCTGCCAAGGCTCCTGTCACTAACGGTGCCAACGGTGCTGCTCAGGAAGAGGGCAAGAACAAGAAGAAGAAGAAGGGTGGCGATTCCAGCTCTCCCGCCCGCGCCGCCAAGGAGGAGAAGCCCATCCTTGCCATTGTCCCTGATGACATTCTCAACATTGTGCCCTTGGTCAAGGACGCCTCCCCCAGGAGCTCCCTTGCCGAGGAGGCCCTGGAGGCCGGTCGTATCTCTCTTATGCAGAACCAGAAGCAGTTGGGCCAGGAGCTCATTTTGGAGTCTTTGTCTCTGCACGAGCAGATCTACGGCATCCTCCACCCTGAGGTCGCCAAGCTCTACCACCAGCTGTCTATGCTGTACTACCAGACCGACGAGAAGGAAGCGGCTGTTGAGTTGGCTCGCAAGGCTGTCATCGTCACTGAGCGTACTCTGGGTGTGGACTCGGCTGACACGATTCTGAGCTACCTCAACCTCAGTCTTTTCGAGCACGCTTCTGGAAACACCAAGACTGCGTTGGCTTACATCAAGCATGCCATGGACCTCTGGAAGATCATCTACGGCGCCAACCACCCCGATTCCATCACCACTATGAACAACGCCGCGGTGATGCTGCAGCACCTTAAGCAGTACTCGGACTCTCGCAAGTGGTTCGAGGCCTCGCTGGAAGTATGCGAGAACCTCTTTGGCCGCCAGTCCATCAACACCGCGACCATTCTGTTCCAGCTGGCCCAGGCTCTGGCTCTTGACCAGGACTCGAAGGGTGCCGTTGGCAAGATGCGTGATGCCTACAACATCTTCCTTAGCCAATTGGGTCCCAACGACCGCAACACTAAGGAAGCTGAGACCTGGCTGGAGCAGCTCACTCAGAACGCGGTCTCGATTGCCAAGCATGCCAAGGACATCCAGGCTCGTCGTCTGCGCCGGGTCAACATGAACCCTCGCTCTCTCGGCACCAAGATCCAGCCTCAGGTTGGCCAGACTGCTCCCGAGGCCGCTGGAGCCAGGGCTCCCGGCAGCGCCTCCCTGGACTCCCGTAGCGTCGATGAGCTGCTGAAGTTCATCGAGGGCGGTGATGCCGGTTCTTCCAAGGCCAAGCAGAAGAAGCGCGCTGCTGCCAGCAACCCCAAGCTCCGTGGATCGAAGAAGTCTTCGGCCTAAGCGAGATGGGTTGTCTCATATTCTCTCTTACCTTCCAGTTTTCTATGCATGGCCGCTGGCCGAGCTTAAAAAATTATCTTGGGTTCATTTCCTTGTACTATGCCTGTCTTAATAGAGGTATTATTTGGCTCTATATATCCCTGCAAAGAGTTGATGTTTTGGATGAGCGGGCCGTTTGCAGAAATCTCTCTACTCCCGCACCACATTGGGTGCTGATGGTTCTATGTTATTATTTTCTTCTTCTTTTCTTCCTATTGTTCTGTTCATTTCACGTCTTTTGGCATGGGTTCTCTCTATCGCGGGCAGTGCATAGCCAAGCCGGGCGATTCGCATGCTATGTATTATATACGATGATCGGTGATTATCCCAATACGACTCTGTAACGACGCTATGTCTCTATTTATTATCGCTACTCTTCGTAGCAGCATATCCCATCATAAATTTACATATCGGTATTTCAAATCAAAGTCGTGAATGGCTATCCAAACGATTTGAACAGGACTGAAGCGAGAGACCTTTGACTGTGTATATCCTAACTAACCATAAGAGAGATGTTGGATCTATCGAGATGTCCTTAAACATACTTATTACCCCACAGTTATCTGGTCACCAACCTTCCGGATGACATGATGGAATTTACAATACATCAATAAACATATTCGCTTTCCCTTGGATCTCTCTCCCCATCATGGATGTAGAGCTCTCTCCCAACGTTAAGCCGCGATGTATTTGGCGCAATATGAAGGGTCGTAGTACTAGTAGTAGTATCCAACCGACTGCGAAGTGGGCGAATCGCATGTTTGGCTTACTGACATCTAAATATCCATTACTTACTACTTACTACATACTAACTCTAGAGATGTTCCGAGGAGTGGGAATAGCATCGCTGAGATGAAATCCAAAGCCAGGACTGGTCAAGACCCTGAATGTTTACCACCCCCACCGGCCTAGAGACTGGTGTAATCTCTCAGACGAGAAACATGATGATCCAGGATAAGTGAACGCTTGCAAAATAACCAGAGTCATTGGTTCACGGGAAAAATCTAGAATTGTTCTGCCTACAGTATTGTTGGTATACCAACAGGATGCAATGCAGTCGAACAGTAGAGTTTGTCCAATAGATGTTCCAATGACGGGAGGATATCTCGGAACTTTCGAGTAATTCATATGGTGGCTTGTTCAGCTGACGACGAGCGGGGAATTCATCTGCTCGCTAAGGTACCTGCGGAATAGCAATAGCGTTGGCGGGGGATTGTTTATATTGGATGCGCCACATCACTTCAATGTACTGATAGGAAGAAAGCATTGGGTGGATGGATCGCTAGATGGCACGCCTGGCTCCCCACGGCGCTTCAAGTCCAGCTTCTGCGAGACCTGAGCGTCGATATTTCAGCCAGTAGCATATCGCCTAGCCCTGAATCATCGAAGGGCTGCGGCATCCAGCGTGACATCTGCGCCATCAATGAGCGGGAAAACGAGGGCGCGGGGGAAGAATGATTGGAGGCCACCGTCTCGTCTCCCAAGAGACTTAGTTTGATGGCTGCATCTAGTCCTAACAGTCACGGCCAGCGCTTCGCCAGCGATACGCGGGCGCGTCCTTGTCTGCACTGATAGCCGCCCGGGCCACGGACAGGCTGCCCCTTGGCGATGTTGTTTGTAACCCCAGGCCAAGAACAGCGTTTTGAAGAAGGGCCCGAACACACCAGCCGGATCCTATCAGCTTGACTTACCGGCTCGTGGTGGTTATCATTGACCAGCCCGTGTGAAGAGCCGCCGATCTGCACCGCCAGTGCGGGACGGCGACAATAACTAGGTACCAACCTCCAACACTACACCGTTCGGAGATGCAGCGTCCTTGACGCTCCACTCGCACGCGACCTGTCTCGACTTAAGCGAGTAATTCCTGGCTCTGATGATGACACCCAGGACGAGCTGAGCTTTCTTGTGAGCGCGCGGAGGTCATGGTTTTTCTTTTTACTTTCAGGCGGGCGTTGGGAAATTGGCAATGCTGGTTGGCGAGGTCTCAATTTTCAGACGAACCCCATCGCTAGGTCGTTGATGATTTGGTCTGGTCTGGTTCTATCCATGTTCATTCATTTCCATCCGAGTGCGTATTGTTGTGATGTTTTCTTCTCGGCAAATTGGGGATTAGACCGACTGATTGATTTTCTGGTAGGAGTGGGTTGATTGATTGATTAGGTTTCTTTTTGGGGGGTGATGTTCGCGTTTTGGTGGATTTGATCGACTGATTGATAACGATACTCGTGGGTGAAAAAGTCATTCTTGCATTTGATTCTTTGGTTCCGGTGGCTGGATTGACCGTGGGGGTTAAGGTAAAAGGGAATTGTGGCATGGGTTGGGCACGGAATTTGGCTTTGTTTTAATTGTAGATCTCTCTAAGTGGATGACTATATTTCCTTGTTGGTGTAGGTGAACTAATGTGGTTAGGTATGGCTTCACCGTCTGAAACTCCCTAGGAAATACTATCGATGCTAGTTACTAGTTGAATGTCAGTAGAAGACCTTCAACCCCCACGGTCAGTCAGTCGGTTAGTCGGTCAGAAGAGCTCCTCCTGAGCGGGAATATTGAAGCAGCGGCAGTGACAAGAAGTGTCGCACGACTGTAGCTTAAACAATAATAACATTGACAGATGACATACATCATGCACTGACTGACAGCACAGCAGGAGGAAAGTATAAGTCAGGATAAATACGAAATGAAATTAGATTAATTCCCCCAACAAGTTCCCCAACTACCCGAATAACCCCAGGAATGATTATATTGCTTCTGATTGATGAAATGAGGGTTTGTTTATCATCCCATATTAATTCCCACTTTTTCTTGAATCGGTGAGTAATGATATGAGGGACTGCTCCACCTGCTGCTTTGGGGAAGGCGTGACGATAGGAACTTGGTGAAGGTACTTAGTAGATAGACTAGACTACTTATTTTCCCCCAAAGTAAAACATTAACAATCCTTCGATCCTTGGCTGAGATGGATGGTGTGCCGTGTGGTTGATATCAGTAAAATTAATGTCTTATGATGTGACTGAGAGGGAGTTATGGTAGTACAAAAAAAGAAAAGGATTGTGCAGAGAGTTTATTTCGGGAGCCTTTGTTTATGCTTAGCATAGAAAGGAATAGTTAGGAATCTTCCTACTTAATCAATCAATCAGTCAGATCACGGGTCTTCCGGTGCCAAGAATAGGTACCTCCTCTTTCTTTCTTTCTTTCCTTCCCATCGTTGCTTGTTTCCTGTTCTCAGTAATTCTTGTCTGATATCACCAGTCAAATAGGCAATGACCGACAACCTAATCATAGCCACATTCAAGAAAGAAGAGGAACTCCTGTCTAGACTATTATTATCTCTTCTGATTCGCCATCCGGGAAAAAGTCTTTGCCTATCTTGACTCTCTCCGACTCTTGTCTTTCGCTCATCCTCAAACCTCAAACCGCGCCAAATCCACTTGGGGCCCGCTCTTGTCCGCCCGCGCCGCCAAGATTGGCTCGCTCACTGGCTGTTAAACTTCTACAACGCAAGGGCGACGGCCATCACTCCCTCCAGCCAAGCCGCGAGATCTCATCCGGCCTCCGCTGGGGTGTTTCATCTAGGAACCCACTCATCCTCTCCCTGTTCCTCTCTCTCTTCTTCCCCCCTCCTCTTGACTACTCGATCGATGGCCTCATATATCCGCTTCGCTTGGCGTGGATGGCAAATTTGACAGGAGTCACCCGGACGGGCCCAGCGTCTCTTGGTGACATGGCTCGACCTGTCCAATGTTCCACCTCATTCTCCCTCTCTCCACTTATCGCGATGCACTGACTTGACTGATGGGCCCCGATGCTGGGCCCTGATGAGTCGCTGGCTAACCCGCAATGCTCCAATCCAGCCAAGGGCGTGTGCTTGATTGAGAAGGTTTTGCACTGGCCTTTTGGAGATCTTTCTCAATTCTGCTCGTTCTTCTTCTTCGTAGACTTTTCTTTTTCTTTTCCCTCTTTTCCTGCTTCTCAGCTTTCCCTTTTGTTAAGCGCTTTCCCCTTCACATATCGGCTACAGGATAGTCAGTCCCTTCTTTCCCTTCCAACCCTACTACTTTTTGGGTACCTATCCCACGCCCCCCAATCGATTTGGCTCGCTTCTGCCTCGCTGTTGGTCGATTGTTGGCTGTTGGTACCGGTTATTTGTTCATTCTTTATCAGAACCTTTTTCATTTATTTTCTGAAGCTGAAAAAGCAAAGGGTGTGACTGGTTCATATTCCGTCTTAAACATTCCGTTCCGTTGCCCGCCACTGTCGAGAGATTCCACACGGAAGTATCCCAGTTCCCAGGCGACCGTCCATTCTCTGTAAATCAAGACACATCAAGCTTTTTACCGTATTTCCCTTCGATCCGTGACCAGCCTTGTCGCTTGGTCTTTGTTCAAGTTGTGATCTTCCCGTTGCACGACAAAGCGCCATCACAATACCCTTGTTGGTGTGAACCCTGGCTCTCAGCTGGACGTGGGATATTCTTGCTCTCCCCACGCCAGTCCAACAACTAGAGACTTCAAATACTCCTCATTGGGTCTCTTGCATGGGTCATCGACGAGGATCATCTCGGGATTTTCTTTCTTTTTTTCTTCATTTGCAATTAGTTTCTGAAGAAAAAACTCCGTCTGGGTAGAGCTGGTCTCTCCTGCAAGAAATATCCCCTATTAGTACATCTCCACGTCGATTGTCGAGACATTTCTCCGTTCCTTTTTCTCTTCTCATTTTTCAATTCACACACAAACATGCATTCTCTTCTTCTTTGCTCGTCCCTGGTCGGACTTGCTTCTGCAGCAGAGCTCGGAAAGCGTCATGGAGGGGGTCATTCATTTTATGAGATGCTCAATGACGACCTCGCTCGTCTCAGTCTGCTGGTCCTGGGCCTAATGGCTGCCTTTATCTATGTCTGGAAGATGTGGCATCGTCTTGCCAGTCATATGAGGCGACTGGCAAGTTTTAACAATGAACACCAACGGTACTTCATTCGCCCCGACAGCATGCTCGCGAAAATCCACAACCATATCGTCTATGCCCCGTTGTTCCGTACACGCCACAACCGCGAGTTCCAGCTCTCCCGAGCTGTCAATATGGGCACGCTGCCCAGTCGGTTTCACTCCTTCATCGTGGTGGGCATTATCGTTATGAACGTCGTCCTTTGCGTTGTCACCGTACCCTATGGGACCGAGGAGTCCACGGTTGCGGGCCTGATCCGCAACCGCACCGGAACCATGGCGACAGTGAACCTTATCCCGGTGGTGCTCATGGCCGGCAGGAATAATCCCCTGATCACCCTGCTTCAAGTGCCGTTTGACACCTTCAATCTGATTCACCGCTGGCTCGCTCGCATTGTCGTCTTGGAGGCAATCGCCCATGTGTTTGCTTTTGCGATCCCGAAGGCTCAGGAAGGTATGTAGTAGCAACCCATGTCGGAGTATGGACCATATGTGCTAATAATTGTGTAGCCGGTTGGAGTCTTGTTGGAATGCTTTTCGGAGAGAGCAGCTTCATGCTGAGTGGATTGATCGTAAGCAACTATGAAATACCAAGCTTGAATTTGACTAACTTGACTGTTAGGCTGGCTGCGCCTTCACTGCTCTTCTTGTGCACTCACCCTCCCCCATTCGCCATGCATTCTACGAGACCTTCCTCCACTTCCACATCGCGTTCGTTGCGCTTTCGTTCGCCTTCCTGTGGATACACTTGGATGGCCTGGTGTCTCAGAACTACCTTCTCGCCGCCATCATCCTCTGGGCTCTCGAGGTAAGCCTCCATCATCCTATTGAAGAATGAGACAGGATTAACCATGGTTATAGAGAGCCGCCCGAATCCTCATTATTGTGTACCGTAACTGCGGAAGGGAGTGCACGACAGCGCATGTCGAGACCCTCCCGGGCGATGCCCTGCGAATCACCCTGAAGATGGCAAGGCCGTGGACCTTCAAGCCTGGCCAACACATGTACTTGTACATCCCATCCATTGGTTTCTGGATGAGCCACCCCTTCTCCGTCGGGTGGAGCGAAGCCGAAGAAATCCCCGCAAGCGAAAAAGGCATCCCTATGACCCAACAAGACCTTGCGAGTCTCCAGAAGACGACCGTCTCCTTGCTGATCCGTCGCCGCACTGGGTTCACCGACAAACTTTTTAAGCGTGCTCAAAACTCTCCCAGTGGACGGATTTCCTTGCGGGCGTTCGCAGAAGGCCCGTACGGCAGCATCCACACCATGGACTCCTACGGCACCGTCATGCTCTTTGCAGGCGGTGTCGGCATCACACATCAAGTACCATTCGTGCGGCATCTCGTCCAGGGCTTTGCCGAAGGGACCGTGGCGGCCCGTCGCGTTACCCTGGTCTGGATCATCCAGTCCCCCGAACACCTCGAGTGGATCCGGCCCTGGATGACCAGCATTCTGGCGATGGACCGCCGTCGCGAAGTCCTTCGGATCATGCTGTTCATCACCCGCCCGCGCAACACCAAGGAGATCCAGAGCCCCAGCACCACCGTTCAAATGTTCCCGGGTCGTCCTAATGTTGACACGCTGATCAACATGGAGGTCGAGAACCAGGTTGGAGCGATGGGAGTGCTGGTATGTGGAAACGGAAGCCTGAGCGATGATGTTCGACGGGTATGCCGCAAGAGACAGGACCAAACTCAAGTGGATTTCATCGAGGAGAGTTTTACCTGGTAAGACTGGTGGACAGCCGGCTGCCTTTAAGTGAATGTTCAATGGAGGGCTGCTGCTCACTTGGCCCCCATTTGTGTCTCAGCACATCCACGCTTGGCAGCCATGTCTCTCAATTATCTACAGCCTATGGGCTACCTGTGTGTTGGACCCTCTCGGTGTTTTCGGTTGCTATTGGTTTATACTTTTGTAGCTAGGGTATATATAGTTGTTCCTTTTTATGCGTGGCTCTGAAGCTTGCGATTGCACATAACAATCAGGTTTTGCATAACTTTGTGCTTATTTGTGGAAACTTTTTATTGTAAGCCATTGAACTTAGTCAATAGATTCTATGGTATGCTTACATGATGCATTTGGTATTTGGCCAGCTTCTTCCAACCCACTAGGACTACTGGGCAGCAGTCAGCACCCATAATAGCGATCGATGTATGCATCCCGGCATCAGCAACACTGCAACACATTACTAACCCGCACCTTCAAAGTAACATCTACACCCCTGTACTTAATTACGGCAACTACTAATCACGCAATCCCAAATAATAAATTAACCGTACAGTAAGCCGGCATAATCCTAGTACGGCATCCCCGCCCGATAAGGAAAAAAAAATCCCCGATAGAAACAGCCGGATGCTTTTTCTGCAGCTTAGAAATCAAACCTCAAGCTCAAGTGGGGCTTACTGATGAATCAGCCGAAAATGGCATCATCATGTTCCCTAAGGTTAACTCGTTACCCCCCATGAACTAACTAACGTAGCAGTTCAATTGCATTAATCATCGTGTAGTAGTTATTTGGTCGGTCATGAGCGGGGTTCGTGTAGGATCCAGAGGCCTATTTAATGCCCGTTGTCTTCGCCGGCGCACTGCATCTTCTTTTGTATCATCATCACCATCATCATCTATTTACTTGAACTCGATTTCCTGTTCACGGATCCCTTCTACTACTTTTTCTTCTTCTTCTCTGTATAGTAGTACAGCTACAGCTGCAGCTACCACAATGAGCCGTCCCGACATCACCCTCTACACAGCGCAGACTCCCAATGGAATTAAGATTTCCATTGCGCTGGAGGAGCTAGGGTATGTCAATATCTTCCTCCGATAATTAGCAATCAACTAACCGATAATCCAGTCTCCCTTACAAAGTCGAGAAGATCGATATCACCAAGAACACCCAGAAAGAGCCGTACGCTACCTTCTCCATACCTCAACAAAACCTCTCCCCATCACCACTAACACCATCTAGATGGTTCCTCGAAATCAACCCCAACGGCCGCATCCCCGCCCTGACCGACACCTTCACCGACGGATCCAAGATCCGCCTCTTCGAATCCGGCAGCATCCTCACCTACCTGGCGGAACAATACGATAAAGACCACAAGATCTCCTACCCGCAGGGCACCCGCGAATACTACGAACAGAACAGCTGGCTCTACTTCCAGAACGCCGGTGTCGGGCCCATGCAAGGCCAGGCGAACCACTTCCACCGGTACGCGCCCGAGCGCATCGAGTACGGCGTGAACCGCTACATCAACGAGACGAGACGGCTATACAGCGTGCTGGATGCGCACCTCGCCAAGTCCAAGTCCGGGTATCTTGTTGGTGATCACGTCAGTATCGCGGATATCTCGCATTGGGGTTGGGTTGCTGCGGCCGGGTGGGCGGGAGTCGATATTGAGGAGTTCCCGAATCTCAAGGCGTGGGAGGAACGCATGGCTGCTAGGGAGGGAGTCGAGAAGGGTAGACATGTGCCGAGTCCGCATACTATTAAGGAGGTTTTGAAGGATAAGGCCAAGGCGGAGAAGATTGCGCAGGAGTCGAAGGGGTGGATTCAGCAGGGGATGAAGGCGGATGCTAAGCATTAGCTTTAAATTAGTATTATTTAGTTAGTGATGATGTATATGATTGTTTGATCTTGCAATGATAAAGTTGTGAGATAGTATTGATGTGAAGGTGCATACTTCTCTGTTCTGCTTCCCGCTTAGTCATCACCACGTGCCGGCCTAAAAGCCTTGCCACATCTCCCTCCCCAGCTTCTCTCGTCGCATCGCATCGCCGTCCTCTCGTCAAGGATTCTGCGGAGAAAGAAAGAAAAAGAATATCTCTTTTTTGCTCGTATATCGGTCTCATTAACAACAGGGATTAATAGTCGTTCATCATGGCCTGGCGCAACCAGGGAATCACCGGGTCCAATAACATCCCTCTGGGCCGGAGACGGTTTGGAGGTGAGGATGGCCCGGAGGATGAGAGTCGCACCGCGACGCCTGCTTCTATGCCTGGTGCTGGTGACTCGGCCTACAAGCGTGGTCGGAGCCCTGTCCGAGGTGAGTTCATAATATTCTAACTGCCCTTCAATATTAAACAGCTGCTGATGCTTTGATTAGCTGAACCCCCCGCCGACGGCGTCAAGAAGCGCAAGAAGCGTAACCGTTGGGGCGATGCGCAGGAAAACAAGGCCGCCGGTCTCATGGGTCTGCCGACCATGATCATGGCTAATTTCACCAATGAACAGCTGGAAGCGTATACCCTGCATTTGCGGATTGAGGAGATTAGCCAGAAGCTGAGAATTAATGATGTCGTGCCGGCTGATGGGGATAGGTTCGTCCCTTCTTCCTGATGATGGCTGCTGCGCCCTTCTGGAAAACATGCTAACGGTTTTAGATCTCCCTCTCCCCCTCCTCAGTACGATAACTTTGGCAGACGTGTAAACACTAGAGAATACCGCTACCGGAAGCGTCTCGAGGATGAGCGCCACAAACTCGTCGAAAAGGCGATGAAGACTATTCCTAACTACCACCCGCCTTCTGACTACAGACGTCCTACTAAGACCCAGGAGAAGGTCTATGTGCCTGTGAATGACTATCCAGAGATTAACTTCAGTATGATAACTAACCCTCTAACTCCTAACCATTGCTGTATTTGTACTCTCCTGCACTCCTTGACTCTGCTGTGCTCGAGTCGGGCTTCTGATGAAGACTTCGCCGCCGGGCGTTGTTTATCTCCAGCTCGCTTCTTGCGAACCCTTGCTCTACCTGTTCTTTTGCTCCCACTTGCACCATTTTGCTCACACTCACCCGCCTGAAAGTACTTAAAACAGCTTGCACTAACACTTAGCTTTTTGCTATCTTTTAAAGTTGGCTTACTCATAGGACCTCGTGGTAATACCCTGAAGAAGATGGAGTCGGAGTCTGGTGCCAAGATTGCCATTCGTGGTAAAGGTTCCGTCAAGGAAGGAAAGGGTCGCTCTGATGCCGCTCATGCCAGCAACCAGGAAGAAGATCTTCACTGTTTGATTATGGCGGATACTGAGGAGAAGGTTAACAAGGCGAAGAAGTTGGTGCATAATGTCATTGAGACGGTATGTACCCCAAAGATGTTGTACAATGAAGTTCAGGTACTAATGGACACAGGCTGCTTCGATCCCCGAGGGTCAGAACGAGCTCAAGAGGAATCAGCTCCGAGAGCTGGCTGCACTCAACGGTACTCTCCGTGACGACGAGAACCAGGCTTGCCAGAACTGTACGTGCCCTTCATAATCTACTTAGAATTATAGCTAACAAACACAGGTGGTCAAATCGGACACCGCAAGTACGACTGTCCTGAGCAGCGCAACTTCACCGCCAATATCATCTGTCGCGTCTGTGGTAACGCTGGTCACATGGCCCGTGATTGTCCCGACCGTCAGCGCGGCTCTGACTGGCGCAACAACAACGGTGGCTTCGGCGGCCGCAGGGCCATTGGCGGCGGTGACGCTGTCGACCGTGAGATGGAGGTATGTTCCCGCACATTCTTTTTCCAAGTAAACAGTACATGGTACTAACAACCCTCAGCAACTCATGCAAGAATTGTCTGGTGGCGCGCCCGGCGAAGACGGCCATGTCCCTCGTCGGATCGAGGCTGGCCCCGATCAAGGTTATGATGACCGCGATGTGAAGCCATGGCAGCGCGGACCTCCGCCCAGTGACGTGGCTCCCTGGCAGCAACGAGGCCGCGACCGCCGTGACGACTACGGCTCCCGCGACCACGGCAGTGCGCCTCCATGGGCTGCACAGGGCCGCGGCGGCGGTGGCGGTGGCGGCGACTATGGCTATGGCTCTCACGGTGGTTATGGTGCACCTGGAGCTGCTGCTGCCTCCGCTGCTGCTCCTTGGCAACAGGCTGCTCCCCCGCCGCCCCCTGGCGGACAAGCATCGTACGGATACGGAGCTTACTCTACGTACCCCGGCATGGGTGCCCCTGGCGCTCCTCCGGGTCTGAGTGTCCCTCCTCCGCCGCCGGGCATGCCGTCGATGTACTACGGCTCTGGCAGCCCACCCCCTCCGCCTCCTGGCGAGGGTCCCCCGCCTCCGGTATGTTTGCTATCTATCCCATTGAATCTACCGGTTACTGACATGATGATGCAGCCGCCTAGTGACCAGCCTCCCCCGCCTCCCCCTCCCGCTTAGAGGAGATGCGACATAAAAGTGGTTAATGTTGATGCAAACGATAGCTAGGGACACCGGTAGAAGAATTCGGCCCGGGTAAATTGATAGTGCACGTAGGAAACTGGCGATGATAGTTTTAACAACTCTCTCTGTGTAATAGTTAGGTAGTCCAGCATCAAGCGTTCTGCTGTAATTGTTTGCTTCCACTTTTCGATAAATTCGAGACTTAGTTTGCAGGGGGATACATCAATCCGTCTGCAAAATGTACGCATGGCTGCCCGTCGGCAAAAAAAGCGTCGCTCGCTCGCTAAAGCCAATGACGTTAGGCACTAACTAGCATGGTCGCTACCGCGTAGAAACATGACTAGCATAGATAAAGACAGACCCGCCATCATAGTTTTATCTCTCGGTGTCCCCAATTGTTATTAGACTAGAGAGTAATGGTTATATTTCATCCACTTCGCTTTTCTAGAAATCACCACCTTCGTGAGCTTTCCGCAACCGTCGCCGCCGGAAGTCCAGTCGAGCTAGCTAGCTAGCTTAGCCAGTACGTACTAACTAGCCGGCCGTTTCTCCACACTTTTTCCCTTCTTCTCATTCCTCGAACCTACCTTTCCCCGGATCAAGTTAACCAGTTAAAATTCCGGCTGAGAGACTTTTTTCTTTCCCTCTCCCGCCGGGGCAGCTGTGAGAGAGAGCTTACTAGGCCCTTTACGTATACTTACTCTCATTATTATTGTTATCTTGTAGTATATTGAGGGATAGCCGAGTTCTTAATAGAACCATGCAGGCTCCATCTGCCTCCACCTCAGGCTCCCACAGCAGCGGCAGCGGAGGAGGAGGGGGAGGAGATACCCTCCCACCGTCATCTTCGCATTCGCGCCGGCCGTGGCAGTCGCAATCGCAACATCTCCGCCCGGCGACAACGACGACGAGCAGTATTCGCTCTCAGCACAGTACACACAACAGCCATCATGAACATACTACTAGGTATCAGTCTTCCACGGGGAGTGGGATTGGTAATGCTGGGGCGAGAGAAGAAGGAGAAGAGAAATGGTACAAAATCCATCTCTTCCGCGGCATGATTCAGGATATTAAGCGCCGTGCTCCGTTCTATTGGAGTGATTGGACTGATGCGTGGGATTATCGCGTCGTACCGGCCACGGTGTATATGTATTTTGCTAAGTGGGTTCAATCCTCCTTTTTTTTTATATATTGTCTGGTGATGTTTTGTGGTGCTGATTGTGTTGTGTTGTGGTGTAGTATTCTTCCTGCGCTGGCTTTCTCCTTGGATATGTTTGAGAAAACCGACCAGAGTTATGGCGTTAATGAGGTCTTGCTGGCGAGTGTGTTGGCTGCGGTGGTGTTTTCGGTCTTTGCGGCTCAGCCGTTGGTTATTGTGGGTGTTACTGGTATGTTTTTTTTTTTCTATCTCGATCTCTTTCTTTTGTTTAGGTCTGTTGTTGATCTGGTGGTGGGATAGGTCCTATTACTGTGTTTAATTACACGGTTTATGATATCATTTCGCCACGAGGGACGAATTATTTGGCGTTTATGTGTTGGATTGGGATGTGAGTCTTCTGTCGGTTCGCTCTTTGACAGCTCGTGTGCTGATGATTGTAGATGGTCGTTGATCATGCATTGGCTGCTTGCCATTACCAATGCTTGTAATGGTCTCACTTATGTCACCCGTTTCTCGTGCGATATCTTCGGTTTCTATGTCGCCTTTATCTACCTCCAGAAGGGTATCCAAGTCCTCACTAGGCAGTGGGGAACCGCTGGTGAGACTTCCGCATATCTCAGTATCATGGTCGCCTTGCTGGTGCTTATGAGCGGCTGGATCTGTGGCGAGCTTGGTAATAGCAGTCTCTTCAAACGGTGGATTCGCAAGTTCCTGGAGGATTATGGCACGCCCTTGACCATTGTGTTCTTTACTGGGTTCGTTCATATCGGTCATATGAGGGATGTCGAGGTGGCAAGACTGCCCACTAGCAAGGCGTTTTTCCCGACGGAAGAGCGCCCGTGGCTGGTCCATTTTTGGGATATCAATGTCGGCGATGTGTTCCTTGCTATCCCGTTTGCGGTACTGTTGACGATTTTGTTCTATTTTGACCATAATGGTAAGTCAGCGTACAAGATAGCAAATAGTCTGCTGGGTAACTGACCAAATAGTCTCGTCTCTTATCGCCCAAGGAACCGAGTTCCCTCTGCGCAAGCCAGCTGGCTTCCACTGGGACCTCTGGCTACTCGGAATCACCACCTTCGTGGCCGGTCTCCTGGGAATCCCCTTCCCCAACGGCCTCATCCCCCAAGCACCCTTCCACACGGCCGCTCTCTGCGTCACTCGCGACGTCGCCGACGAAGACGACACCAACAAAGGCAAAGCCATCCGCGTCACCGACCACGTCGTCGAACAACGCGTCAGCAACTTCGCCCAAGGCCTCATGACCCTTGGCACCATGACCGGCCCTCTGCTCATTGTCCTGCACCTGATCCCCCAAGCCGTCCTGGCCGGGCTCTTCTTCATCATGGGCGTTCAAGCTCTCCAAGGCAACGGCATCACTCAGAAACTCATCTTCCTCGCTCAAGACAGCGGTCTCACGCCAGCATCCAACCCGCTCAAGCGCATCAAACGCCGTCTCTCCATCTGGGCGTTCGTCATCCTGGAACTGATCGGCTTCGGCGCCACTTTTGCCATCACACAGACTATTGCTGCCATCGGTTTCCCGGTTATTATCCTGCTGCTTATCCCCGTCCGCTCGTTCTTGTTCCCCTGGTGGTTTACACAGGAGGAATTGTCCATCCTGGACGCCCCGACTGCTAGTCCATTCACTATGGAGAGCGTGGGCGGAACGCATGGGTTGAGTGACGCTGCTGCTGCTGCTGCTTCAGGTCGGGATGATGATCGCCGTAATTCGAAGAATGGGGGTGGTGGCGATGGGGTAATGATGCGGAGGGATGAGAGCTCGTCGGAGTCGGCTGTTGAGGATGATTTGGAGAGAGGTGAGGCGTATGAGATGCAGAGGTTGGGTGTAAGGCGGAGGAGTACGACTGGTGGGGTGGAGTAGGTGTATTCCCCATGAGGGAAAGCGCTGCAGTGCAGGTGATGGGCTAAAAGTATGTAATGGTTCTGCTTTTGGAAATATATAGTGGAGAGATAATAGGTAGTCTAGTATATAATTGAAGATGCATCAAGTGCAGTTTTCCAGGTTGTTGATATCCTCGATTTCTTGAAGTATAGAAGCTCACCCTTAAGCGTCACTATTCCCAGCTAAGCTTGACTATTCTCCACTTCTTTACCCACCCTCCTTACATATCATGAGGAATTTTCTGCTACATTGGATGGGTGTAGACCTACTCACTTAGCTGCCTGTGGAATGTAACCTTGAAGTATTCGTCATATGATATCAACTTAATATAGACGCACTCTTCAGGAATCGTAGCTACGCACTGTACTACCTACCTACGTATCTTTCCTAATCTACCGATGCTTAGTAGGTATATAATGGGGCAAAATGAGCGACAGTCAACTTGATAGAAGGACACATTTGCTTGTTTGGGCTGGTTCTCTCTCCCTAGGGTCTGGTCGTAACCTGGAAGCTATGTCATGCGTGTTGATGTAGGTTGGTCAGATGATCTGAATGGTAGATCAAGAACTGAGGCTTAGATCCGGCTAAGTTGATGGGCTCTCTTTCTTTGGTCGCTTTGGGATTGTGCTAGCTGGTCCGTAGGGAAGGCAATTTGTCCATGCTGTGTCATGGTGTTGTATTCGTGGAGTAGCGTATCTGGCTTTATTTCGCAACTTAGAGCCCTTCATTTTCGTCAGAGAAAACTGAGATGTTGAGGGGTCTCGTCAAATGCTTATGGTGTCTTGAAAGATGATATGCGTCCTGGGAGGACTCTTCTTGTACGGATTCTTTGCCAATGAGAGCTGTTCACTCGTATTTGAGGCGTATGATCTAGCGAGATCGCTCGTCTTGACTGAAGAATGGGTCATTCTGCTCAAGTGATTCAGTACACAAAGTGCTTTTGTAGGACGATTCCGAAGGTCGGTGACAATCAACTGCATAGTGAGAAGGTGTCCTTCAACTATCTTCTTGCTTGCTTGTGTTCCTCGATACATTCTTGGCCATATAAATCTTCAGCTCCACCACTACATCAATAGCGTATATTTGCGTTCGTCCATTGGTAATGTTGTTAGATCTCTCGATCTCCCGATTCTGCTCGTGGCGTATCGATCGTTCTCTGTGATAAGGTGGTCCCGAATACGTAAACCGTAGTTGTCCAATTTTATATGAAGGATCAAGGATCGTCATTTTATCTGAGCTCTCTAAATTCGTTAGCTTGCGGTTAAATGGCACATTTCCAAGCAAATTGAAAGGAAGCCCACCAGGTGCTGGAAATAAACTACTTAGATATGAAGTATCACCTCTGATAATTCTTCATTCCAATTGGTAGCAATCCAACTATTGTAGCACTCTCTTCCATTTCACATTTGAAATGATATTGTGCGCAATCCCGCGCAATCTCCGTAAAGTAGACACAGCGTAGATCGTCTGAGCAATCTGAAGCCATCCAGATTGACCTCACTGCCAGTTCTCCATTGACTCAGGCTTCAGTTTGTAAACACGACAAACAAGGAAGGCGCGATCAATCCCAGGCTGCTCTTCTCTGCCTCCCTCCTTCCTCATCTAGATCTTAACACGCGTTGTTGCCCCTCCAACTCGCCATCGACGTGTTTCCGCTCTCTCTTTCTGTTTCTTCCCTATCTTCTCATCCTCCTACCTCTCTCTGTATCCTCACATTTGACTTCATCTTCTCTTATTCGACTTAGTCCTTTTCGTGGGCGTCAAGGTATAAAAGGCCTCCTCTCTCTTCCTCTTCCTCTTCTTCCTTCTTCCTCCCCAACCTACTCCTCTTCTCTTGAGCGCTCCTCCCTTCTGTTGCTTCCTCTGATCGTTGACCATCATCACACATAGCCTAAAAACCCAAGAAATTCAATAAACAACAAAAATATCTCGGCGTTGTCGCAGCCATGCAGGCGAGCAAAAATGTTCCGCTTTCGGACCCGGCGTTGGACCGGCCGAGATTAAAGACAGACATGTGCAAGAACGTGGACTTGCCAATGTCTGCGTTTGCGATTAACCACTTGGTAAGTTCAGGCCTCTGTTTGCATTCCCTCGATTCGTTCAATATGCATCATGTGGTGTAATGCACTGGCGTTCCTGTCACCGCCGTCGGGCCGCGTCGTACGGCGTATTCCCTTGGTCTTTTCACCGTCCTTCTTTATACGGGCTGGGAATCTCCGGGATATTCCCTCCCTCCGACCCATTACCTTCTCCCCTGCTTCCAAATCTGAAGGGACTTGCCGGTCTTTTTTACTCTGTACAACCTACTTTGAAGGCTATCACCTGCAGGACGTCGCCTATTCACCCCATTTCACTGAGCAAACGCCTCCTGCTGTCATTATCATGCCGGGATTCACCTTTCCACCATTCCTTTCATGTAGGAAGTTGACTTCCATATTCCTATTTCACTGGCTCTATTGCTTCACAATATGTGGGAATGTCCGTTTCTCGACAGGAATATAAATATCCCCTTGATCTCTCTCCCAGGGTTTCTTCTTCTTCCTTCTCCATCACCCTATTCTACTTTCCTACCTACCCGTGTGCTTCCTTTGCAAACCATTTTCGTTTATCGTTTTTCCTTTTCGTTTTTACCCTTTCAAAGCAACTATCTTGCATTACATCGTTGTTCATCATGGACAACATTGAAGCCATCAACAAACTCCCAGGGGGTCTCCGTCACTTGAGAATTCGTACTGATGAGGAGTTCCAAAAGTACTCTGTACCAGTGGAGACTGTCCCCCGTCCAGGTTTCAATACAACCGGAAAAGAAGTCGAGCTTTCGCTCAATGCCTACCCCATTACGAAGTTCCCAAGCCGAACCGTTTATCAGTACGATGTAAGTTGCGCCCCAGATGAATCACTTCTCCATTGCTAACCTTTATAGGTTCACATCGGCACCGGACTGGAGAAGTTCATTGTCAATAAGAAGGTGTGGAATTCCAGGGCTCGAAGGGCGGCTTTGAAGAGCATCGTCTATGATGGCTCGAAGCTTGCATGGTAGGTAGACCACCGAGTATCTCACAGGGCACTGCTTATGGTACAACCAGGTCGATGAACCTCTACAAAACCGAATTCAATGAGGAAATCAATCTTGACGTCGAAGAGGGTCGGCCCGTGCGGAAAGGCATAGAGAAGGACAAGAATACCTTCCGTCTGCTTGTCCGGCACACAAGGACAGTCAACCTGGCCGTGTTGAATGCTTGGCTCTCCGGTCAGGCGTCCTTCGACGATGGAGTGCTGGAGGCGATGAGTAAGTACTCACTCTTTTCCTGATGTTATTAGAGACCAACTGACAATCTCCAGATTTCCTTGACCATGTTCTTAGAGAACATCCCAGCTCACGGCTTCTGGCCATCAAACGTTCCTTTTTTGATGAAAATGGAGGGAAGGGGGAGCTGGGCGGGGGCGTCATTGCTCTTAAGGGAATGTATCAATCCATTCGGCCTGCCATCGTGAGATTGCCCTTATTCTACCTTACCCCGGTCTTTGATCTAACTGTTATACCAGGGCGGTAGACTTATTGTCAATGTCGACGTCTCCAATACATGCTTTTGGGCCCGTATTAGCCTGACTGGCGCGGCACTGGAGATTTGTGACGCCAGAGACCATCAGCATCTATGCCATCTCCTTAGGCCCAAGCCGGATGGATATGGCGGAGTTACCGAGTCGGAGCTTTTCCAAGAAGTCAGTAGGCGGCTCCGAAAGCTGGTTGTGGCTCCATTCTACGGAGGATGCCCAGTCCTGGGAGTCCGGTTCACTGTCAAGGGGCTTATTAACGGCAACGCACGCCAGTACATGGTTGACATAAAGGACAAGGCTACCGGAAAGATTGACCGGATGAGCGTCGAGCAGTACTTCAAGCGCAAGTACGACCTGACCCTCAACGACTGGGCACTTCCCATGGTAGAGATGACCAAGAAAGATGTGGTCTACCCTATGGAGGTCTTGACCATTCAGGGTCTCCAGCGCTTTCCTTTTAAGTTGAATGAAACCCAGACAGCATCGATGATCAAATATGCGGCGTCTCGGCCGTCAGACAGGCTCGAGACAATTCTCACTTCTAAGAGAACACTTGCCCACGACCAAGACCCTGTCCTTAACAACTTTGGGCTTAAGATCAGCAATACCATGATGAAGACCAAGGCTCGGCTTCTACCAAGTCCCGCCGTCATGTTCGGCAACAACCAGCGCATCGAGCCTGGTGTTAGTGGCCGCTGGGATCTCCGCGGAAAGAAGTTCTACACAGCAAACCCACAGCCCCTTCAAACATGGGGGATTGGCTATTTCCCTGGAAGACGCAACGTTATCAGTAACGACCAGGTAGTCAGATTCGCCGACAACTTTATGAAGACCTATGCTGGACATGGAGGCACAATTACCCGCCGTCCTGTGATCATCGAGCTCAAAGAAGACATTGGTGAAGCGATCAAAAAGCTGTATGAGGGTGCCGGAAAGGCAAATCAAGAGGACCCTCAGTTGCTTCTTGTCATCGTCCCGGATAAAAATTCCTTCACTTATACGCGGATTAAGAAGTCGTGTGACTGCCGCTGGGGTGTGCCTTCCCAAGTCCTGCAGGCAGGTCATGTCAATAGGGGTAATCCCCAATATGTTTCCAATGTCCTCATGAAGGTGAACGCTAAGCTTGGAGGAGTCACAAATCGTGCCATCTCAAAGGTGCAAGGAGCGACCTTGCGTCAAGGCTCAATGATTATTGGCGCTGACGTGACTCATCCTCCCATGGGTGTGTGGTCACCCTCAATGGCGGCAGTTTCCGTGTCCAAGGATCCCTATGGTAGCAGCTACTTCGGTGCTTGCGAAGCAAACATGGATCGTATAGAGATCATCTCGCGGACCAGTATGGAGTTTATGCTCGCCCCTCTTGTTCGTGAATGGATAACCACTATCGGACAGGGACGCGCGCCTAAGTACGTTTACTACTTCCGTGATGGTGTTTCTTCCGGTCAGTTCGAGCACGTACTCAATCAAGAGGTCATAAATATCAAGAGCGTCATTACTCAGCATAACATGAATCAGTGGGATGGTAAGATCACTGTGGTGGTTGCTAACAAGCGTCACCATTTGCGAGCATTCCCAAAGCCGGCCGATCGCAATGCTGCTGACAAGAACGGTAACCCGCTGCCCGGTATTCTGATTGAGAAAGATGTGACCTCTCCACATGATTGGGATTTCCTCCTCTATTCGCATATTGCTCTGCAGGGAACTTCGCGGCCCGTTCATTATCATGTTATCCTCGACCAGATAAAGCACAAGCCCCATGAGCTTCAGAACATGATTTATGATCATTGTTACCAGTACATCCGGTCTACGACTTCGGTCTCCTTGTGTAAGTTGCCTTACTCCCATTCTGTGAGGTTTATAGTTCTAACATGTATGAAACATTAGACCCTGCCATTTACTATGCGCACCTTATCGCTAGTCGTGCCCGCAGCCACGAGGATGTTCCGGCCAGCTCTGGCCCACAGAGCGGTAACACGATCAAGCTTACGAATCCCAAGCCTAAGAACAGGCCAATTGACCCTAAGCTACTGCCAATCATCAACCGGAGGAACAGACTTCCCTGGCAGATGTGGTACATCTAGACAGAAGTTGGCGTGGTGGAGATATTGGTTGCTTTTTTCCTTTAGTATTTTACATAGCGATGTCCGGTACATCGTCTGAACTGCTTGCTATTGTCGTACTCGGATTGCATCGGCTCAACACTGAAGTTCAGGTAGCAAACTCTTTGACTCTAACTGACCAGCCTTGATGGTAGGACGGTTTAGGTCGATAGGGATTGCAGGCCCGATCATTGGCGTACCGTACCATAGTCCTTGAGTTTCAATTAAGTTTTATTGCTTTACCAGTTGTGCACAAGAGCTCGTAGCCAGTAGGACAATTAGTAGATCACCTCTGAGTGTTAAAAGATTCATCAGACTAGGTCGGTCACGGACGAGCCAGACAGTATAGGTCAGGTTAAGCCAACAAGCGGGTGCGCCAAACCTAACAATCAGCAAGCCAAGATGAAGAGATCGTACAAAGCCCAACAGAGAGCGCGCCCCAAACTTTGAACCCCCACAAACCAAGTAGAACGAATCGAAGGTGACTAAACCACCCAGCCAGGAGCGTCGAGTATAGCAGAGTAAGGCTACTACTACTATTCGGAGGATTGAGGGGTAGCTATCTACCTACCTATCTACGTTTATATACTGGACCAGTAAAGTAGTAAGACCTGGGCCTATATTTCCTATTTAACTTCTTGTCCTTATTGATGCTATTACCTTTATTAGTGGATGTAAGAAAAGGATGATGGGTGCAGGAAGGTGCGATGCGATGTGGTGAGATAGGATGTAGATGGGGGGGGGGGGGCATTTGCGTGACAATGTATTGAACATACTAATCCTGTTCCATATAAAGTGTATTAGTACCTACTATAGAGGGCTAGAATGGTTTAAGCTTCGGAGTACTTTTCGAGTTCGGTAAGTTGGTTAGGCCCTGCCTGCCTTCCCTGTATTGTTGGGATGAGATGGGATAGTGGGGGATGGTGGGATGTTGCACAGTATGTATGTGTCTACGGTCGCAGAAGATTTGAGGTAGT
This sequence comes from Aspergillus costaricaensis CBS 115574, assembly GCF_003184835.1. Lineage (NCBI taxonomy): Eukaryota > Fungi > Ascomycota > Eurotiomycetes > Eurotiales > Aspergillaceae > Aspergillus > Aspergillus costaricensis. Next base: position 1,236,149 of record NW_020291803.1, read on the forward strand.
TGTGTGTTTGTTTCAACTTGTTTGGATTGTGGTGATGTGTGGATGGATGTGTTTGTGTTTGTAGTTGATAGATCTAACTGAGTTGAGCAGGGGTTAGGAATAGGATAGGTAGTATATTCAGATGCAGTTGGGATGTGTTAGGATAGTAGATGGAAGGAATATCATGCCATGTATGCATATGCGCATGCTGCTGCTGCTGCTGCTGCTGCATCTCGGAGGTAGATAGGTGGTGCCTGTCTGTTCGTCTTGTGTTTGTGTTACCCTGCTAGTAGTAGCTACTTACCGTCTTAATGGGATGACGTTACACGGTAGTACCAGATGAGCGTTTGTTTGTGAGATCTAGACAATAAAAATATTACAGATGAAAATACTTCCCGTCTAGAAACGCACAAGCCAAGCCAAGAAAAAGAAGGGCTGATGCAGATGCAGCCCAGATCGTAATGGAAGGAAATCATTAATCCCTGTTCTTATGTTCTATCTACGTTGAACAGGTATGCATGATCTTGTGTTACGGTATACGAAGGCAAGTAAATTGAACAAGGATGCATCGTTTGTATTTGTGTATCTTCATTTATCTGTTTTTTTGTGTGTGGTTACCCCTTGTAGTTCCGTTCTCTTGTCGCACACTGGTAATGCTGGGATTAGATAGGACAAGAGGGGGCTCGAACTCGAAGTCGAACTCGAACTCAAACGTGGGCTCGGGTAAAGGCAGGCAGCTGGGAAGAAAGAGCGCGACGCCACATATCGCACACTATATATCATCCAAGAGTGAAAACAGGCGATGAAAGAGAATGAGAAAACAAGTGAGATGGAAGAAGATGTAACAAAAGTGGGTAAGAAAGGTAGATAAGACATAAGTGGTGGACGATATAATATACTGCAAAGAAGACATAGACGAAAGGAAAAAGGAAATAATAAAAGTGGTAGAAGAGGTAGAGGGGAATAATCATGGTATAGTGAGGTAGTACAGTGCGGGGGAATGGGTAGGACAGATCATATCATGACGCTTCATCTGCCGTTCCGTTTGGTAGGGCAGCAGCGCTGTCGTGGTTGGGGTTCTGGTCATCGTTTGAGGTCCCAGCTGGGGCTTGATGCTCAGCACCAGTCCCTTCTGGCGCGGTCGAGTTTTCCATCTCGCCCTTGATAGTTGCATCCTGGGCAGAGGGCTCGTCCGCTGAAGCGGCCGTAAACAACGATCCGTTGGACGGCTTGGTACCATCTACTCCAACGGCGGCGGCATCGTCTCCTTCAGCTGTCGCGTCGGGAGCGCCCAGGCTAGGCCCGTTCTTCTTGAATTTCTTTTTACTCGGCTCCGACGTCCCAGACTTAGCGCCCGACTGCCCCGATGCGGAGGGTGGGAGGGGTCGCTTCTGGGGACTGGTGGTCACGCCTGAAGGAGCGGAAGGCGGCGGGATCTTGCCAGACGCGGGCAGACGGGGTCGCGCGGCCATGGGTCGTTGTTTCGGCGGTAGTTCAAGATCTTCGACCAAAGGCTCATTGTTGTTTGCCTGGAGCTTAGAGCTGAAGAATTCTTGAACCAACCCAATTTGCAAAGCGAGAGAGTCATTGGTGATGCGAGGGTAGGGAGCGGGCGGGGGGAAGAGAGTGACGGCTTGGGCAGCACTGCAAAAACCCATCAGTATCAAACAAGCAATAATCAATATAATAAGAGAAACATACCTGGTGTTCTGTGCCTGCGCAGCGTTGTACATCCTGTTCTGCAAGAGATGAAGTGGCACGCTGAGTGTGGCCAGACCAAACTCCTTGTCCAGCCCCAATTCCTTAAACCCGAAGAAGTCCTCATCGATATCTTCTGCAAAGTCACCGCCGATGAACTGTTCACTGCCATCGTGGAATGCGTTGGAGCCATCCTCCCCGCCATCTGCAAGTGCAGGTCGCAGGAGCTCGGACAGCAGCGAGCGCAGCCGGTCATGAGCTGTCGAAAGCTTCGTCCCGAGCCGCTCCACATCGTCCTTAATGTACGACTCCAAAGACTCTACATCGATGCCAACAGATGAGAGAGTGTGTAGTACGATCTCCGGCTCCGTGTACGCTCGCTTCCACTGAGCTGTACCCGTCGCCTCGGTCGCGTCGGTAGTCGGGACTTTCGGGGATTCCATGTACGACTTCAGGGTTTCGCCGATCTTCTGGAAGAAGTCGGAGGCAATATCAGTCACTGCATCCAGGGCCGAAGGCTGATACTCCTCAAAGCCAGTGTGGTAGAAGATCTTCGCCACGGAACGCTGCAAGGCCGCTTTGCAAACCCAAGGAGCAATGACAGGACCCCCGTCATTCATCACATGTGGTGACACATCCTGCTCGACGAAGGGTTCCGGCTGGTATTTCTGGAACTGATTCTGGTACATCTTTGGAGGGTTAGACAAGGGAAATTATGATTCGAGAGATCGCTTACCTGAGACTGCAGTTGCATCTGCTTGACGATGCCGATCTTCGAGCAGACCTTTCGCGTTTCCTGCATTTGGCGCATGTTTGCATCCATTTTGCGGGCCAGCTTACTATCTGGTTGAGTGAATGAGCCTTGCGGGAGGATCCTCAAAAACTCTTCGGACGCATCCACAATGTTGCCGTCTGAGTCTTCCTTCCAGAGTAGCTGAGAGGGTAGATCGGGAACCCCTGACATGACATCGTAATAGTCGGGGATCACTCGATCCTCATCCACTTCAATGCCTTCTGCGAGCGTTTCACCCGCGGCGCCAGGTTCCATGCCTTGTCCTGTTGACTCGCGCGCCTTGTCGTTCTCTGCAAGATTATGCTTTTGGTTTCTGATCCACCGCCGCATGCCCGCTTTGGTACGGAGCAATGCTGGCTCATCGGAGTTGAGCTTGTCACCTTTGAAGAGACGATGCCTCTCTGCGGCAATGAGGGCGCGATCCTTCTTCGTCACCTGTTTCCAGACTTTGTATTCGGGATCTTCGGAATCCACACCAGACGCGGGCAATGCGCTCAGCGCGGTGCTTGTCGGGACTAACCCATCAATGTCCATAGCATCACCTTGGCTTCCAGGTACACCAGAGCTGACGCCCGCAGGGTCAGATGGCGTTTGTGTGCCAGGCGGCGGCGTTACAAGCCCGTTCTGAGTCCCCTCCATCACAACATCAGAATCCGAACGGACCGGCCCCGGAGGCTGAGAGCTCTGACCAGGAGGCTCCGATCCACTGGGAGTATTTCGAACAGGCGCAGTGCCCTTCTTCGATGATGACTTGCCGGGGGCCTTGCGACCACGGGACGACATGATCGGTTCGTCGTCACTCTCTTCGGCGCCATCCATTTCGGCCATCTGCAGTCGGCGCTCTTCTGCTTCGACCTCGGCGCGGTCTCGGATGACGATGTCTGGAATCAGAGGGACGAGCTTCTCCGTCTCCTTCTTCATGTATAAAGCATGCTTGCGCAAGAAGTGTTCTGGGTTGGTGTTGTATTTGAAGCAATTCGACCATATTAAATTGATGTCATCGACGAATTCCTGCTTCGACTTGTATTGCAGCGCTTTCAGCTTCTTCGTCATGGTTCCTAGATCCATCGGATGTTTGATAACTAGCGCAGGGGTCAGCAAAGAGACACACGGCGTGGTTCTTCGTCCGTCAGGGTATCTTACTTGTATAGTAGTCAGGCGCATCGCGCTTATTCACCCGAGTCAAGAAGGCGCTTGAATGCTCAGTCATCGCCTTGAGCTCACTAAGCACTTTCTCTGCAGCTTCATACAGCTCTTCTTGGCCAATCTTGTCCTCACTAGCCCACTTACTACGGTTCTTACGAACCTCGCTCATCAGGCTTCGGAGTTCCGCGTCAGATGCTTGGACCAAACTCCGCTTCATGTCAATTCTTGCGATCAGGTTCTTGAGGGTCAGGCTCGAGGCGCCCAGGTTCGCGCTACTCAGCGACCCATATCCATTGGAGGTTGGGTTCGCATTGTTGCCCGCATTCGCCTGACCCGACATTTCCGCTTCTACCTGTCGCTCCGACTCTTCTAGCCGCTGCTGGTCCAACATGGCATCTCTATCATTCTCTAAAGTATAAAAGAGTGTGTGGAAACTTCTCCTAGCAGCTTCCTCGGTCGCCTTCTTATCTTCCTCTAGCTTCTTGCGGATATCCTCCAAGGTCTCCTTCTTGGGCTCCTTCTGCGCATCGGGCCCGACCGACACGGAGCCGCTGGGCGGTCGGCTGGGCGATGGGAAGCTACTAGGTAGCTGAGAGGCAGCGAGAGACTTGGGCTTAGGAGGAGATGCGGCTTCGGTATCTTCAGCGTCATCTTCGTCGTCATACTCATCGTAGTCATCGTCATCTAACTTCCTGGCGGGCTTCTTGGGGGGCGCCGGGGGCGGAGCGGGTTCGTCGGCGCGTTGGCTCTCGGGTTGGGACTCGTCGGAATCGTTGGCAGGGCGGGCATCTTCGGCAGCTTTCTGGTTGGCAAAGAGAGCATTTATTTGCGCCTCACTGCGTTTGTACAGATCCCGGAACATGGCGATGCGCGGGTCCTCGTCGCCTGCAATATCGGCATCTGATATCAGACCGCCCGCGTGAGACCCGTCGGCGTCGGCCGAAGCGCGCATCTGGGGGGTTCGCGAACCGGAAAAAGATTTGGGATAGCCATTGACAGACCGCGCATCATGGAAATCATCCGGCGGGCGCAGATGACCTGGGGGGAGCCAGGCGTGGTGGTGTCCGAGCGACATGCTCGCTCCAAGACCCCGGTTCTGGGGCGGGCGAGGGGGGCTCGTTTCTCCACGGTTCGGATCAGTTCCAGCTAAGGTACAAGGGGGTCTTTTGAGACGCCGAAAAAGACATATACATTAGGGTACAGGGGTCAAGAAATGAGGGACGATGATTTGGAGACCCCAAGTGATGAAATAGTGGGGGGATTTGATGGGGGACTGGAGGGCTTCTTTATAAGGTTCTCTGCGCGAACGGATGAGATGAAGTTGGTTGCGTGAAGGCGGAACGGCGACCGCAGCTTCAGACCAACCGCGCAATTCGTTGACTCCAGCAGTAGCAGCAGCAGCAGCAAAGCAAAGCAACTAACAGAGTAACTAGTAGTAGTTGTGAAGGGAAGATATAGTAATAATAATGAGACAGAATAACACTAATGACAAAAAGGAATGAGCCGACAAAAAGTGAATCCGCATTAATATTAAATAATAGAATAAAATCAAACAAGGCAAGCAATAACCCGTTCAATGAATTGAACTTGGGAACGGGGGAACAAGCAACACTCAGCCTCGATGAGGACAAGAAAAGAAGAAGGAATGGCAGGGAGTTTCCCGAGGATGTTTCAACCACAATAAACCCCAGTTTCAGCCTGAGGCTGCGCCGTCTCTAGCTGTCTGTCTGTCTGTATCGTAAAGTAAACTAAACCACATGACATGCCATCATCTTCATCGCTTCATCATCCAGTCTTCCCTCTTCCGGCCTTTTTCTTTTCTCCCTCTACGCCCTCCTCTCTCTACACTCCCTCCCCGTAATCATCTCCTTCCAGATCGCCCATCATGCGAATCCGATACCCTTTCGCGGGTATGTCTTTTCCCCCCGATCTTCCCCATCCATTGAGCTCTTCCCACCCGTTTCCACCCTCTTCCGAAGCCAAAAGTGAAGCTCTATGATACCTAATCATCCGATTACATCAAGAGCTTCACCAGCTTCCCACACAACACCAACTAATACCAAAATACCACCATAATCTGTACCACTAACAACACTCTCACCAGGCGCCTTTCTTTTCCTCCTCATCCTCGCCGCCTACATCGGCCTCCTCCCACACAGCACATCATCCACTCTTCCGTCCCAACTCCAACCCAATGACAAGTTCCTCCATGTCGTCACCTTCTTCCTCCTCTCCCTCGTCTTCTACTGGATCTTCGACACCACCCGTCGTCGCACCCTCCACCTAACCCTCATCGTCTGCACTCTCGTCCTCGGCATCGGCTCCGAAATCATCCAAGGTCTCCTCCCCAACGGCAGGTCCTTCGATGCCTTTGACCTTCTCGCCAACATTGTCGGCAGTCTCGGCGCCGTCGGCCTTTGCGGCTGGTACCACCGGCGCATGCTCGACCGGCGACGCAAGGCGCGCTTCGGCTCCCTGGGCGGCGACGGCACAGAGAATGATGTCGAGCTCGGAGTGACGGGCCACCACAGCGACGACGAGGAGGGTCTTGGACCCCAGGAGACAGGTGTTATGAGCCTAGAGCAGGAGGTAGATAACTGGGATGAGAACGCTGTCGATAATTGGGATGAGGAGGACGAGTCCGGAGATCTGGCCGTTGATACCTCCAAGAGGACGTCGCCCGCTGAAGATGGGAAGAAGCGGAGTGATTAAGTCGCATTCTAGCTAGCTAGCTAGCTAGCTAGATCTATGGCTATTGCGCCTTCTCGCTAGCTACCTATATTCTATCATGCTTTGCACGTCTCTCGGGCCGTGAAGTCCGCTTCACCCAGCAGAATGACATTGCTGCCCACCATATGATCGCGACGTATACGCTTACATGGCGTTGATGCGCTCACCACCACCTGTCGCTCTCTACATTGCATACACTCTCTATCTGCCAATCGCCCCTCCGCGACACCCCGATATAATCCCAACCCATCCTCCACATGATAGGGAAGACTATCTGTACCCCGCCCGCTTCGACGATTGCTATACTACGCTACGCAGAAAAGAAAGGCAACGAAACGAAAGAAAGGAAATGGAAAATGTTACCATACCTATCTATCTATTCACACCTGCTACTACTACTACTCTCGCTACGACCGTGTCATGACCCGACCCGTTATCTACCGGCGTTTTGAGTTGATCGTCTACATTCTGTTTTGTGGTTTTCTTTTCTTTTCTTCTTTTTCTCTCTATATCTTCTGCGTCTCTCCTCTACGAACCCTAACTATCTAGCTATCTCTATTCTTATTACTCCTCCTGGTTCTGGTTCTGGTTTTTGCTCTATAAACCCCTCCGTGGGAATTATGATGTACATAGGATAACAGAGATGAGGAGGGGGGAGTTTTGTTTCCCGTTTAATAGTATAAGAACGCTTTGCTTTATATTGAGTGGTTGATTGATCAGGTGATAGGTAGTATTCTGGTAGGGTGTGTAAGAGAGGACCTTTCAGGGCACGCGTATGAACAGATGCATCGTTATTCATTTCCAGGCAGATCCACAAGTCCAGTATGGTACACCAGTTCTAATGCTAGGGGGGAAAACAGAATGAAAAGCTGAAGAGAGAGAATCGCGCGGGAGTAAGCACATCAGCTTCGGATGACAATGTTCAGGACGGTTTGCTTATGAAAGTGTAAGCATCCTGGGCACTGAAGTAATAAAAGCATCAGGTCGTATACTGAAACATAGTATGCAGGGTGGCGCAAAGGGCAAAGAATGCATGTTGAAGATGCAGGTCAGAACTCGTAACTAGTCATGGCAAAAAGAAAAAACGACAAACATGGCAAAAGAAAAACATCAATAGGCGATTAGAATGTTATATATGTACGAGGGAAGGTAATATAATAATGTTGTCTGAGACCGGAACCGGTCGTCCCTAGCCTCATTCGTTATCGGAAACCTCGGGGGTGCCCGACCAGCTCCGGGTAGGAGTAGATCGGTGATCGTCAGCAGGTTCGAGCTCAGGTTTGGAAGATGGTCGGTAGCTGTCGTCGGTTGACAACTTGGCCATCTTCGTTGACCTCTCATCCGACTTGCGCCCGCTGGGCACGGCAGTCTTTCCGAGCTTGAGATCGGTCTGCTCCCGTAGGACTTCGTATATAAACTGGAGTTGCATCTCATTATAGACCATCATCATTCGCTGCTCGCGCATTTGGTTGACCGTTTCGAAGACAGGGTCGATGTCGGGGTCAGTCGCCTCTAGTAACTGGCCGGACTCGAGCTCCTGCAAAAGATGGTCCAGCGCGATAAACGTGCCTGTCCGGCCGACACCAGCACTGCAGTGTACAATGCGGGGGTTAGCAGGGGTGCATTTCGAACCGGACAGTTTGATCAACTGAAGGAGCGCATCGCGGTCATCGCCCTCGGGCTTGGAATAGTCCGCCCAACCGGCGAACAGAAAATGCCAGACAATCTTCGACTCGGTGCCGAGGGTGAGCCGAAGTTTGCGGATTTCCGAGCGAGATGTGGGATCCCATTGAGTCTCGAGCAGTGTAACATAGCCTAGAAGGTCCTCATCGGCTTGCTGGTGATGGTTGTCGTTCATGAACGGGTCTTGCTCACGTCGCAGGGGCATCGTGGCGTTTTCGCGGTCCAGTGGGAAGTACTGGGCACATTTCTCTCTGCCCGCCTCAAATGTCTGCGTGAGCATGACGATGACGCCTACATCCTCACTTTCATGGAACACCATGTGCCAAAAGTGGGATAGCTGGTCCGGCTTCGGTCCCTACATAGCAGCGGATTAGCATTTATCCTTCAACCCTCAGCAGAATATATGCGCCCACCTGCGTCGCGATATACCGTCGCTCCTCCTGCGAGACTGAGTCTTCGAGGACAATCGGCGATGCGTTAATAAAATCGCATTCCCCTTCTGGCACCCGCAGATGGATGCGGGAGTTGGCCCATGCCTGCACGTTCACGTATCGGTTTCTTGCCCTGACCTCGGGGTCTCCCTCTAGCGCCCAACGGTGTGAGGGGTCGTTGGCTAGCATCCCCTCGTGTATCCGAGTCCGCTGCATCCATTCGAGTTCCTCGAATTTTTGATGGATTTCTATCACAAGAAAGATATATTAGTCAGGCCGTAGACAATATTGAGAGAGGTGCAACTCCTTCAACTGCGCCCGAAACGACTGGGAGACCCAGAAGCAGCAAGCGGGGTGAAGTGCCAGGCGGGCGCATACTGACCTAGGACCGACTGGCAGAGAAATGGAGGAACCGATTCATTATCGCGCGCTTCCAGGCCAGGATCGTCGTTCTCCGGACCATCTATGATCTCGAAGCCATCGTCATTATCCTCGGGAAGCGACCGCTTGGTCGCTTGTACGCTGGTATCGATCTTGATGGTGGGATGAGCCATCTTGGCCGCAGCGATCCTCTGGAAGGCCCGAACCTTGCCCAGGACGCCGCGCGCCTTCTTCGAGACCCGCTTCTTAGTCGCTGCGAGTTTTCGGGGGCCGCTGCGTAGACTGAAGGTATCGGGGGAGGGCGAGCGGGAGGTTGGGGCAGTGATGACTTCCCCCTCGATGCCGTCGGGCGGATCCTCGTGCGCGCCGTTGGGGGGATGCGGCAGGGATGATATCTGTAGCGTGGACAGATCGGGACAGCTGTGGAAGCTGCCCCTCGACGTAATGTTATGCTTGGCCAGATTTCTGGATCTCACGGGAACAACGCGCGGCCGAATAGGAAGACTGCCTGGCAGTCGATAATAGTATGGAAGATGACTCGGCCGGCAGACAAGACCCGACAGCCAACTTCTTCGTGCAGCCCACAACCCCTGCAACGTGTACGAGGAGAAAAATGATTGGGTGATTATCAGAAAGAAAAAAAAAATATGGACGAACAGGGAGAACCACCGGGTCAGTGAAAATGAAGTAATAACCTCGTCAACAAAATGCGACCCGGGGGAAACAGCAGGCGAGAGGGTCCGGCCAGCAGCAGGAAAAGAAGGAGAGTAAGTATTTGATGCAAGACCCCCTCGCGACACCGTTTGGCAATTGCTGTTCTCCCCGCACTCTCTCGTCTTTTTGGGGTCTTTTAACCTCAGGACGTGGCCAGCAGTCCAATCAGTCAAGTCATTAAATAGATTAGAACAATGAGGTTGTTAAGGAGAGTGGGTTTGGACTAATAGAATAAGTATGGGTTATACAAGGAAGAGAAAAGAAGCAGAAATGGGCAGCCAAGAAAAAAATATTAGAATAGGAGATGTTTCTCTGGCAGGTTGGCAGCAGAGTTTGTAGTATGTATCGAACAAGAAGAGATCCTTCTCATTCCTGGTAATTTTCTTTTTCTTCTGATTTATTCGGGGTCCAGACGGTATGGATCCCTTCAGGAGATTATTAGTATTTTTATTATTATTTTTATTACTACTACTACTGCGCATTACGACGGCTTCCATGCTTTAGTTAAGGGTTGGGGGATGGCAAAAGAATGATGTAATTCAGGAGAGCGTCTCTCAGGAACAGATAGTACAAGAGTATTTGCATTCACCATTCAGAGCCATGCTTCGTCCGAGGCATGATTCAGATCTCCAGCGGTGCCTTGAGATCTTCATCCAACCGGCCATCGTCAGCCATGATGGTCGGCCTCAGGCGGTCGATCTATCCACTTTCCATCCCTTTAATCCGCCCGGATCATCGCTTTCTCCGAGACACTTTGCCGCGGGCGGAGTATCGTGTCCTTTACCTCTGATTGGTGGAGTTCCCAGTTGTGTCACCAGCCTCAGGCTTAACTCAGTTGGTGGCTGGACCTCACTGTCGCCTTTCTTTCTCTCTTCAAGGGTGCAACCACGCGTTTTTTTCTTCTCCCTTTCGCTTCTCACCAGCCCCCCCACGGTGCGCTGGCTTCATCCCTTTTGCACTCAAGCTTTAGTCTAGCTTGTGTTGCCACGGATCCCACCTGATCTACGTAGTCCACATTGAAGATGTTTCGGGCGTTTCTCAAAAGCGCATTTCTGCTACGGCCTCTCGAGGTGTGTATGAGGCACTTGTGTCTGGAATCTCGCACACAACCCTCCATACTAACGGTCTTCTTCATACAGGAATGGCTTACCTCTAGGGTAGGTGTATGATCATATCTAGTCCTTGAGCTTGATGCTCATGTTGCCACGTATAGCTGCTGGCCAGCCGGTCGTTTCATAAATTGGTTGGGGGAATTCACCGCAAGGTTCATCACCTGAAGACGGGTGTCCCACTGGAAGAGGTGCATGGCCCTGACTCTGGAAAGTCTGGTATGAACTTCGCCCATACCGTGAACCGGTCATGGTAGCTGTGTAGTATCATTTGATACTAACCTGCCCCTCACTCTAGCTTCGAAGTTGAGTCAATTCTTTGAGTACTTCAAAGAAGAGCTGAAGGACCAGATGAAAGGGAACCCCCGCAACAAGCATTGATGAGAAGGTGGAGTTTCTTTCATCCGGGCTTTTATGACAGCCCTGCTTTTTATGACTTGTGATACCCATCAATATTCATATACTCCGTTACTTTCTGTTTCTCTGTTGTTCGTGCTTGTCCATCCTGATCTGTCTAATATACCATCTGGAATACCGGATACAGATTGGGCTGTAGCTCTTCTGCACCATGAGCTACATCCCTCATTCCATCCGGAGAACGATTACCATTGCTTCATCCGCTTTGCCTAACCGTGTATCTTTGGACTGTTGGGTTGGGCCTTGAAATGTCGAAGCGTACATATATAGTCTTAAATAGAGTCGAACGTAACCGAATATCAAACAATTAGTTAGCAAATCCATCGCTTATATCATCCAAACCTTCTACATAGGCAGAAAAGATCTTATCCCTTGGTCATAGCCGGCCATGGCTGGGCACGACTAAAACCTTATCCCCCATGTGATGTGTACTATATCGGGAAATCCGGATGGCAGGACCTGTATGTTTCAAGGGCCGATTCCCAGGGACTCCCCGGCACGAGTGTGTGTGTGTCCTCGCTGCCAGGGCTACTTTATTCTTTGCGTAACCTGCATATGCAGGCGAGGTGTTACTTGTGCGACCACAGAATAGTACAGAGGATGAGAAATACGTACATACTACAGACGCAAACACCTACATAACCTAACCTCGTCGAAATATCCCCATCTGAGTCACTGCACATTTCATAACTGATTACATACCAGGTAGACAGACAACTAATGCAAGCGAAGCAAAAGGAATGATAACGAACGCCTTTGACTAACCCCGATCACTAAGCAAGCAGGAGAAAAGCAAGCGAGATCACTCATCCTTGCCACGCGATCAACTGGCGGACGGAGTGGCTGCAGAGACCCGAATCGACCCGTAATAATCTCTACCTCCTACTGGGAGAGAGGGTATGATGGGGAACGGTCTAGGCACACGCACTATTGAGGAGATATACGTAACCTCGATGAGTACACACACAACACACGCACACTGGAACCCTTCAAGACCAAGACCACTCTAAGAAGTCGTCAACCCCACGGTATGTTAATTAACAGAAATATGGAGTCTAATGACAACAACGTTCCAGAGCGTCGTGTCATGTCTAATGAGGAGCAGTTGACTAGTATGGATGGCCAGCTGGGTACTTTGTAATTTGCAGAGAGGAATCTAGAACCGTCAGATGCTGCCGATCACCCGACTCGAACTCGAAAGTGGCTAGCTAGCTAGCTAACCCTCTCTCTCACCGTGAGAGAGAAGATAATTATTAACTGGTCTTATGGAGAGCAGTAATCAAGTTTTATTATGAAAGTGTCGGGTGGCACTCAGACTAAGGTTTATGAAGGATGAATCATTTACGAACAAGACCAGTTTGACCCTTAAGATGCAGGGTCTTTGGGGCTTAGTGATAACGCTACGGGGAAGAGTACTAAGCCCCGTTGGTATTGCCATAAGGAAAGACAGCTCAGCAAAAACGCTGTGGGAACGGAGTCACCGGCCCAATTGCCGCCCTGGCGTCCATTAAGCGGACAGCTGCTGCAGTCGGGTGAGCCGGCACACGTCGATGGCCATGTTTGGAAAGATGGAAAGATTTGTTTCTTTCGGATTGAAACACGTGAGAGAGAATGTACGTATGTGCGTATTCCCAGGAAAACACCGAGGATGTGGGTGCTCGGAAACTACAGAATTTTCTTTTCTTCTTCCTTATTTTACTATCGAACCGGAGCCACGCGGATACAATGAAAGGGACCACCCAACATCAAGAAGCATAAAAATTGATAGAATGTACACATATCCAGTCATCAGAAGTAAAATTGTGGATTATTATTGTTGATTCGGTGTTGTTGTTTGTTGGTTGGTGCCGAATCTTAGGTAATTCCTCCCAAGGAACAAAGTTGTTTTCTATGGTACGGTCATTAACCGATACCTAAAGACCCATGGTACATGCCTTAAAATAGCAACGTGTGTACCAGAATTACTCTAATGGATTATGGAACGCATTAATTTTGTAAGATCGCTTTGTGATCTACCATACTATGGACTTGCTTGCTCCTCACTCTAGCCGACCAAGCCGGAGCACTACTGCTCAGGTACCTCACTAGGAGGTTAGAGTGGGATCGGGACGACCCAGAAAGCACCGTATTGGGCATAGTAGTCCGAGACAAAGGCCGTGACAGCCAACGGGCAGAAAAAGAAGAATACCCATAGTATCCATAATACTCAGTACCAAATACTGGGCGGAAAGTCAGGCGCCCCAAAAATGCAATAACAAAACACTAAAAAAACACAAAAAACACAAAACGAGGGGCGCCCCTGTGCAGAACTGTCTCAACTGGCAGCCGCTGACTGGCTGGCATGTTCTTTAGCGCCGACGCTAGAGAGCGCCGACTCCTGGGCACGACGCTGGGATTGGTGTTGCGCAGCCAAAAGTCCCGTTGGTGGCCCCCCCCCAATTGAGCCGGCCAGTGCCCTTCCACCATCCCGTTCCCTTCGTCTCCCTCTCCGTCTCTCTTTCATCTCCAGTCCCTTTTCATCTCCATCCCGCCTCCTTACGCTCTTTCCTGTCCTTCTTACCACACACACCACCACCCACAACTCTATATCTGCAGTCACTCGTTAACCCCTCCTTGTGAATCATATCTTCCGACAGCCTCTTTTTGTCCTCCTGCTGTCTCCCCCGATTCTCAACCCTCCAAACGATCGTTTCTCACCATCTGGGCACCCCCGTGTCGCGTTGGAATTGTAATCTCGCCTCCCCGGTGTCGGTTCTCTCCACTGCCCTCCTGCCTCATCCGTGTTGGCTCTGGAAGCCTCGAAAGAACGCCTTGAATACCCCGAGTTCCGACTTATCGATCTCATCCGACGTGCCCATCATGCGAGCCGCTCGTCTTTCGTTCCTCCTCTACTCCCTGTCCCTCGTGGCTGTCGTCGCTGGCCAGAGCGCTGCAGTCACGAGTGTAGGCAACGCCGTCACCTCTGCCGCTGCCGCCGCTACCACAGAGGCCCCTTCTACCACATCTAGTGAATCATCCTCGACGTCTGAGTCCTCTACCTCGACTTCGGAGAGCTCTTCGACCACCAGTGAACCTACAACTACGTCGTCTACTTCGGAAGAGACCACTTCCACGACCAACAAGCAACCCCAACAAACCACCCAGCCGCAACAGACAACATCATCCAACAACAACAACAATGCGCAGACAACTGCAGTCACTACAACGGACAAGAACGGCAAGACCACCGTCGAAAGCACTACCCAGCAGACCACCGCAACCCCGGTTGTGCAGACGGTCACGACTATCGAGACCATCAGTGGAACCCCCGTCCAAACCACTCTCACCACTACTTCGACTCCTGCCAGTGCTGACTCCACGGGCAGTCCTGGTCTGAGCGGCACTTCGTCTGATAACTCTAACAGCAGCTCTGGTCTCTCGTCCTCTCAGAAGAAGATCATCATCGGTGTCGTCGTCGGTGTGGGTGGTGCAATCATCGTCGGTGCCCTTGCCGTTGTTGGCTGGAGGATCCACGCTCGCAAGGCTGCGCAAGACAACGACGAGGCTGCTGATCTCATGAGCGGCACGGCAGTCGGTGCGGGTGCTCGCGAGAAGGCACCCAGCCCCGGTGCTGGTGGCACGCCCTTCAAGACCACGCTTGACCAGTATCACAACCCTGGACCCGTCAACGCTGCATCAAACTTCTAAGCCAACCCGGCATCCTGTCTATGATACGAACACACCACCCTTTTCCTATGTTTATCCTGCGGTAACGAACAGGGAAGACATATGGTCTGGTCTGATACCGTTCTTGAGACTGTAAATTTGTACGATTATGACGCAGTTATTGTTGGCGCTTGTGGAGAGGAAATCCTCTGATTTGTTGTTTTCTCACTGCTATCTTGGGTTGTTTGCTTTGCATTCAAGAAGCTACCGCTCTTTTCTCGCTCTGATAGACCATACGTCGGGTCTTTACCGATATCACGCTCCTTTTACTTAGCACAGCGATTTTGTCCTAGCATTTATGGTTGGTCGATTTAGTTTGATTCCCCCCTCGAGCATTTGTTTTCTTTTCTGGCGGAGCGGTGAGCGGCAAAGTGTCCCGTCTCTGTCTCTGCTGTGGATTGCAGATCCCCGATCTCAGCCTTCAAAAAGCTTTCGATTGTATGTATTTAATAAAAAAGATGACTTGAGAAGGATTCCTGCAGTAATTGTACTGTCAATGATGTCATGACAGTTTTGCTAGACTAGATATGCTGCATATGTGTAGTTACCTATTTACTATGCAGGTCATACATCGTAGCGTCTGATGATCCAAGCCTTCTCACCATGTTTAATACAGACGACCTCGGTAGGAAATAGCACAATCACTGACATGTCTTGGTCCACACTATATGCCGGTAGTGAACAGTGCGCCAGGAACATGCGATCCTGCAATGTGAGTTTATCGTCAACTTGCATTATCTAAAGCCGTTCCAACTATCTCACATTAACACTCAGCAATGCCATTTACCAATATACTTATCTTAATTGCATAACTCCTCACATAAGGAGTATGAGCGATCAGACACCCCAACACCTATTCCTCGATCTACGACGACACTAGTGGTACAACAGCACGATCAGCCATAAGGCCTTCGGAATATATCTATCATGATAATGTACGATGCAAAAGATCGCATAATCATATTGTCCGTCTACATATGATGCGTCGCACAGCGGAGGGGTCAAAGGTGCTGTGGTGCCTGACAGCCTGAGGAATGTTATATATCCCGAAGAAGACTAGTGAGCACGTGGCGTCGTGTCGGACGCGCTCGCGAATCCCTGCCGCCTTTCACGTTGTTCCGCCGCGGCCATTGCTGGTCTCTCCGGACAACCATCTCTACTATCGTCAACTGGATAGATACGATTGAGTGGCAATTGTGGTTACTGAACAACAAATCTGTTCCTGTCTTTGTCGCATGAGTGACAAGAAACCATTCCTATATTTACAACGATATCTTCACTACCTCCACGCGTTACGACTTGACATAACCCTCTATCCACCCATCCGGCTGAATCGCATTACTTCAATCAATCAACTACAGACAATCACAATGATGTTCGTTCCGCTCCCCATGCAGCAGCAACCAGGATCATCACCACCACCACCTCAACAGCAGCACCAACAATACACACCTACCCGACCATCTCCCCTCTCACCACGCCGTCTCACAAACACCCCCTCAGCAACACCCAACATCTTCGCCGCCACCTCCAACAACAGCACCCAATTCAACATCCCCTCCAGCCCCTTCACACTTCCAACACCCACGAAACTCCCCTCCATATCGGCATCAGCACCACCATCCCCGACGCCACCACAGCAACAACAGCAATCACACCACCAATTCGCAAGAAGACAAAGAAACATTCAATCTTCCCCCAACTATGCCCACCGCTACGCCAACACCATCTCCAACCCCATGACCAAGCACTTAAAATCAAGCGCGTCTCCCTCGGCACGCCGGAATGTGTTTCTAAATCGCGTGAAGCGGGATCGGGATGATGGGCGGTTTGGCGATCGCGGCGAGCAGTTGGTGCTTATGGAGCATGTGGCGGAGGAGAAGAGGTGGGGAGAGGTGATGAGACGGAGGGCGGAGGAGATGATGGGTGTTGTTGAGGAAGAAGAGGAAGAGGGGTATGCCAATGGATATGGTATGTTCGACAGCTTCCTTGTCTGAGACGTCTTATGATGATATGACGATGCTAACGATTGCCCGCTCAGATGATGTAGACGCATATGCTCTGGACGAGTACTTGCAAGAACAAGCGGCCGAGATGGAACGGTTGGAGTATTTGAACCAGCAGCCACAGCCACAGCCACAGCAGCAGCAGCAGCAGCATCACCACGGATTGTTTGATTCAGGTGGTCCTGCTGGTAGAGGTAATGGTGGGATGAACATCTCATTTAGTGATGAAGAAGAATACGATGATCTATTCATGGATCTAGCGGGGCATGATGGTGGTCCTGATATCCCTGGGTCAAGTGGGGGATTTGCGCATAGTCAGGATATGGACATGTCATGATTGTTGTCTTGTCTGTGCGTGTGTCTGTATCGGATCTCGATATGGGAGTGTCTTGTCGCGGGTCGATGGGACTGTTGTCACTACTAGTATCACGTTGATTGTTACGGACAGGGCAAAAGCATGGTCTGGTCTGGTTTGATATGGTCTGGCGTTGAATGAGGTACATGGATTGGGTCTATAATGATATAGGGTACTACTACCTACCCACCCAACCGGTTATCTAGACAGTAGTAATTAGCAAATCATCCAGTATAGTCAACCCTCAGATAGTAATCTAGTCTGTCCATATATTTCATACCATGTTTTTGCTTAGCACATAGATGTGCCTCAGTTTAGTTGTAGTATAGATAGGCAAGCTACTATATGCATAATAGTAGAGTATCTCTTACAGACTATCCTCATAGAAGTTTCCCAACCCTAATTCCAAGACGGCCTATTCGCCCTTTGGATAACTCCCAAGTCTGATGGGTCAGGACATGGGTTACCGCCCCATAGTATGTTTAGTACTCGTTCCGTTCCGTCTCTGACACCTCTTATCACCCACAACCCCAACATCCCCCGGTCCAGTACTACTTAAGGACATGAATGATCATCACCTATCGTCCAAGCTCCCTCAACCAAGTCTATAATAAACTCGGTTTACTTGAATTAGAGAAGATCCCTTCACCCTAGTCAGGATAATCCGGGCTCGCCGTGAGGTATCAGAATCAGATACTATAATCCTCCGAGTGATCGGATACCTTTCGAGCCAATCATTACCTACATACAAACCCTTCACCCCTAAGTACTCTTGCAAAGGGTTGTTGGTCGGTTGGTTGGTTGCTTCAACTCTTCCTACTTTACAAAGGAGAAACACGGAAGATTATTTCTCCTTCTTCCCTTCCCTCCTAAATCAATGGACATCCCTTGATTGAATCTAAGAACTTCTTCATCTTCACCTTCATCCTTCATATTAGAAGTATCGGAGAGTGCCAACAAACATTCACCATATAACCCCATCATCATATCACCCCTTTTAATAACGCGGATAGTTCATTATCATCACCGCCCACTCCATCATGGATGCCTCAACACCAGATGTTAGTCGCGACCGCATTCTCCACCAAATCCACGGAGTTCTCTTCGAGTTCCTCCGACAGTCTGAAGACACAGGCGGCCCGATGCGAATACTCGGTGATACTCCAAATAGCATACTCGATCCTAAAGATTATCTAGGATCTATACGCCCCTTTGTTACAGAAATCCAGAATTGCGTCCATGAATTTAATGCAAATATCAAGACTTGTTTCATTGCAGTCAACATCTACCCTGGAAAGCACACCTACTTTGTGGTCGACCTTAATAATACCGAGTATGACTATCAGACTGCTCATGAATGCAAGACATTGGTACCCGTTTATATCCTACGCCTATCAAAAAGAAATCCCAGGATTTTCAGAAAACGGGAGCTGGATGGACAACTTGCTGAGACTCTTAGGATCATGCATAATGGCCACGGTCAAGATCCTCTACCTTTGGTTGACAATTACTGTGATCCAAATAGACAATACAGCAACCCTCGAAGCCTCAAACGTTGATGATGTCTAGGTGTTCCAGATTTGTTGCATTGATGATGCTGTCATGGAGTCTGATGCATCTGTTGATAGTTAGTAATACTGTTTTGTAGTCAGCAGTTACATAGTTTGTTCTGCTCTATGCGTCTTCGCCCTAGGGTTGGGAGACTACGGGGTTTAAAAGTACTATTACTAATAGGTGGTGAAGCTGTTTTCCAACAGGTTCTGTACGATAGTAGACATTGAGATCCCTCAGCCCAAGTGTGTATATATATTAATATTCTACTACTACTAGTATTCATCATTGCTGCGGACAATCAGGCATACCACCCGCGCCAGCACCACCACCCGGACCCTTAAGATCCTCCATCCAAGGAGCAGAGATCAGCTCATCAGGCGGGTTACCCGCAGCTTGCATCTAGACCCTCAGTTAGTACTGCACAGCACGACAAAATAGCAATAGGTTGGGAGCTTACCTCCTGCATCTTCTCCCACACATACTCCCTACACTTCGGATCCTCATCCGAATACCCCTTCTCCTCAAACTTACTCACAATCTGCCTGACCACTCCAGCCTGCCTCTCGTACCTCGCCATATCCTCATCCGACACCTTCCCCTTGCCCTTATTCTCCTTGATCCACGGCCCGAACTTCGTATCAAGCTCCTTGATCGGCTCGTACAGGATCTCCTTATTCGACAATTGCTCCATCATGCCCATGAACATCTTTGTCAGATCCCCCTCGTCGCCACCTTCGCCTGACGATGCCCCCGCCTCGATCGCCTTGATGAGTTGCGCTACCAGATCATCCGACATGTCGTCCTCCGAGGCTGCCGCTGTGGCTTTGTCGCCGGATTCTTTCATCCGTTCGATTGTGCGCTGGATGGTGTCATTGAAGGTTTCAGGTGCTGCGGTGCCACTTGTTGATGGCGTTGATGATGCTGCTGGTGCTGGTGCTGCTGAAGAGCCCGCGGTGGCGGCCGTAGTGCTGTTATCGTCGTCGCCTTTCATCATGACGTCTCCGACGAGCTGCTTCAGAAAGTCGGACGGTGAGACTCCGCTTTCCTCGAGGATCTTGGCGAATGCCTCGGCGTCTTTGTCGAGGCCGCCGTCGTTGGTATCGGTGGCGCCAGCCGCAGCCGCAGCCGCAGCAGCGTCGTTGCTGGCGCCGCCACCACCGCCCATCATATTCGCCATATCTTGTTCGAGTTGGCGGAGGAAGGCCTCCTCGTCAAAGTCATCAGGGGCAGATGGTTGTGCGGCATCGGGTTTGGCGGGGGCGGGGGATGGTTTGGGTTTAAAGTCGTCGAGGACCTCTGTTATATTACATTGTTTGTTAGATAACAATATACATCGGAATTGAAGAAAGAGAGTGTATAGAAGTACCATCTAATTCATCAAATTCTGATTCGTCGTCATCGTCATCGTCATCGTTGTTGTTCGTGCGCTGTTGTTGCGCGGGGTTCTCTGCTGAGGGGGCATTGTTTGGGGCAGTCGTCGTGGCGGACTTCTTCTGGTCATCCGCAGAAACCTTTTCGGGGATCTGTGTGGGAGCAGCAGGACTGTCAGGTTGGGGGGTTGCGCCAATGTTGGCGGAGGGAGCCGATGAGGAGGCCATGACTGATGATCGCAATAGCCGAGGGGGAGGAGATTGGGGGGAGAAGAGGGGAAAATGATGCGGCGGGTTCAAGTTGCAGTTGCTGGATTGCGGCGGGCGGAGACGGATTGCATCGGCGCGCAGGTGAGCCTCTTGTGTTGTTCCTTTTCAGAGATGCAGGAGACAGAAAGTCTGACAGGCGGGATTTGATTAGATGGGGTGGTTGACGATGGGGAGCTGAGGATGTAGTGTTTTTTTTTTTTTTGGTCTTCATGTGAAAAAAGAAATGAAGGGAATGAATAATCAGTCAGTCCATCTTTTCGGTGGTGGGGGAAGAGCCGATGGAAAGCCGATCGCCGCGGTTATTATTTTTTTGGTTTCTCGGAGTTGCGCTCAGGGGATGGTGAATGGGGGATGGAAGGGTAGCAATCATTCTTTGGAGTTATTGTATTGACATTTGGAATTGAATTGAATGAATGTGGTCTTGTATAGGGGTAGAGTGAAAGAAAGAGTATAGAGTCGAGTAGAAAGGAGTGATTGAGTATAGTTAGAAAAAGACATTGGGAATGACATCAGGGTCCAGGCGCTGTCACCGGCAGATCTGATGGAGATTTAACTAGTTAACATGTTGAAACAACTGACTCGGTCTGGATTCAGATTTACTCCGACGGGAATACGTTCTACTTTACGGAGTACAGAAGTGCTACGCTCTCTCCATTCTGATATTCATCTTCCAAACACAGCAACAGCAGCAGCAGCGACAACAAATCCAAGTCTGCCAAGAAGGATCTGGTCAATAGTTGCTGCTGCTCATCGGTAGTCGCCGCAAGTCCACCCAGCAATAGCAATAGCAACAGCAACAGCAACAGGTACGGGCACTGGAATTCCTTCCGATCAGCCCATCATCCTCAGATGATCCCGTGGCGGATCCTCGTGATGTCAAGTCACAGTCACTTTGCCTTTTCTTCCTGAAGGCGGAGTTTCGGAGCGACGTACGATGACGGGACATAGGCGAGGCCCTGGAGGTGGTTGGCTGGCGGAGACCTCCTTCCATCGGCAGTCTCCTACTAGGGTACTCTTACTACTGTGTATATCCCACAAGTAGTAGTATTAAACCGAGTAAGTCATAGTGTCTTCTGTCTAGTCTGGCTGTCCTGCAGGTACATCCTGGATTAGTTGGTTTGGTTTGAGTTGAGGGGGGAAATGGAAACCGGAAGTTCGGCTGTCGGATCAGGTGCTCTCATTGTATACACAAAGCATACAGAAGAGGAGGTCTCTTCTAGTCCAAACTGTTCTATAAGCAGACTTGCCAAGGACTGTCATCCAAATGGTTATCCTCGGGATTCCGAACAGACCAGACAGATCAGACTATCTTATGTAGTATCCAAGACCCTGAGAGATTTCTGGGAGGATGAGAAAGGCAATTTAGTCGAGATGGATTCGTGGTACCGTATGGTCATCATGCCGTATTATGCCCCTAAATGGCCACTGGTCACGGGGTCAGGGACGAAACTTTGCCGTATTCACCTTGTCCCGTTTGGGTCTGGTCTGGCTGGATCTGCGTGATTTTCCTCGCTGTTTCTTCCTCCTTCAAGGGTCCCGGACATTTCGTACGACCTCTCTCATGGAGTTAGACTACCAGAATTCTCTTGACTGTCGGATTACTTCCTGCCACGGTACTTAGACCGATGTTCAATTAAATCAATCAATCATAAACCCACCGCCTTCAATAGAAAGAGGAGTCAAAAGAGGGTAGAAGGGGAACCTGGTGTGTCCACGCAAGACCCCCGAGTTCGTACGACAGCAGGACAAGGAATCCGCCCCAGCTGAACCACGGAAAACTTTGTCTTGACCTGCCGGAACATCTCCGCGGCATGATGAAGATATTAACAACGTGCCCACCAGAAAGGGGCAGGGAAATCTGCTCATGACTTGTCGATAGGAGAAAGGACTGGCATCTACTTTATCGCCTGCAATAGATACTACGCAGTTTTGATCCAGATTGAGCTAGCTGGAACCGACGCAACAATGGCATTGCTTTCAAGGTTGCTCGCATCCACACCCCCAGTAGCCACTTCCGAGAGAAGCGGAAAGGAATAAGAAAGGACAACGACACGTTCTCCTGCTCTCCACTCCGTTTCGGAGCCTGCATCGCCTGGTGGACGGACCACCACCAGCACCACCAGAGGAGTAAGCTCGTTCAAATAGGGCATAAGTAGTAACTTGGACCACGGAGGCAGTGACGAGTTTGACGACTCACCCTGGGCGGATCTTCGGCTGGGTCTGACCTTGCAGTGGATCTCGCTCAAGTTGGTGCCGCGGCCGAGGAAAACCGCTCCTAGCAAGGAGGGAAGAATTGCATCGAGGACCTGAGTGGACAGAAAAGCAAAGAAAGTGCCAGTGTATGTGAGAAAAGCTGAGAGGAGAGGGGAGGGAGGCGGGGGGGGGGGTGTTGTAACTGGGCAATGAGGGGAGAGTGGCTCTTGTGATGTTGGATGGACAGAAACTAAAGTAGGGGCAGGGAAGAATGCGTAGAACTACTACTAGAACTACTAGAACTACTAGAAGAAACAGAAACCGGACGGGCGCGAGAGAACATCAGTTGTTTAAAAGCAGAAAAAAGTAAAGACCAGACGAGGCGTCAAAAAAGTAGTGTAAAAGTCAAAAAGAGTTTTGACCAGCGGCGGCGAAACCGAAGCTCGTTCCGTTCGGTCCATTTTCCCCTCTCACACTCATTGCACCGTCTCGCGTGAGTGGATGGAGGGAGTGGATGGGGATGATGGGCTGGATTTTTCCCCTGGGAAAGTCTCTGCCTTGACCTAAAAGGAAAGTTCGAAGAGAAGCCAAAAGAAAAATGAAATAAAATTCTCTTTTTTATTTTTTTTCCCTTTCCTTCTGCTGTCCCCATTAAATATTATTTTTGCCCACTCTTTGCTCGAATTTTCCAACCCACCAGGCTTGGACCAAGAGAAGAAGGCCCTTATTCGACCTTTTTTTTCCTTTTAATAACATTCCCGTTCTTTTTAGTAAATAATTTTACCTCACATCTTTCCCACTCTCACCTTCCCACCCTTCCCCTCTCACTGTTCTTCGCGCTTCTCTCCTACTTTCCCTCCGAACCTGCTGGCTATCTGGGTATTCCATCATCAATTTCCTTTATGTCACCTCTTCCGCTGGCCTCCTTGCGACCCTTTGCCAGCCCTCGCACGTCCCTTTCTGCCGCCCAGCCGCGCGTTTCCTGCGTCTGAATTATCAGATTCCATAACCCCGCCGGCTAACTTTTTTACCTGCTGTGTATTCTATTACCATTTTGTCTTTCGTGATCGTTCACCGCGTCTATTTTGTGTGAGGGGGAAATTAAGTCCGCTGTCTTGTTAGCCCGGTCTTTGGGAGAAAGACAGACAAGAGAGAAGAGAAGAAGAAGAAGAAGAAGAGACTTTTGATATTCGATCCCGGCCGTCGTCATCTGCCTTTTTTTCTTTTTCTTCTGTTGTTCCCTTTTCTTTCCTTGCTAATTTTATAATATCCCACGCCCCCGGATTTCGTTCTTGTTGGGTGCGTCATTCTCCAACTACCAAGCACGCAAGGGGGGATTTCCCATAACCGACCTGTCTTTTGGGCAATCCGGACAGGCAACAAGAACGGCCAGCAAACAAAGAAAAGAACGAGGCTAAATTCCCATCCCCCCTTCCTCATACATAGCCAAATCCAATGGTCTCCATGGTTGAGACAAGCAATTCCACACAAAATGACAACCCGGCCACTGAGCCGGTTGTCCCCAAGACCGAGCCGTTGCCTGAAGGCTCGATCAGCTCGGCGGTGTCAACACCTGAGGCCGAGGGGGAGATTCTGATGCAAGATGTGACCCAGACTCAGAAGCGCAAAGGGGGAAGAAAACCAGTACGTAAGAACTCTTCGAGGGTGGCTGTCCTCAACTCTGTTTTTTATTGTTTTACCCCGGATCCAGATCGACCGACCCTTTTGGCTTTTTATACCTCGTGGTGGTCGTTGCTTGTTTTTCTCTTATCTCATTTCTATTACCTTTATCTATCTATCATCACATCCATCACGTCTTTTGGTGTTCATCCAGCATCATCACTGGCTGTGCTGTTGGTGCCTATCGCTGCTCCTCCCCCGGTGATTTGTCCCTGCGTGCCAGTCCGGGGCCCCGCACTGCGTTTATTATTATCATTTATCATTGCGATTGTTCATCCCTTATCGTCCTGTCATATCCCTCCATTCTTGCTGTCCCCTTGACTACTTATCTCATCTGCACCTTATTACTCCCTTCCCCTCTTCAGCCTTTATCGATCTTGTTATCTATCTGGACCCTTGATCCCATCCCTTCCCCGGCATGAAGCTAACAGCCGCCGTCAGATCTATGCTACCTCGGAGGAGCGGAAGCAACGCAACCGCCAGGCCCAGGCCGCCTTTCGTGAGCGTCGCACAGAGTACATCCGCCAGCTCGAGTCCACCATTAAGCGCAATGAAGACTCCCTGCAGACCCTCCAGCAGAATCATCGTAGCGCCGCTGATGAATGCTTGATGCTGCGCTACAAGAACTCCTTGCTCGAACGTATCTTGCTCGAAAAAGGTTGGTCTCCCCCGTTCGCATACCCAACTGCAAGCTTGCAAGCCCCTTTCCTGATAAGCGCCCTCGGGGCGATCCTTGTCCCATACGTGAGATACTGACCGACCGTAGGAATCGATGTGCAAGCTGAGCTGCGACTCAAGGCCGGGGCCCCTGGCGCGGGCGCCGCTAAGCCCACCCCAATGGCAGCGAAGCCTCCCTCCACCCTCGAGCGTGCTGCCGTAAACCGAACCTCGGCTCAACGGCATCCTGGCATCGCTCCCAAGGAGCCCTTCGGCATGGCTCAACATCGTGATGGTGCGTATGGTATTCCGTCGCCACAGTTCCAGGCCACGCCTCCGTCCCATGTCTCCTCTCCGTCCCACGCCAAATCCCCCGGTTTTCCCTTCCAGGGAGCCATGTCGCCGGTTGGGGTGGATCCCCAGGCCCAGCAGCGCTCGCAGATGCTGTCGCACTCGCGAAATATCAGCCAAACCTCGCCGCCGATGAGCATCGGCCAGCCGGAGTCGACCGACCCAAAGGCCGCCATGCCGGGTGGTACGAATCCCCGAGCTCCCCGCGTCCCCTCCGCGTACTACCCATCGCCATTCCAGAAGCACTATGACCAACTGGGTAAGCTAACTCCATTGTCGCATTGTTGTTTTCTTCCAGGTCCGTGGTGGTATTGAACCCTTGGTTAATGTCCGCATAGAACAGGAGTACGATGCCCAGGCCGATATGATTGACGAGGAACATGATTCCACCGTGGGTGCCTCACCCTACGTCTCCGGCTACAACAATGCCGCATCTGTGCCGGCGGGCTCTCACCCCATGGGAGCTCATAATCTCAACCAATACACCCAACATGCGGGAGAGGGAGCCAATGGCGCATACAATAATGCGAACCACCTCATGGGGAACTATGAACCTATGCTGGATGCCGATCCATTTGGATTGAGTGCTAGCATGCATTTCCAGACTCCTTTCAGTTACGAGCAGAATAATACCCGCCATTAACCCGTTTGTTTCTTGTTTTGTAATCTCACATCCGGCACTGACTTCCCTCTTTCGGTTCGAGGGATACCACGGTCGGAAGAGAGAGACACGCTTGACGGATTTCCTTCATAGCTTTCTTCTATGACTGGAAGACAAAAGTTGAAACTTTGAAGCATTGCCTGGCGTTTGCGGTTGATACCATTTGTTTATATTGGTTCGCTTGCTGTTCTGCTGTTGCTGTGGCGCTTTTGATTGATTGACGCCTTTGAAACTGGAAAAAAAGCGGTTGGCTGTTTGTTCCTTTGAGCGCGGAATGAGCGGAGGAAAGAAGGGTAAAAAGGGAAAGTAAAAAGAAAGGCCGCGATAAAAGTTGGGACATGGTTCTTTGTGTACATGCATGACTGGTATAATGGGCCCGAGGGCGACTGCGGTGCAGTTCGAATTGGGTCGCACTTTTTACTGTCAGCTCTTGCGGACATAGCTATATGATGTGTTTCTTTTCTTGCTATGGTGATGGTGATGATTTGGGCTGCAGTGAAACGGTGGCTTGCATGTGTATTTCTTGCTGGTCTGGGTTATGTTGCATCCCTGCGGCATTGCATTCTATTCTATTTACCTTCATGAATCATTTTATTACTTCTCTGCTTCTACTTAGATTCCTCTGTTCCTTTTGCTGCTACTTTTATTTTTTCTTTTTCTAGAGGTACTGCTATGTGGATGAATTCCCTCTTGGGAGAGCTCTGAGAGCTAGGGGAAGATATCTACTCGAATAGGGAAGTAACTGGAATGGCAGGTGACCAGCTAGTACGGAGCTCGGCAATTGGGGGAAAGCTACAACGGCCGAGGGAAAGAGAAAGGAAGAAAGAGGATGGAGAATGGAGTAGTGACGTATGACAAAGGAGGGGAATGGAATTGGGATGGCAGTGATCTACAGATCACCCCCAGAATGCTGGAGGGGAAGAGGAGCAGAAAAAAGCAACATCCAACCATGCTACATACTGTCGAGCGTAAGCCGAACTGAAGGCAGCGATGCAGAGCATCATCTCAGCGTCATCCGCTGGTGTTTTACCCTAAGCCCTAGCTGCTGTAGACCAATCACAGGTCGCATTCCCGGATTCGCTTAGCAGCAATTCGCACCTTACCGGATCGGGCGAGTGCAACCACAAACGTCGCCTCCATCCACCGTCCAGTCAACCCCCTTCACTCCAACCACTATCCTATCCCATCCCCCCTAAACAAAGGAGAGGTCAGATACCGTTCGTCGTCGAGGTTCCTGCCTGCGTCGACTCTCCCCGCCCGCTCCGTCGGACCGAATTGTTGCGATAAGAGAGAAGCCTTCCCCGGAAGGCCCCGCATAAAACCAGGCGTCATGGCGGAGATCCGGTCCAAGGTGCGTTGCTTTTGAAAAGAGAATGGCTCTCGTTTTCTCTCCGTCTGTTGCTGTGCGAGAGTGATGGAAATCCGCGATTTGGGGGAAGGAATGATTTACGGGCTGGATTGATGGAAGAATGCTGGGATTGGGTTGAAAGAGCGCAGTTGCATTGCAACGAGCGGGGTTTGGGGGACGGCAGGAATATTGCACAAATCTATCCTGCTCCTCACCAACTCGCACCATCACCACCACCACAGCAGATGAGACGGGAGAGAAAGCGACAGCTTCAAACATCCAAGGAATGCGATGGCTAACATATCATCTACTATAACAGAACCTCTACGAGCTTCTTGGTAATTCTCGCCCTTCCCTTGTCTACCTACCTACCTACCATACCTGAGTCCCATCCTGCACTTTGCACTACCTATCGTGTTTTGACTTGCCTTGGTCTCTCTTTTCGCTTGTCGTCGATCCATCTACACTTCGAATTCGTGAAGGGATTACATCATTTTCTAACCTCGAGCGTGCTTTTGCTCGCGCTGCGCAACTACAGGCAATGACCCTGAACTCGACCCCAACAGAGCTCCCGAGCCCCCTACGAAAGCCGTAGACAGGCCCGCTCCCCGTGTTGGCAAGCGGGACGCTCCCAAGGAGGCCCCTGCCCAGCCCCGTGAGAACAACAACTCTCGCCGTGGTGGCCGTGCCACTGGCAACGAGGCCGGTATGTATTTCCATCTACATTGGGTTCCAGTTCCTGGCAAGTCCATTCCGACTGATTCCGATCGCGTTCAGCTTTCCGTGACCGCAACGCCGGCAGAAACAACAACCGCGAGAAGCCCACCGATGAGAAGGACGCCCAACGGCGCGGATTCCGCGCCCGTGAGGACCGTGGTGAGCGTGTCCGCCACGACCGCCAGTCCCGCACCGGCCAGACGTAAGCCTTTTCCCTTTACGTTTTGTCCTTCTGAAGATAGGCAAAAAAGAAGTTTGGGACTCGATCAAAACTGACGAACGGGATAGCGACACCCGCAAGCAGGTGAACCAGGGCTGGGGTAACCAGAGCGGCGAGAAGACCTGGGACGACGAGAAGGCCGGCGAGAACATTGCTCAGACCGATGAGACCGAGCCCCAGACCCCCGGCGAGGAGAAGCCCGAGGAGGCTGCCGACAAGTCCAAGTCCTACGCCGAGTACCTTGCCGAGAAGGCCGCCCAGGGTGACCTGAGCGCCAAGCCTGTCCGTGCTCCCAACGAGGGCACCAAGCTCGACAAGAAGTGGGCCGCCGCCAAGGAGCTCAAGCGTTCCGAGGAGGAGGATGCCTACATCAAGGGCAAGGAGGACAAGGCCAAGCGCGAGAAGCAGCGCAAGGAGAAGAACATCGTCGAGGTCGACATGCGCTTCGTTGAGGCTCCCCGCACTGGTGGCCCTGGTCCCCGTGGCCGTGGTGGCCGTGGTGGTCCCCGTGGTGGCCGTGGCGGCCGTGGCAACGGTCCCCGCTCCGAGCGCCCCGCTGCCGCTGCTGCTGCTGCTCCCACTGTCGCCGTCGACGAGAAGAACTTCCCCAGCCTTGGCGGCAAATAAATGCAGTTTTTTCCCTCATAAACTTGCATTTATAGGCTAGCATCCATGCATGCATGCCCATGCTTCACCCACACCTTTTTTCTTTTCTTTCTACGCATGATCCTCACTACCATAAACCCTCCCTCCCCAACACCCCTTTTTTTCTCGCTAGCAACTTAGGTAGTCGAAATCCAGGGATCCAAATGAGATGAGAACGAAAATGAAAGTTTTGTGTGTGTGCATGAGAGAAGTGAGAGAAAAGAGTGCGTCTTGTGTGTGCTTGCATGTGTGTATGAACTTGAATCTCAAATGTGAAAACAAAAAACGACCCAGGGGAAACAGACAAAATAAGGGAAAGGGTGAAACATAAAACGAACAGAAGGGAAAGAGAAAAAGACACCAAAAAAATCCAAAGGTTCATCTGTGCAATATGCCTCTTTTATCTATCTATGGCTTTATGGGCCCCTTTTCCACATATTTCAGTTTTATCGTACAGTTGTTTCTATGGAATGATGGAATAATTATTTCTTCCTTCTCCCTGCTGCCCCTCCTTGACCGTTTCTCTGTATCTCTCCCGCCATGTCCATTATCAAATAATTCTGTAAAGGAAAAGGTGGATGGAATACCACACCCTGTAATTTTGTTGCTCTGTATCTCCATGTTCCACTAAATGACTTAAACCTCATACTGCTCTGCTGGTACTGCCATCCCCCCCACCCCTCCCCTGGGTAACTTAATTAGCCGATTTGAAGATACTACAAATGATAACGGGATTAATAAGTACTCAGCTAACAACATGTATGAGTGAGTAGTATTCTACATTAGGCAATTAGTGCAGATAAATAACACTGAATTGATATCCCCATTGATCACACTATACTATACTATACTATACTCCTACAGGTCGATCTAATAATGCTATCTAATCTATAACTAGAGCAATAGATTGATTACTACTACTAGTAGACTGTTGAAATACTTGTTACTACTTATCTAGCTCCCCTCTGCTCTGCTTAGATTTATATGATTCAATCATTATTTCATAGTAGTATTTAGTAAGATTTGTGACTTCTAGATTGCTAAGTTCTGCTTTATCACACCACATTTATCATATGATCATACAATGCTGGTATTGTGTCTACTTACTGCTGACTATTAATATGTATCCAGCCTATACATACTATGATCTACCGCAATTCTGGGTCATCAGAAAGATATATGAATGAACTGAACTGAAACCTCTCGTCATCCAATACATCCTCTTCCACCGTCCCAGCCCTCACTCAACCATCAACCTCCCAAAAAGCTTAACTTTCTGTGTACTGCCACTTATCGCTTCTGTCGATGGTGAAGCCATTATTCTAGGTGGAGGGGGCGGTGTAATGTTGGGCTTATTACTACCTGTCGATTTAGACAGTTCTTACTCATAACAAAACAAATTATATCAGTTCGCTTCAATTCGATTCTTATCAGACATCAACGTCAACATCAGCATAAATCAAAAGGGGACACCTGTACAAAAATGGTATCAAGTCGGTTCCTTGCTCCCCTAAATTCAACCAGTCCATTCCCGTGTGGTACAAGCAAATCAAATCAAATCGCCAAGCGCAAACCAGAAAGACAAAAAGGAAAGTAAAGCAAAGCAAAATAAATAAGGATACCAAAATAAAGAAGAAAAGGAAGCCCAAGTCTTACAAAAAAAAATATATAAACGCCAACCTCTTTTGCCTTGGTTCCCAATACCTTATGCACAGTCTCAGAAATGAAGAAAAAATAAGCGGGGACTTGAAAAGAAGAAAAAGAACAGAATAATCCCAATGTATAATCGTGGAGGTTCGTGGGGAGCGCCATGCGCTGTCCAAATCCGATAGAAGGTATAAGAACGGTAGGGTTTGAAGAAAAAGGTTAAAGATGAAAGAATAGCCCTGCGGCATATTGTAGTTAGAATGAAAGGAAAAAGAAGGTAAAGCAAATCAGCTACTTCCCCGGGCGTTCTGCATCATGTTTTGTTGCTGTTGCTGTTGCTGATGTTGCTGCTGCATCACCTGAGCTTGAACATGAGCAACCTGGTTGGCACGTTGCTGAATCAGCTCGCGCTCTCGTCGAACAATGTCATGAACCCAAGCTTTGGCATTCTGTTCCAGTCCTGTGGTGTACTGTCGTTGTATATGTGGTGGGAACTGAGACGGTGAACCGTACTGTGGCATCAATCGAGCCGCCATTTCTTGCCTAAGCCGTACCAATCGCTGAGTGAACAATTGCTGGTATCGCTGTGGAGTGATGACGTTCTGTGCCAAATTTACTCCTTGCATATTTTGTGGCAGATGACCTCCATTGGCCTGAGCCGCCGCCATTAGCATTTGCTGCTGTTGAGGGTTCATATGTGGGCTGTTTTGGTGTACCTGTCCCTGTTGATTCTGTGATTGCTGGCCTTGCTGCTGTTGCGGTTGCTGCTGTTGTTGCTGTTGCTGTTGCTGCTGCTGAGCCATGTGCATCTGCGCGAGCTGCGCACGCATCAACTGAGCCTGATAGGCTTGTGGATTCGGGAACTTGGGCTGTGCCTGGAAATTCTGCTGCTGGGCTTGTAGCATCTGCTGCTGATGGGCTTGAATGTTCTGCTGCGCATGTGCGTTGGCCTGCATCTGAGCTACTTGCTTGGGCGAGAACTGATTCTGTACCATATGCCCTTGCTGGGCGAGAAGTTGTTGCCTCTGCTGCAATAGCATCTGCTGTTGCTGTTGGGGTGTAAGGCCCATTCCGCCTCCCATTTGTGGTGTTCCCATCATGGTAGCCTGGTTCATCACCGGTGTTGGGGCCATCGTCGTATGACTCGGGCTGGCGTGGCTCATACGCTGTGTTGGTGTTACATTGCGCATGATAGGTGTAGCATGAGACATTGCTGGCGTTCCTTGAGTCATCTGTGGTGTCCCGTGTCGGCTCTGTCCCTGTTGGCTTCTGGAAGGTGCCATCGGATGGCTCATAACTGTAGGATGGGCGTGCTGCAATGCAGATGGCGGCCTCGGTGGGCTGCCTGCTCCCTGCATAGAAGGCGTCATGCTCATAGGAACACTTGCTTGTGCGGCCATTGTGTTGCCAACAACAGGCGAAGAGGTGTTGTGAGGTGTCTGATTACGGACCACCGGCGAAGACTGCGGCGCTTGGCTAACCCCGTTAGTTTGCGCCATGACATGCCGACTCTGCTGCTGCTGTTGCTGTTGCTGCTGTTGTTGTTGTTGCTGCTGCGCCGCAAGTTGCGCCTGAGCCTGCGCGGCAAAGTGCTGTCTACGAGCCTCTTCCTTAGCGTGCTCTTCATTCTGTCGCTGCTCCAGAAGGCGACGTTTCTCCCTCTCCTGCTCTTGCTGTTGTCGTTTAGCCAACTCCTGTTTCATCTTGACTTCATGTTCGCGCTTGGCCTTCTCCTCATGCTGCATACGGATATTCTCAAGCGTCTTGAACCTTGAGAATCGAGGCTCAAATGGTGCACCACCACCCGTATCATCCACAACCGCGGATTTCGGCCCTCCAGCACCACCGGAGGAGGTAGGCTCCAGTCGCTCATCCATGATGAGCATGAATCTCTCTTCCTCGGCAGCCAGTGCCTCGTCAGCAGCGAGCTCAGCCACGGTACGCTTCCTCCTCTTTGGTGAGGGTGGCGGATCGCGGTGGAGTGGGCTCTCCATGATCTTCAGCAGATCTTGCACAGCGTCGAAACTGTTGACAGGATCCAAGAAGAGAGGTGGAGCCAGTGCTCTTGTCAATCTCGCTTCACATTCCAGAAACTCCTGAGGTTCAACCAACATTCTCTGTCGTTTTGCAGGATGTCCACGCTCGGTCTGATTGGATGTCCCTCCTGGAGATGGTGGAGCTGTAGACGAGGACTGCTGAGGACGCGAAGCAGCATTTGATGCCGACTGTTTCGCCGCTTTGGGATCGGGTGTAGTGGCAAGCAAAGTGAGTTCCGCTTGCAAGGAACGTGGAGTCGGGTGGAGAACGGTAGTGAAAACTCGGGGTTTTGGAGGCTGCTTGGGTTGAGCGGAGTTCAATGTAGCTTCCTCTGCACGTTTTTCTGAATCGCCGGACTGCTCGCCGTTGGTTTTCGCATCGGGTTGATTTCCGGTTGGGGTTTCCTTGGCGGCCGGCTTATCGGAGTTTAATTGGGATTGCTTTGGGTAGGGCACATAAGCCGATGGTGTAACATGCTCGTTATAGTTATGAATCGAGAACGGGGTGTTATTCTCGTTGGAAGTCGGCGCACTCGACTTCCTGGCCTGGGCTGACACCGACTTGTGATCGACCACGCGAACGATGAGGCAGCCTGTGAATTACAGAGGTTAGCCAAGTCCACCAGATAGAGGTGAAGTTGAGGCATGTGGAAGCGTGCCTTCATAGAATCGGACATTAGCCCGCAACAGCTCCTCCATCATATCATGGGGAACAGTTCCGGCACGAATATGTTCGATGATGACCTTCATCTCGGAATTATAAGGAAAGCTTCCATCTTGTTGCTCGAAGCGGAAATGTGTTGGGTGAAGGTGGAGGATAAGCGAGGGCGGGCATTTGGAGAACTTCTTGAGGATGTAAGACGACGTTTTGACTATGACGCACCCGATGGTCAGTACGCAGGGGCTCCGCATGTGGATCGGGTTGAGAGCTTACCATATGGCTCGGGACACCTGTTCCCTGCGCGACGATCATTGTCAATGGATAAGGACCTTAACAATGGTTTTTGTAACCGCGCAGCCTGGTCACCAGGCTTTTGCGCTTCCTTCTTAGGTCGATTCTGAGTAGCCTTGTTCGAGCCGGCAGCCGCATTAGCCGCGCCATTGACGCCATTTGACGTCGGGCCGCCGGCGGAGCTTGCTGAAGCCGGTTGGTTCGAACCGGGCAGACGTTTCGCGGAGGAGGGAGGAGAAGAAGAGGAGGATTGTTGAGACTTGACTCCGTTCACTCCGGTCTGGACGAAAGGCGGGGGCGGTCGCTTCATCTTAGGGGTATGCGAGGTCGGCTTCGAAATTGCGGTCGCCATAGTCTCGGAGATGAACCGCGGCGCGATTATGGTCGCAAGCTGATAAATGCGACCTTGGGGGAACCGGATCCAGGAAGGATGAGGACAGGGCCGTGAGTCGTGGTTGATGATACAGCCGGAGCGCGAGACATGTGGGGAGCGGAGATCGGGGGCGGCACGACAACGAACTGGCCCGATTCAATGCGAACACTTGCACAAAGCGCGGGTCGCTACAGACAAAGGGTATGAAAGTCCATCGAACAGACACCTGCAAGGAAGGCAGGGGAGGCTCGGAGCGAGTGGGAAGAGTCGGTCGACGGTTGGTTGTGGCTCTGCAAAGGGAGTTTGTATGATGCCAAGCCGCGGGCGACGTGAAGGAGGTCGGGGTCACCTGACTACCGCTTTGGGTTTAGTGCCGCGCGCCTGCGATATGGAGTATTCCAGATATTATATCTTCTATTCATCTACTGAAGAAGATTTGTATTCTTTCCACTCTGGGAAATTAGAAATCATTCAAGTGATGGCCAACACCTAATCTGTTACTGTCGATACATAGACTGAAGACCAACTATTACGGTGTTATTCAATATCTAGGCAGTTTGGTTGAGACCAAGTACAAAAAGGTCATATGTAGGGTATATAGTCATCATTTGATGCTACCTTGAACTATTCTAAGTACACCATTCTGCATTATTTGTATCCTTACTATTGTCTCCGGAGGTTGTCAGGAAGTAGCCTTAGTAGAGCTGGAATTAATAGACTTTATAGTTGTGACCCTGTGAACCATGGGGGACCCTTGACACCCTTCGAGGAAGGCTGCTGAAGACGAGTGTCATGGATATAACTACTGCAGGTAACCAATGTGAGCTACCGACCTTAACAGTGATGGCCGTGGTGGTGACCTTTGGGGCTCTGAGGAGATTACCTTGCGGTTAGGACTCAGGGGTGGCCTTGGGCTTTGAAAGTGCCTTTAGTGGCAGCTCTTAGCAGGCAAGTAAGGCAGACCTCATTGTAATTGAGTATCTATACACCAAAGTGGCCCTATCCTTATCACCTATAGAAACCGCGAAATCTCGCGAAAGCCCTCATTATCAATAATTATATCTCGCTCGGCCCCATTCGGTTGCCGATCAAACATAGCCCTAAAAGGTATCACAAGAGGCTGCCCCATAATTGACTCAGGCGTAATGACCACCTCCTGAACACAAAAGGCAGTTTGCACACCTGCTGGCTGCTGACCAAGAGGCGGTATCAAACCAGGCCGTTGGCGTAACTCCTCAATCAAATGCCTAGTGACGAGCCTCCCGGACGGAACGAGCTGCCACTTCTCAACCCTCAGCTCTCTAGATCCAGCGTTAATCGCAAGCAGAATCACGATCCTAGTATCGCCCAACGAATTCTGAAACCACCATGTAGCATCTCGACAAAGCTTCGTTAGGGATTCCGAAACGCCTGTTTCCACGACGAGCGACGGCCAACCGTTACACTGGCCACGCATCGGCTGGCGATTTGGAGGGAAAACGCAGGCATCAGGTTGCTTGCCCTGTGGGGAGGCAGCCTGATCGGGTAATGTAACTGCCATTCCCCAGGTGAGCTGCGTGCGTGGCACTCCCATTTCAAAACACTGAGAGTCAATGTAACGGAATATTTCTGTTGTAGTGAAGTGGTGGGGAGCACCGGCGGCTACTTTTAGGAGCCCTGTGGTTCCGATCCATGTAAATCGGACTGAGATACCTGCTAGTAGGCCATGGTCTTCGTTTAGCTTTTCGATGGCAGCTTGTGACATGTCGGTGAGAGCTAGCCATTGGTTTCCTGACCAGTTGTGTTGCTCTAGCTGGGTGTATATGGCTTGCACGGCATTTCGTAGTTGTTTCCAGTTTGGGAATGGGCACTGTCGGTGAGAGGCTGGTAGCCCTGCTAGGATGGTGTAGGTGTCGCTGATCACGGTTGAGGTCTGTTTTGAGGGGATTTGGTCAGTAGTGCCATGGAGTCGTGTAAGAGATAGCTGAGAGATATATGAGAAAGGAAGAACACTAGTGCTCCTTAGTTATAAGAGAGACAGGTTGTGGTTGGGGAAAGAGGTAGTGGGCATATATATATATATATATATATATCTGCTCGAAGGGCTTTACCTAATTCACGTACCATTTCCAATGTTGGATCAGCAGGAGCTGAGATCATGCAGTTGTACTCGATTGGGAATTTAAGAATGAGGCAGTAGTAGTTAGGAATGAAGTGGTCAGTTCGACCCTGAACAACCCATATCATACATACATCATGTGCCACTTAAGTGTTGACCACATATGACGAAACTTTATACAGAGTTTATACTCCTGAGGATGTTAACGAGTAAACTCACTGCTATGTGCAAAGGCTCATTTCATTCAACATATCGCTTCCGTAGAAGCTAAGTAGACCATGCTTCGCGGTCATCATGCAATCAATATTCACACAGGGGTAAACAACATGAAGAGCAAATCCTCTTCATCTCATCAAGACAGGGGAATCAATAACAAGAAAAGAGAAGGTTCATCAAAATAACATAAGGCACACCTATACGCAAGGCAACCGAGACATTTAGCCAACGCTGAAACATCGACATTTCCAATACTCGACTTTAGTCTAGTCGTGCCCAGACACTCTTCGCCTCCAATCATCACCAATGCGGTGGACATCCACCACGTTGATCCGCTTGCCAATGCCAGTGACACCCTCCTTCTGCCACCATTTCTCGCCCTTGTCTGCAAGAGCAGACTCATCGTCGCTGTCAACAAGACCACCGTGACCGATTTCGCCTCCGACGACGATGACCGTATCCCGAACCCAGCCAGAGAAGAGCTTTACATGCTCTCCTGCTTCCCCGGTAAGGGACTCCTGAACATAAACTACCTCCGGAGAAAGGTGGCGAAGAAGATGCACAAACCCTGTCGCGGTGCTGAAGGGCATGATGGTATTCTCCTTCTCCACAAGTGCCTGCGCCTGGGTGTACATCGTCTTGAACATTGGTGTAGAGCCCTCTTCCTCATAATCCTGGCGAGATTCCGAGGGAGACTCTCCTTCTGGAAGCTCACCAGACGCAACAGCTTCTTCGGGGGCGATGTTGGAA
This sequence comes from Aspergillus costaricaensis CBS 115574, assembly GCF_003184835.1. NCBI lineage: Eukaryota > Fungi > Ascomycota > Eurotiomycetes > Eurotiales > Aspergillaceae > Aspergillus > Aspergillus costaricensis. Next base: position 1,273,034 of record NW_020291803.1, read on the forward strand.
TAGGAAGAGGCAACAGACAAGTCCGGCTGAGAGGAGCTTCCCTGCTTCGGAGCGTGCTTGAGACCTGGGGCATAGATCATGATGAAGACCCTGGCCGTATCTAGGTTGACGTGTTCGGGGAGATGAGAAAGGATAGACTGCGCAGAAAGCAAAAGCCCATTAGCATAAACCCGCTTTGGCACCTACACCAAACCATCAAGACTTACCACATGCTGAGAGACGATATCCTCCGGATCCACCTGCGCAGACTCCGACGAGACCACAATCGCAACAGTCCTCTTCTTCGTAGCAGACACTGGGCCGCCAACACCAACATCACGAACCGGCAACGCCCCCGTCATAGTTGGCGCAGGCTGTTCCGCGCGCTGAGCTCTCGAAGCGACCTCCTCCGACCAACGAGAATGATCCTCAAAGTCACCCCTATCTTCCTCACGAATCGAGGTCAGCGCACCACCCACGAAAGCTCCCGCGGCAGCGACTCCCGCAGCAACCTTTTTGCTAGCGCCATCAAAGATCTGCTGGGGACTAGGAGTGCGGCGCAGCGCACCCTGCATGCGCGCCATCATGCTAGCATCATCCCCTGGTATATCCGTAGCAGTTGAACGGGCGTAATCGTCCGCATATTCGCCATGAGGGTATCCCTCGGGGGCGGGGAAGCGGTCATCGTGCGGAGGGGGGATAGTAGTAGTATCGCGGTCGTTATTGTTATTATTATCGTCATCGTCCTCGCTGCGTTCGCTCCAGATCCAGGCTGCAATGCTAACAGTTGCGATGCCCACGGTGACAGCAAGAGGCACCCAGTATCCCAGGACGGTCCGATTACCAGTGGAGCTGAAGCCGGCGCCGGCTCCGACCCGCCGGCGGCGAGCATCCTGGGAGTAAGGAAAGGACATCGCGATCACACTGAACTTGGGGCTTAATAGTGGCGCATAGACTGGGATGGGTCGCGGTGAGCTGCAAGTCACATCGCAAGTCTCTGTCTTAGGGAGGGGAGAGCGGAGGGGGCTGGGGGGGTGTGTGGTAGTAATGATGGGGATAAGAAAGGAGGAGCTAAAGTCCTAGTAACTAAGTAGTAGTAGCTGCTACTTTGCCGCGCGGGCTGGGCTGGCCTCGGACGAACCGAGAAACATGTGGCTGGTGATATGATAGTAATAGTTTCCCGCTGTTTATTGGTACCGCGGGTTGCTTTTTCTGCCAGGAGCAACCAATCGTTTCCCTTACGGTATGGTACGGAACTGCCCGGGGTAGACTACAATCTCTCTTCCTCGGCCCCATTTTTATGCTGCTTACTCCCTGTAATTATGCAGTGCCCGCATAAGCCGATTCAGCTTGCCGTCGGCACGTGGTTCTGGGGTAGTTGTAGATCACATGACTAGTATTAGATGTTATAGGACAAGCTCTTAAAGTGCAATTGTCTTGCTAGGAATCAGAAAACCCCGTAAATGCGATAAATCGATCACGTCAATAAGACCGAAACTAACGACCCCCTTCTTGCCATTCACTCCGTATCCCTCAGGAAGCAATGACCCGATATCCGAAATAACCCCAGCAGATAATTAGAAAGGAAAAAGTATGGACGAAAAAGAGCTATGTGTACATATGCGAATGAAGAAATGGAGAAAATTTCGATCAAGCATGAAAAACAGACTTGAAGCGAATGCAAATGAATCCAAAGGGAAGCATAGATATCATGAAATCATGAGTCGAAGGACAAGGCCTCATTCCTCTCATTTGCTGCACAAACCATCATTCCTTTCAGATCATCATATTCGATTCCAAAGGTATTTCAGTTTGTTCTTCGGGCAGCAAAAAGTTGAATCCATCAAATAAATTGTGTTCAAAACCAAACCCAAAGCCATATTCGTTCGGGTTGCTTTCTAAATCTGGAGTTTTTGTGAGTTGCCGTGCGGCCAGCTGCTCTACAGTATACTGATCCAAAGTAGCTGAAAATAGATCCGTATTAGAGCCGTTCACCGTCCCAATATTGAAGACTAGCGAGTTTGCATCTTCCGCATTCTTGCCACCTGGGGAGCCACCTTGGAGCTCATGTTGGAGGCTTCCTGCGGGCGAGTGTGATCGAGGTCTGATTGCAGCAACATCATATGAGTGTTCAATAGAGGGATACATCTTGAGGCCATTCTCAAGCAAGAGCAAAGAGGGATCGACAGTTGTGCATGTGATAGGTTGAGTATCACTAGTGTTGCGCACAGATGATCTTAGATTGTTATCGTTCTTCGAAGCCACTACGGGGCTGCCAGCGGAGGAAGATGCAGACTCGGAACGAGCGTTAACTGCGTCCTTGAAAGACGATTGCGAGGCATCTTCCATAGACCAAGTTTCATCATCATCGCAAGATGCAGAAGTACCATTGGCGAGCGAAGTGGGTTTGTAAGGGTTATCCGAATCTCTCTTTCGATTGATTTCTCTCGCAGATATCCTTTCAGGAGTTGAAGGTGTCGGGGAACCAAGGTCTGGTGATACATTCCTCACCATTGGCCCGGGTAGTCTGAGTTGGCGCTTCAGGTCGGCAATATGGTCGTCTTGCCTTGACCATCTACCCTCCCCCTGCCACACAGTTAGTGATGGAACCATCTGAGTATATGAGTTTGGGGATACCGAAATAGGCTCGACAACGAACGGATCATCTAGGGCCACGGAGGGGTCCATCCTCACAAAGGGCAGAGACACCTGGGAGGTCTGGACGTTCTGCATAGCCGTAGTGGTATTGTTCTGGGTACCTACCTGCTGTATGATATCCTTATGGCAGGGACTCTGGCTCACGCGGGAAGAGAGGCTCTGATTTGAAGAAGCAGTCCGGGCTGTATCGAAAGAAGACTGTGTCGAACCAACACTAGACTCTGGTTTTCTAATAGGTGTCTGTACTAGATTGGAGGAAGCCTGTGATCCCAGGGAAGATCTCGGTGCCGAATCATTAGAGCTCTGCACTGGCTTGACAACGGGCTGCGCCATTGGTGACATCGACACGTAATAGTACGGACAAATTGGCATATAGTTCGTCCCAGACCAATTAAGGAGCTCGTAGTTGTCTGGCTCCGACCGCTTCACCTCAGCCAGAGCAACATCGAAGAGATAACCAGGCCTAGTCCAGAAGTACAACTCGCCCAGTGTGTTCCTCCACGATTCCATCATCAATGCATGCAAATATGGATCGGGTGCCAAAAGCTGAGCATCAGGGGTAGGCGGCTGTAGCCATCTTAGATGGTCACCTCGGGCATAGAATCGAATGACCCCGTGCATGAATCCGCCATCGTTAACGGGGATGTCGATAATCTTTGAGAGGGCAGCGGCGGTCATCAGAACGGACTTTCGTGCCTCTTGGATCTTGCTTGGTGGATCAAGACAAACAGTGCAGTCGTATCCGTGTAATGCAGCTGTAGGGCGGAGGATAGTCCCAGGAGATGCCCAAGGAGGTATGGGGGTGTTCCTCCATTCAGGGTAGAAGTGATTGCACGCGAACCAATGAACAACCAGTTGGGTCATGTCGGCTTGGTGTTGTTACCACTGGGTTGAAGCACACGAGGGGATGTGGTTGATGAGAAGTATCACAGGGGAAGTCAAGATCGGATGGAAGAGATGAAGTAGATTGAAAATGCGTCTAGAAGAAGTTTCCATCTCTCTATAGAGTAGAAACTTCGATGCTGGTGGGAAACAAAGAAGGCCATCTTGTGTTATCGACGCAGTGAAGGTGAGGGTCTTCAACGCAGTGAAGGACAAAACAGACAATGACCTTATGGGCATCGATGCAAATGGACAGTTTGAGTAGTAGACAAACATGTTGCTGCTGACGATGAGGGTTAGTACTCTCCAAATCATTTTGAGAGATGGAAGGTGGGTGAACGCGGTGGTTGCATGGTAATATGTCATGTATACCTAGAATATAGTACTATCAAGTGTCATCAAGTTGGCTAGTGGCCCCTAGTACTAAACATGCAGCGTGGGCATATACTCTCTGGGCTAAGCGATAATGCGATAGTAGAAACCTCCCACACTACACAGCATAGGAAAAGCTCAAAATTGTATGAGTTGATGGACTTATAGTCCCATAATATGGGGGTAATTGGGAGAGTTTGTGTCTCAATCATTGATATAACTTGTGTCCATTGTGCAGATAATATGCTGGGTTACATATCCAGTGGATTGTGAACGAAAATATGATCAGCTACTAAGCTAGTTGACACCGATTTCACAAGCCTCCCATTGTGTGTAAGTCATAATCCGCAATTTAATCCTGATGGGAGTAATTTTTCGGAAGAAATATGATATACATATATTCTAATCACATCACAGGTCATGTATGCTTACCTATGATACATCCAGGTCAGCCTCCAGAGTACTACATGATACGTAGATACTGCAAGGTCGTCGAGATCAGACAATCCTCTGGCCTACTATATTGATCCCAGAGCTGTACAGTATGAACCTGATGGTCCGAGGAAAAAGAGATAAACACCCTGCATTCCGTTTACTATTTTCGTTACTATTGTCCTCCACCATGTTCTACTCCAATGTACAGAATGTCCACACCGGTGAGCGAACGAGCGTGTCTCACGCTATCCCACCAATACCAGAAAAGCTGAAGCGAAATCAGCGACAAGGACCTATTATTAAGTACCAAAAATATGAGGGTCTCCACTGAGTAGTATCCCCACTTGTAGCTGAAGCAAAGCCTTTCTCATTTCCAGACGAGGAGTAGTCATTGAAGAAGCAGCAAGTGCTGGAATAATTGCGACACAGTGAGTGAATAATGGCTTCGCATAGCGAATGAAGTTGCAAATCCAACTCACGGACAACATCAGATCACGCAATGGTATGATAACGACTTACCATCGCCAGACCTGATCAGTTCATGAAGAGGGTTCCGGTTCCTCAATCCTTCTATTCCCGGAACCCGTAGACCCCGCAGTGGGTCGAGATAGGAATATTTGTCTGAGATAATCCCGTGCGCGGCATCTCACGTCTCATTCATTGCTCTGAGCATAAGTTCAAGGTCCGACGAGCATTGGGCAAATCAATCAGCATGTTGGATGGAGATTGGAAGGATCCTTGATCTCAGCCAGCCCTCGATCATTAGAGTTCCACTTGCTGATCACCTTGGATGTTGTCAAAAATTGGAGATAAGAGGCAGGCAAGTGCAAGGATTGTAGTTAGTATCTGTATCTGACTTCGTCTCATCAACAATAGATTCCGATTCTTGTTTTCCTTTCTTTTTTTTTTTTTTTTTTCCATTTTCCATCCAGCCACCAGACAAACTCGGTGTGGATTCAGAGTCGGCAGACATTCGGTAGGCCGCCGCCCCTCTTCACAGGGCGACTGCAGTAAGCACGAAGAGAGAACGCTTTAAAAACCAAGGTCACCAAGAACGAATGGATTTCCTATCGGGCAACACAAACCCCGCTTGGTGGCTTTCCAGTTGCAGCGACATGCAGATTCCGCTAATGGCTTAACCTCTTCTTTTTGGCCCGAGAATCATGTTGCCGCAGTTACACCACTTATTTCTTTTTCGTTCTCGCTTTCTTTTCTTTTTTTTCTGTCTCTCTCGTACACTTCTTACTGTACGAGTTCTTGGGTGCTCCACTGGTTCTCTTTTAGTGACTAATGATGGATAGAATTGAATGGTTAAGGAACTTCCGATCGGGGTAACAGACGGAACATCATACTTGGCGGGAAGGTCTCACTGCTGGCAATGTCTTAGTTCTTGGTGGTGGTGGTAGTAAATGATGGTGGTAGTGAGGGAGATACGACATCCAGTCAGATGACCGTTCCTGGCACAGGCACACGAACCACATCAGAACCAGTAGTAGTAGTAGAAATCATAACCCACGGGCACCAAGCAGAAGGAACAACAACAATATCAACAACGAAAGCGACCAGACAAGTTAGTGCGGAGTACCCTGTACCGATGTCCCCCCTTTCAAGGTAGTATTTCTCTTTATCCCCCCCTACCGTGCAGCTTGCAGGTAAAAACAAAAAAACAAACACAATGTATCGTTAAACGGCTTATTATGCCAGGACAGATCAGAGGGTCACTCGGTGTTTCAGGTATATCCCGGTTACAATGCTTGCGAGAACATGCAGTAGGTCGACACTTAAATGCAGAGTGATGTGTCCTGCTTAGCTCGATCAACTAGCGGTACTAGTGAAGAATGGGAAGTTCAGGCATTAAGGCCCTACCATTTCTATAAACAAATAAATTAATTTCTCTAGTTATAGGAAGGAGAAGGGGATCTCAATCTCGGCCGCAGAAACCAAAATGGCGGGCGGGCCGGGAAATTTCATTTTCCTGTGACCAATCATGGATCTTATCGTCTATCCTGGTGAGGGATAATTGTTATGGTGGTTCTTTATCCCTTGCCTTCATTTTTGACTCTCTACTTTGTTGTTCTTTTTGAGGGGCGCCATTTGGTGATAAGCCGGTAAGTACTTAGTATGCGCCCGAATGATAATGCGGGATTTAGCTGGAGGTCTCAAGGGGGACGAGGGAGATTGATTGGCTTGGTCGGTTCCTACCTTTTTGAGGAGGTTCGGATATAAAGCCCAGGCTGACTAGTTACTACCGTCTCACTAGTTAGTAGTCATATAGGTGTAGCGATACTACAATACTATATTATCTAGCCCCTGGATGGTTGCGACCGGACCCAAAGAGGGTAAGCTGGTGAAGTACGGAGTCCGGAGTAATTGCTCCTAGTTTCTGCCTAAAAGTACGATGTCTGAACCCCAAGATAACACCAGGGGAAGGAAGATCTGGGTTGAGAATGAGGCGCCGTTTCCGACCGATGACTGTCCGAAGGAGCCATGTCCGCAATGATGAACTCTTACTATTCCTGACTAGCTTGATACTATGGAGTACTACTCTGTAATACTAGCAGTCTAGGTGTAAAGGCCACCTGACATGTTTGCGTGCGAGGGATCCATGGCATGGCTAGACTACAGTAGACTACTAGACGGTTGCTTCGGTGCTGCCCACTAGTGACTTACTACTGTATGTACTCCACACTTTGGTTTCCCCGGATATAAGGGATTCGCCGTTTGAGGCGGGATTGGAACATTCAAGCGCGCTTTGCTCGTGCTAGGTTGATAGTCCCTAGCAATTGGCCCATAGCCACCAATAGCGTAATAGAGAGTGTTTATTTGGTGAATCAGATGGTTCAACGTCTCACCTAGGTGAGTATGTTGGGTCTTATAGCTAATGTCTTGCAGACACTCAACCACTGCAGTCATCAAGAAAGAATCCGTTGGTAGGAAGCTCGTCCATCATCTCCATGGAGGAGTCAGCATCTACCACTCCGTTTGCGTCGTAGCTACAAAAATGTCCGTGCCAGGTTACTCCCCAGGTTTCAAGGCTCCTGGGCTATATATTAGAGAGGACCGTGCGGTTGGGCCATCCAATGGCAGGAACCTTGTCAGGATATCTGGCTTTTTGGACCTGGATCTCTCAACTCCGCATTTTTGCTGTCCCCGCTATTGAGATACACGTCAACGTGAGCTAGTTAAATGCGCCACTGATTTAACACAACGGTCGACCATGACGCCGCTTGGGGTAACTGACAGCCGTTGACATGGGACGGAGTGGTGCAAATAAGCATTAGGCAAACCAATGGTCAGGCACCCCGCGTAGGTTGGTCGGTCGGTTCGATGGCGTTCAGGCCAGCCATTGCAATCCCTTAACAAGTTTGTATTCTATTATCATTAGCTAATTAATTGGTGGCATCATGATGGGTCTATGACATGCGTTCCTTTCGGCCTTTGCTCGGATGTTCGGATAAGCATTCCAGCATCCAGGGATAACAAACAACTATAGTACTATCAGTGTTAGTAGCATAACGGCACAGTATATGACCCAGCTTTCGAAAGTTCGGCATTCGTATGAACCTCGTTCCGACTGAATGATAGTCGGGTTAGAACGGTGGAACCGCGGTTGACGTCCGATGCTACGGAGGACACTCTCCGCACCGTATGATGTTCGTCTGGTTAATGTATAGTAGTGTGTATAATTCGGACCCAAAGATTTCCACTTTTTTTTTTCTTTTCGTACTTTGCAATTCGATGAGCATTCAGGCAACATGCTATCGAGTCAATGCATAATTTCTCAAAATTGCCTTCCCACTTTAAGTATCTTTTTCTCGCCGAGGTACGGAGTACTCTGCGATAGTGGATCCTGGAGAAATTGCATTGAGAAGAGGAGCTGAAATTGATGCTTCCTGACTCGCTGACTCGTCAAATTCAAACTTGGCCCAGGATCCATGGTTTATGCAGTGGAAGGGAAACCACGCGAATGAGAATCGCCCGTGCTTGCCAACTGCGGAATCGGAACATACTACTACTATTGTGAATTAACGAACTGATCTGATTACGGCAGAACGTTCCCTCTTCCTTCGCCTCTGCAAAATGGAAGAATGGATGTTACTAGAAGCAACTCCTCCCGTACACTGGTACGCCAACCATGATTTAGACTGCAGGATAGGAGATGATATGCGCCCGCCGGAGCCCGTCTGTCAAGTTAGCATGGAAGTGACGCGGTTGGAAGGCAAAGCCCCGAATAAGATGTTGAGATGGCGACGTTGCTTGTCGATCACGCGGGAACTCCTTACAGGGGATCTGCAATGGCACTAAACCGGGGATAGACGATAGATGGAGGATATATCCACTTCCTGGGAAACTTGCAGCTCAGGCCCCGTCTTTCTCGCGACGACCGTTGAAAATCAATGCCAGTCAAGCGATGGCAGTTGCCTTTTTGTTTTTGAAACAGTCAGACAGGAAATTGTAGATGATCTTGACAAGCTGGTAGCGAAGGGGCGGAATGTGGATGACAATTTGTGCCTTAGTACTTAGTAATGGTGGGCCTTTCCGCTAAGTACAATCTCCGCATGCACCACCACCGAGTCAAACCGCGCCCGCGACTTATCAGCCGGCTTGATGTACCGTCCTCATCATCCGTCCATCTAGATAACCATTTGGGCCTGTGTGGTTTTGGGCCGTAGCTTACACACCCAACACGTGCGATCAGACATTGACCCAACCTAATGGAAACTGTATGTAGGCGGTCACTCTCTGAGTGAGACCAGTCAGGCAGGGTTGCTCACCGACAGTCGCCAGTAGCTTGGAATACGGCGGATGGGATCCCTTGTGGCTAAGCTATTGAATCTTTTGCGCTCTCCTCGCTTCGCCATCTTTACGTGTAGAAAATTTTCATAGTTTCAGCTTGCATGCTTATTGATTATATACAAAGTATAAGTACGCTAAGCCCGCGATTGTCGTGGTGTTTTGGAGGGTAGGCACTGCCGAAATATATGCAACTAGGATTCGAGTGCATTGACCGATTCCAGAACCCCCCGAAGAATATAGCGCATACTTACCGACCTGCGGCGTCAATATTCTGTAGTACTAGTGAGAAGTATAGTAGAAGAGAGCTTTTCACTTCCTCTTTTTATGTGCTAACGGGCACCGTTGCTTGACCAGGTGAATCATCCGTCGTGTTGTTTCAGTAATCTTCAGTAGTAAGCACAATCACCAAGATCCATCATCATGATGATATATCTTCAAAGCGGGGAGAAACCGCAAACCGTGTCACTGGAAGCAAACTGGTATGTCAAATACTGGGCATTGCATTGCACTGCATCAATAGTCCAAATTCTAATCTGAAGATTGACTGTACATCAGTCTCGTTTGCAATTGACCCGGCATCTCAGATCACTCAGATCCAATTCAAGTCTATTGCGCTCTCCCCGTGCACCCAACTGGGACACACGCATTCTTTCTTGGCTATAGCTTGTAGCTGACAAACAGGTGGCCATAGGGTTTGAGGATCCAGCACAACATATCCTCCGCACTGCTGTAGATGGATTCTGAATCGGTCTCAGGGATGAGAAGATGCGTTATCAGTCTCGAGTATCATCGCTGACATCATGTACACAACCGTAGTAAGAGAGTGAATAAGGTTCTCATCCATTGATTCGGGAGTCTGAACCTTCCCATGGTACACAACCGGGAGTGTGAGAGTGTGTTGTGTTGGAGGCTGCGACAAAACTCCGTGGATACCGGTCACTTCAACTTCCCGGCATTGAGGGGGAACACGGACCGTGGCTATCGATTAGGTTACTCTTGGTGGAACAATCTGAACCGCGGAATCCCTCACGGGAGGCTTCCACTGGTTGGTTAGAGATCAGCATTCCCTGAGTCGGGACATGACCAGGAGAGTTTTCCTGTCACTGGTAATGTAGGAAAATAAAAGATTAAATCATTAGTCTGATACATGTACTCCATACACGGTCCATAGAGACTATTAGTCTAGGTAGGGTTCCGAAATTGGGGATTGGCAAATCCCCCTCAATGTTTCGTCATGCTTTGTGCGTTGGGAAAAGAATCTGGGGTGGGCGATAATCCTGGCTAAGATCATTGCAGGATAATCGTCGAAAATCTTGACTCGTTTCATCAGGAGACTCGAGAAGAGACTGGAGTTTGGTAGAATCAACTTGGCAACCTTTTTGTTGTTGTTGCAGTCTTGGCATCGCGTTATCCTTGGATAAGAAGGATAATAATAATGACATTAATCGGTATTATTTGCAAACGCGATCGTCTAGTCATCCGTGGTGCCAGCGGCCGAGGTACCAATGTTAGTTACCTAGTGACTGTTACTACTACTTAAGTAGTCAAATAATACCAAAGTAACTAGTCAGTAGTACAGTGGTATAGTGTTAGCTAAGTGCTACTAGTTACTAGCTCTCTCCAGGCTGTTTCTCCGAGCTTCCGTGCTTGGGTTCAGTTCCTTGGAGGCAGACTCCATTTGGTAGTCATGGCGTGACAGCTAAGAAATTTAGCAGGCGTGTGGTCGCAAATCAGCTTCCAATTTGCTCGTCCGATTGGACTATTCAGGTTACTAGACAGTACTAATTGGTTCCAGTTGATTATGGTCTTATGCATTCAGCACGTTCTGTTGTTCTTCAGTAATTAATACTTTCTGGTATCAATTATCGATTTCTGCCGCACACCAAAGATCTGAAGAAAGCACTGCACCGAACTCCCAAAAAAGTAAAAAATAAAAAAGAAAGAAAGAAAGAAAAAAAAAAAGAAAAGAGATAAGGAGGCGGCTCTCTAGTTCTCTACTACTTATTGCGCGTACTCGGCAGTTAATCACTGATACCAACCATTACAGAGATCTGGTAATGTAAGTAGGAGGAGGTCCAGCTACTTTTTTTACTACTACGTACTCTCCGTGTCGGAGGGCCAAATCCCCCACAACGAACATCTCCTATCAAACGAGGGAAGATGGGCCGATGAGGCGAATGCAAAGACATCTTCAGTCAGCCAGACCCGCACATCGTTTATCCAAGTTCTCAAGTAGCGTCGCCTTCGATTACCTCGCAAGGATGGAGCCGGGTTTGGCCATTGTAGGGGGGGGAATGGTTGACCCGCTCCTAACGTAATATGGAGGTATTATTGGGGACGAATCGTATGTGCGGTACGATGGTTACCGAATGGCAACAACGGCCGCAGAACTACAACCCGCTAGTTTCCCAGCCTAACTTTAGTACCAGTTACCAATATGGAACCGGACTTACCGTACAGCCCCAAAGGTGTCTTAGTCTCACCCGCCTAGCTGGTCGAATCAGAGTGGTTGACTGATGCAGAAGGGGAGAAAAAGAGAAAAGAAAGAGTGGAAAGAGATTCAGGAGACGTTCGAACATTTAATCTACCTGATAATATTAGCTTCGATGATACGATAAGTGAAGGGAGGGTCACCCTCTCGAACCGAGCAAGAATGCTCGTTTACCATAATCCCCCTCATTCCTTGTCTTTCAAGAAATACTCATAATAATAATAATAATAGTATGATGGAAGATATGATTATGGCGAGTTCTCCTTGTATTTTCTGGTATGACTCGCAGCTGCAATAAGAGTCATCGTAGAATACCTCACCCCTACTTGGATGTGAGCTTTTTGAGATCAGATCAGAGTCTTCAAAAGATTTTCTTTCCTTATGCGTACGTTGCATACTACGTCCATACAATACACTTCCATCGGGTTTCCCCTCGTGGATTTTTAATCGGGCGGCCCCCCCAAATTGACCTCTTTACTTTTTCTGCTCCTTGTCGGTTCAACGAACTTAGATTGAACAAGAAAGCGAACGTGAGAAAGGCGAACAAAATAGAAAAAGAACTAAATACACATGGACGATTTTTAAGGATAATCACTGGATTGAACAAAAAGTGACTTACGAAGGAAAGAAGAAAAAAGAATAAGAAAAATTAAAAAGAAAAGTAATAAATCAAGAAATACTAACCAAAGAATCAAAAAGTAAAAAGGAAATACAGGGCACGGTTCGGGAGGGTGTGTGCCTGGCGTTCCTTCTCGCGTTCTCTGGAAAATCCCGTCCGCTTGTCTCCGCCTGTCAAGTCAGTCGGTCTCCCCTAAAGTTGAGAGCGAAAGAGAGAGTGTGTGAGAAAGTTGTAGTCGCAGCATCCCATCATTCCCTCCCCTCTCTCTCTCTCAACTCTCCCCCATTATCTTTCCCTCCTCCCTATTCTATTCCCTTTCCCCTTCTACTCCCTCCCACACCTTCAGCCCCTCTTGCTCTTCTTCCCTTTTTTTCCCTTTCCCGACCCATCCTCTCTGCTTTTCTTTTCCCATCCTTCCCGGCTCTCACCATCCCTCCCTCCTCCCCTCCCCCCCTGAGCGGCCCGTCTTCTGCTTGATTCAGAAGACAAGGTGCCTAGGATCTGGTTATCGTTTCCTTCTCGATCTCCTATTTGTTTTTGGCATTGTTCCCTTCTTGTCTCTATTCAACATTGTTTGTTAGCTCTGCTTTTTTCCTCTTCTCTTTTCTTTTCTTGTACATGGCTCGACCGCTCTAGACAGCTTCTGCCATCCCTGGAGCCTTGTGTTCCGCACGTCGTACCTCGTCGCCAGCTCTCCTCCCTCTTCGATCGCCTGATCCCGAGCCTTTCGTTTCTTTTGTCCTCGTCAGCATTCGTTTTTTACATCGACAGAACACTTTTCCTTAATTGTTGTATCAGTATAATTCGGTGGGGACATATTTCCTGCGAAACAGGTACGACCCCATTCCGCCGCTTGCCTTTGCACACCCCCCTTTCGAAACGGCAACCACATTCGCGTTGGAGAAACATCGGTCCTCGAGAGTTCAACTAGCCTTTGAACCGGCTTGTTCTTGTGCAATCCTGAACTGACAACTGTGTGTAGTACAGACTTTCCCCCTGTTGCCTTCTTACAATCTGTCTCCTTTTTCTACCCTTGTTACCTCTCCTCCAGACTTGATCGACGTTAGGCTTGGTTCATTTAGATTGGGCGCTGCGGACAGTCGACGAGCTTACCTGTCGACACATCTCTCCCCGGAGACGCTGTCAGCTACGCGTCGGATGTTATTTCGTTCCGGGTAGTGGAGGAGAACACCATGGCTGCGTTGGTACAGACAATCCCCCAGCAAAGTGGCACGGTTTCTGTGCTTCAAACCCGACCATCCTCTTCTTCGGGCACCTTCACAACTTCCTCGCAACCCGGGCAACAACAAAATCCGCGGAACTCGACGATGTCCTGGAACCCCTATAACAACAACGGCAGTTCGGGAAACTACAGAGTGGGCCACCAGGTCGTGGCCCCCTACGCCTTCACCAGCACCCCAAGCCCCTCGAATTCAACCAACATGCAAGCCCGTCAGTCACTGTCCCCTCATCTGAGGCCAGAGCATCGCACATCTTCAGCCCCTTCGGTGCCTCAGGGACCTGCAAGTCCCGCCAACGTCGGAGTCAACTCGCGTTTCGCCCATCCTGCAGCTGGTTCTGTATCCACTTCTTCCAATTCCTCCGTCCATTCCTACATGTCGAAAGACGACTCGGCGATTCCGACCAGACAAATACGTACCGATGCTCCCTTGCGCCCGCTCTCCACAGTTAACCTTCCTTCACCTTCCTCTTCGAATTTCATGAACATATCCTCACCAACTGTGGCCCGTCCGTCCCCCGACCGCTATCGTCGTGGAAACCGGCGACCGGAAAATGCTGCGGGCACCCAGCCCGCTTCCACGCAGCCTAACGGACCGGCACCTGCACGTTCTGCAACGTTAGCCACAGACGACAGTGCCCTCCACATGAGTACTCCCAGCCTTGCGGGTGTGTCTCTGGATGCCCCCCGCCGCATTGGGCATGTCCGCGTGCCCAGTGCTGATGATACTACGCGCGCAGATAAGCCTCAGACAGAGTTAGCCAAGAGGTATAGGCGCCGGAGCTGGGGAAACATTGATAACGCTGGTCTCATCAATATGCAGCTACACTTGCCCACATCATCGCCGACGCCGACAGCAGGTGGCCATGACTACTTCGATCAGAGCACGCGGCCCCGATCGGCACAGTCTCATAAAGAAGTCCAGGGAAGCATTCCGTCCGCCCATTCTTCGACTTCATCTGTACGTGATGCAGGACACAGCGAATCTGCATCATCCTCCAGTAAGAGCGGTCCCAAGACCGATGACAGCAAGCGACCGAACAAACCCTCACCGCTGTCTCAGCCGGTCGAGGTTGACTCTAAGCCCCCGACCCCCAAAGCATCCCAGCCTTCCACAACGCCAAACCCTGCTCCCACGGAGAGTCTCGCTTCCCAGCGTCTTGCCGAAATAACAAAGGGCGACCCTAAGCGACCAGGGAAATCCAGGCTGAGGAGGGCCTTTTCGTTCGGTAGCGCATCAGAGCTCCTCAAAGCTTCCTCGCAAAACAAAAGGGAAGCGATGGCTGCGGAGAGGGCTCGCAGGGAATTGCTGCAAGAGGAACTGGGTCCAGAACAGGCGGCCATAGCCGAACAACAGGAAGCGAGCGGCCTGGGCGAGAGCATTTACTCCTCACATCACCAAGGTCGTATATTCAACAGCTCCACCGACAACCTTTCCGTTTCATCGACAGCCTCCTCCGCCTCTATTATGCTACGCAAGATGGGCAAGGGAATGAAACGATCGACGCGATCATTGGTGGGGCTTTTCCGCCCGAAATCGGTGGTGAGCACATCTTCGACCGATGGTGTAATGATTGAGCCCATGGCACCCCAGCTGTCCGTGGTCAACATTGAAGCGGAGAGGAAAAGCACAGCCGTCACCTCAGACTCGCAAGACCATTCTCTTGGTAACTCGTTGTTCTCTAAGGTGGAAACCGATGCAGCGAACGCCGTGACCCATGAAGATGGTGCCCTGGACAAGTCGCGTAAAAGCATTGTCGGAGGAGACAGGGAGCGAGCGGAGGTTCTGGCAGCTGTGAGGAAGGGCATACTGAAGAGTACGTCTGGGTTACCATGATATGATCCTTACTTGTGATATGTCTCGTACTAACGTCCCATATAGAGACCTACTCGGACCCGGCTAACCAGACATATGTGCTCAAATCGTCTGAAAACATGAACGGCAATGACTCGCCGCATTCTAGCGTTCCCAGCACTCCTGAAGACCAGACTCGGTCAGGCAATCGGCGAACCGACGCGGTTAAAATTGCTGGCGAGGATGATTACCTCTCAGAAGGGCGGTTCCAGACCTCTGAATCAAAGAGCGCGCCTATTACCCCACAAGCTGTGATGCCGAAAAGTCTGGTGTTCAGTCCCCGGATCCAGTTCCACGAGACATGGCCGAGTGGGGAGTACGATCGACGTGGTGACATCGCCACGTGCAACCGGTTGACTCCCCTTCTTGCCCAACAAATCAAGGAGGAGCTGAACAATTTCAAAATGGTAAGGAACTCGTCCCTAATCGCCCCCTTTCTAAGTGAAGTCGATCGAGTGCTAACTATGCCGCAGGAGATGGAGGTCCACGAGACGTCAAAAATCTATACTCACTTTCTCTGAGCCGCTGCATTTCGAATGGCGTTCTTATTGCGTGTCTTGTGTTATTTACCCTTAGGAGGAGTGTTGGATCTATCAACGGCATGGTATTGAGCCTTGGTGGCTTCTAGACCTGTTTCCTTTTCGCTAGAGAGTCTTTTGGTTTCCGTCTTCAGTCCCATGCTGACTCGGTGTCTAATTGTCCGTCGAGTGTATGGACGTGACCGGGTCGCCCCTTTGTTGTGTTTTTTTTTTTTTGCTATGCGTTCTGGGAGTTATGGCGACAGCAACATTCAGGTCTTGGTCTTGTGTCGTGTTCTTTCGTTATTCTGCGCATGGAGATTTATGGGGATTCTACTACAGCAAATGAAGAATAGTGGATCGGCTAAGGGAGGCATCGCCTATGACCCGGTTCCGGATCATTTGGCTTCGATCTACGTCGCACCCAGGATTTGGGCACCGATTTACTTTTTGCGCTTCCTTTCTCCCTCGGCGGCCTGTCACAGCTCGTGCTTTTCGCTTCCTCTTTAATCGTCTTCCTTTCTCCCTCGAGCCCCGATTCCTGGCCGATCATTGCATGCAAGCCACACCGTCTCTTTGAAGTCTCGTTTTGTTCTGCGAGCGTGAAAATTGGGCAGCATCTCTTTGCACATTGTCTCATAGTGTTCATTGTGAAACGTTCTTTTGCTGTTTTCTATTTCCTGCAAGCATCGATCCTTTTTATCGACGTGTTGTCCGTGTACAGCTTTCTGAGACCGGTACACAAGTGAATGTCTCGCAGCATCATCATCATCATCATCCATCATCCAAGCATTGACTGGCAATATCAATGCAATTTTCTTCTTCTCCGCCCTATCTTACGCAATGCTTCCTTGGGATTACATATAGCTGGATTCTAGTTTTGAGGGTGGTTGTCTGGCAAGTCAGCAGACATCGGTCGTAGGTCGTAGAAGTGTATCCCGATGAATTCGAAACCGCGTAGCCCTCGAGCTTCTGAACAATTCCATTATGATCTGGCTCTGTCAAACATAGGGAGAGGGATGGAGGCAGACAGTGTAATTCTGCTTCAGACCATAGCCACCGTATTGCTTATTCAAAGAATGAAGTAAAAGGAAGAAAGAAAGAAAGAAAGAAAGAAAAAAGTAAAACCAGAAGGAGATGACAGCGACAGCCACTAAGTAAATAAATAAATAAGGCCTCCAGGCAAGAGAAGGAAGGAATGAAGGGTAGGTAACTAATTAACTAACTAACCCCCACGCTTTCATCTACAATGGAAAGCGTATGAGTGGATGAACATGCAAAACCCGGCCCCGATCCCGATAGTACCACGCGAGAGATCCCGAGGGTAAATAAAAGCCAATGAGACGAGAATGAATAATCGGGAAGAAGGAAAGAAAAGAAAAAACTGAAAAAAAGAAGACAGAAAAAGGAAAAGGAAAAAGAAAAGTCTCTGCGGCATCAGCTGCCACATGTTGTTGCCGGGGTTCAGGTTAGTTAGTTAGGGGGAAAACACATTCTTGGCAAATCGAGGATTTTGCCGAGGGGTGGACCTGGGGATTATACCTTGCCTGCTTAGTTGGGTGGTACTTTGCTTGGCTATTCGGGTGGAATCTTAGTTTTGAAGAGGTGATTATGTGCGGAGTAGTATAGTAGCTATTCGGTTTCGATGGGTTGGATATGGGAGGAGTAGTAGGTATTCGGGTGAAAAGTAGATGGATGTAGACTCGGCTGCTAGTAGTAGATAGACTTGTTATGGGATCCCGATGGATGGATGGTGGATGGATCAGGTACATTACGAAGTAAGGTACTGCTTGGTTGTTCCAACCGGGTAGTTACTTTCATGAACCATGGACAGGCTGGCTACTGCTTACTTTCATGGCCTGATCTCTCTTTCCGTGTGTGTAGGTGGCGTTGAGAATGAATTTTCTCCATTATTTTCCTCCTTCGGGGGCGGGGGAGCAGACGGGGGGCCGAATAGATGATCTAGCCGGCATGTGCGATATATGCCCGTGTCGCTAAGCCAGCAAGGAAGTAATCCCTCTTTCCCGATGGCCATGGCCTCTTCTCCTCTCTCTTGTTGAATGTCGGGTCCATCCGCCGGTAAACTCTTCAACCTACCATTGATGACGAAGATGTTTTTTTGCTGACTGACCTGATGATCAATCAAACCAGCGGTGACTCTCGTGCGTGAAGGAAGGGGAAAGAGGGGGTGGTGGTAGTGGTATTCCCGTATGACCAATTAATATCCACCGTGGTGGAGTTGCATCCATCCATCAGGAAGTACGGAGTACATGATTGATGATTGATCCTTTGGGAAAAGACCGGTTGAAGCCAGAGCCGGGGTTGAGAGGGTAGGGATCTTCCGCCTGGGGTCGACACCGTAAGAGCGAGCTTTTTTTGTTTTTTTTTCGGGCCGGTGTTCCTTGGCACCGACCAAGTTGGTTTAAGTTTTTCTCGGGGAATTGGATCGGTCTGGGGTTGAGGATTGCGGGATGGTTGTGGATGACTGTATGTGCCTTGCAGTTTTTCTTGTTACTCAAAATAAAAAGGTAGACGTTTTGAGTTAAAATTGAAGAGAATTCATTTGTTTGCAAAGAGTAGGAATTAGATCTTACCCGATGGATAAATGTATCTTTTCTTTTCTCGGGGAATTTAGATGAAGAAGAGATGTAGAGGTGTGTCTTGTGGAGTGAAGAGAAAGAGAAAAGTGGAGAGCAGGAAGAGGACCCTCGCTCGGGAACCCCCACGGAATACTGCTGATGGCCTCCCACGCTCTTAGTTCTCTTCCCTCTCTCTCTCTCTCTCTCTCTCTCTCTCTGTCTACTCCATACTACAGCAACAACATCATCATCATCATCATCATCTTCTTCTTCTTATTTCACCCCCACGCCAGTCGGCCCTCTCCACAAATGGCATCCCACCAGTCCCGACGGTTTCCCCTAATGATCCTGATCTCATCTCCAGACTCTCTCCCCGCTTCCGTCTTCCCCATTGGCGGGGTTGGCTGTTTCTAGTCTTCTACCATGTCTTCATTCCCGATCCCCATTGCCATTGCGGCTTCTCTTCCCCGTCTGTCTCCCCATCCTTCGGGAACCTCGTCGGGTCGTCATCGCTCGGTTCTCTACTCTCTGACCACATCAAAAAGGTCCCCTGGTCCCGACTGCAGCTGGCACCATGGTCCCGTGGTTTACTCTACTCCTCCTCCCTTTCTCCCTCTCCTCTTCCTAATCTTTCCTATCTCTTGATCCCCTTGCCCTCCCCTTACTTGAACCGTTTCCACCTCCCTCTCCTGTTGATCGATTTTGTTTTTCTTCTCACGTTGTCATTGTCTTTGTTTCCTTCCTGTTGCCTCATAGAAGGCCAGTGTCAGACCATCGGAGACAATCATGTCCCCCAGAACTTCTCATGATGTCGAACGGGACTTCGACAAGAGCCATGTCGACAACGTCGAGATCGTGACCGATGGGGTGGCCAATGCCGACAAACCCAACCCCAAGAAAGAGGCCCCGGCCTATGTGGCCAGTCTCTCTCCCGAGGAGCGTGAGAGAGCCGAGAAGGCCCTGGTCCGCAAGATTGACCTGCGTCTTCTGCCCATGATCATCATCATGTACATCCTTAACTATCTGGACCGGAATAATATTGTAAGTGGCATGCTTGAATTTGTCGCTATACGCAATCCTGTGCTCACTATTCTGGTCGCTACCAGGCTGCTGCCAAACTCGCTGGTCTCGTCACCGACTTGAACTTGCAGGGCGTGGAATACCAGACCTGTGTCAGTATCCTGTTCGTGGGTTATCTGTTGATGCAAAGTAGGTGCAGACCTCTATTGGCAGAGTAGCAAATACTAACAGTACCAGTTCCCTCCAATTTGCTCCTGAACAAGTTCGGAAAGCCTGCCCTCTACCTTCCGGGTGCTATGATGCTATGGGGTATTATCTCTACGTGCACGGCGGGAGCTCAGAACTATGCCGGCTTGGTTGTAGTTCGCTTCTTCCTCGGTTTCGTTGAAGCTGCTTACTTCGTACGTCTGCCTAGACGGAAATAATATATTTCAGAGCGCCTTACTGACTTCTATTCTCCCTTCCAGCCTGGCTGTCTTTACTTCCTGAGTGCCTGGTACACTCGCAAGGAACTCGGCTTCCGCACTGCAGCTCTCTACTCGGGTTCCCTGATTTCAGGAGCCTTCTCTGGACTTATTGCCGCTGGTATCACTGAGAACATGGACTACAAGATGGGTCTTCGTGCTTGGTTAGTTCCAAAATAAAGACATAAGACGTGCAAATCGCTGACTTGAGAGCAACAGGCGCTGGCTTTTCATCATCGAGGGTGCAATCACCATCGTTGTTGCCGCCATCTCCATCTTCATTCTGCCCAACTTCCCCAGAACCACCAGCTGGCTCAGCGAAGAAGAGAAGCAGCTTGCCGCTTGGCGGCTGGAGGAAGACATTGGTGAGGACGACTGGGTGGATAGTGAACAACAAACCTTCCTCCACGGTGTGCAATTGGCCTTTACCGATATCAAGACCTGGATTCTTGTAAGTGCCCATTTAGAGAGACACTGCCATTCACCCAGCTTACACACGTAGATGCTGCTCATCTTGTGCATTGTCTCTTCCGCCTCAGTCACAAACTTCTTCCCCACCGTCGTCAAGACCCTCAACTACGGCAACATCGAGACGCTTCTGCTCACCGCTCCCCCATACGTTCTGGCTGTCATCTGTGCCTTTGCCAATGCCTGGCATGCCGATCGCACTGGCGAGCGCTACTTCCACATCACCCTTCCCCTATACATCTCCGTCGCGGCTTTCATCCTTGCTGCCACCACCACCAGCATCGCTCCCCGCTATGTCTCGATGATGCTGATGGTCCCATCCCTGTACACCGGCTACGTGGTAGCCCTGGGTTGGATCTCCAGCACTCTCCCTCGTCCGGCGTCGAAGCGTGCCGCAGCTCTGGCAGGTATCAACTGCGTCAGTAATGCCAGTAGTATCTATGCCAGTTACATGTACCCGGACAGTGATGCGCCACGATTCGGTAAGTACCGTCAACCGATTTACTATCCTATGAAATCAAGACACTAACTGTAATACTAGTCACTGCCATGACCGTCAACTGTGTCACCGCCTTCGTGGCCATTCTGTCCGCAACTGCCCTCCGCTTCATCCTCGTCCGGCTGAACAAGAAGCTCGATCGGGGCGAGGGCCTGGGCGATGGCGGAGGTGTCCCTGGCCAAGCCAGCTCCAGGGGCTTCCGTTTCTTGGTTTAGAATTAGATTGTTTTGTTACGACTTCGGATTGTTATGGGCTGCTTTATATACCCCGAGCGGGTTATGGTTATGGTTTTGGTAAATATTTGCACACAGCATTTCTATCAGATTTTGGGTCATCTAGTTGGCTGGCTAGTATCATGACGAGTATGCACGATGCATGATGCATTATGATGTGTTATTTTACCTATTTATTATTGGGTATTGAATGAAGACATGATCTGAATACAAAATGTGATTTTAACTACGACATACCCCCAAATACATCAATTAAGACCTATTATCTTATTACCAGAAACTCTCAAAACCCCTCAATCAGCCCAAGACTACTTGAATAAAGACATGATCTGAAAACTAAATGTGATTTGAACTACGACATACCAGGAACCCCAAACACCTTTCCCATATCCCACCAGAACCCTCAAGACCCCTCGATCTAAACTCCAAAGCTTACATGAAAATAAAGACACAATATGATACAAATCATGAAATTGAACTAAAACAACACACAACAAAAACCTCAATAACCCCTTTTTCTACCTACACCACACTAAACCTCTCTCTCTCTCTCTACATCGCTCAAGCAAACTTCAACCTCTCCACACTCCACCCCGGTCTCAACCCCGCAGTCTCCAACCCAGCCACATCCAACGAACTATCCGCCACATAATTCACCTTCCAATCGACCGTAATCTCCGCCCCATCCTCCGTCTGCGCCCACACCGCAACCCCAATCGTATTCTCCCCACTATAATCCAACACCCCCACGGGAACCGGGAACACCACCTGGTTGCCAATATACGGATTAAACCGTCCGTATTGGTATCCGTTCACGAATAACTGCGCGCGGTACGCATTCGGTGCGTTGTCTGGTGTGCCCAGTACGAATGAGATGGAGACGTCTAGGCCTCGTGGGATGTTCAATGGGATGGTGGCGCGGAAGAATTTCACTGTTGCGCCTGTGAAGGATAGACTTGATGATGATGATGATGATGATACACTGGGCCAGGTGCTGTCGTCGAACCCGGGCAGATGCCATCCGACGCGCTCTGCGTAGAGCCCGTCTTCGTTCCAGGCCCCGCGGACCGGGTCGAGGTTGGATTCGCCGCCGGCGGTGCCGGCGAGGCGCCAGTGGGTGAATTCGGGGGAAGTGGTGTTGTCGGTGGAGGAGGGGAGGAGGCGTGCTTCGAGGATGCCGCGTGGGTTGAGGGCGCCGGTGGTTTCGTCGTGGCCGGTGTCGTCGTGGATTATTAGGAGGGTGTTTTGGGTGGCTTGGTGGGTGATGTTGGTTGGGAAGACGAAGGTTTGGTTGGCTTGTTCGATGGAGGCGTTGCCCAGGTAGGAGCCTAGGAAGTGGCCGTTTAGGTAGGCGGAGAAACCGCTGGTTTTTTGTTAGATGGGGGTGGTTGTTTGTAGGTGGAGGGAGAAAGGGGAAGGAAGGGCTTACAATGCGCTGCCTCCTTGGACGTTCAAGAAGACTCCGCTGGCGGTGCCGTTGAAGTAGCCGCGCCAGAGACGGACGCCGTTGTGGAAGCCTAGGGTGGAAGTATATTAGGTTAGTTTGTTAGGTATAGAGGAAGAGGGTAGACGTACCGTATTCGTCAGCGTAGAGGACGGGCAGTGTGGCGGGTTTGCTGGGGTTGGCGGTTGTCATGTGGTTTGCATCTGGGATAGAGGTTAGTATCGGGTGAAGGAGTTGAAGTGACGAATGTACTGACCAACCCACGCCGGACCGGAGGCATCGTATGTCGGAAGTCGCTCCGGCAGGCTGTCGTTGACTTTCCAGGAAGTGAAAGCTGGCAGTTGAATAGATACAGGCGCAGCGATAGTGGCCTTGAGGCTACCGTAGGAGGACTTGGATGTCTTTAGTTGCTTGCCGTTCCATGTGACGGTTTTGACATCCTTAGGCGCGAAGATTTCCACAGCTGTTTCGTTGATGGAGTCGCCCTTGATTGCAAGAGTTGATTTCTCCAGACTAGCGGAGCGAACAAGATATGGGCCTTGGATGAGAACTACTCGTGGGTTAGATCGTTGCTCTGGATATCAAGGAGTCTGTTTTGTTTTCTTACCCGCTTCGTCCTCCGGAACAAGAGGGTCCTCTGTTAGAGCAGGGGCCCAGAACTCGTATGCTGCGGTCCTGTCTAGTAGGATCACCCGAATGTCGTTGTCGATCTGAACGACACTCATTCCCTGGGCCTGAGTAAATCCGACGACAAGGTTACCTCCTTGTTGGTGGAAGTTGATCGCTGAGCAGTCTTGACACTTTGACACAACAGACCCGGATTTTGCGCCCCTCACTGCGAATTCTCCAGACTCGCCTGTCGGAACCCAAAGGACGAGGGTGGGCTTCTTGTCCAAAACGGCGTAAGTGAGGACTTCCGCAGTAGAATACAGAAGGGTCTCCGACCCGAAGGTGAAATCGGTAACAATAATCTTAGACTGATGGCCATCGAGACGGATTGAGCCTCCAAGTCTGGGAACGATGAGGTTGCCTGCGGATGTGTTGACGCGCAGGCTGAACGCCTCGTTTGTGCCGACAGTTGAGTCCTCGTGAAGCGTGACGTAGAATCCAGCGTTGGTTGTAGGGTTCCGCAGTTCGTATGCTTTGACAGCAGTGTTGTTGGTGTATTGCGTTCCGTTACCGATGAGGTCGGTCATTGTCAGATCTCGTGCACTGCGCGTAAACAATGAGAGCAGCTTAGTCTCATAGTACTTGGACGAGATGGAGCGGTCCTCAGAAATAGGGGAGGAATAGTCGTAGCTGGTGGCTGTGACAGGTGCAGCAATTGCTCCCCAGTTCGTTCCTCCATACAACATGTAAAGACTCATGGCTGTGACTCTCTGGGCGATGTTCCACCGGTAGAATAAATTGACAAAGTCCACTCCGGTATCGTCGCCGCAGCCACCCTCGGGCCCAGCCCAGGGGTTGTATGAGCCGCCCTGGAACTCAGGCATGAACGACGGCATTGTCGGCGAAAAGTCGAGGAAATAGTCATAGTATTCTACAACCTGGTAGGCTACATACTCGCCATTGGTGGATGTACACTGGCTGACATCGCAAGTCCAGCACTTGGAAAGTCAGTTAAGTCAAGTTTCAATCGCGACCAACCACTTACCGAAGGATAGGAGTCCAAGCCCACGACATCGACATTGCCTCCAGCGTTGGACCAGTCGCGACTCCAAGCCATGGCATTCATATTGGGATCATTTGCAGTAAATGGCACAAGAATACCGTTTTCACGAGCGCTGCTTTCAAGAAGCTCCATGTAGGCGATGGCTGTCTCGTTAGGAACCCTCTCGCTGGGATCACTGAGCCATTGATCGCCATACTCGTTCTCGATTTGGTAGCAGAACGTATTTTGGCCATTCGTAACCTGGTAGCGACTGGTGATCTCGGTCATCTTCTCAAAGTATGGCTTCCATGCTTCTGTGTATCGTGAATCGTTGTTGCGCAACGTTCCATAGTCGCCAGTCGTCAGCCACAGAGGAAAGCCCCCCGCACTGGCTTCTGCATTTATGTAGGGACCCGGGCGGACGATAATATACATCCCAAGCTCCTTTGCGAGTTCGAAGATTGGTGTGATGTCGCGGGCACCGGTGGAGAAGTCGACCGTTTGATTATTCGGGGCATGCCACGCCCAGCTCGAGTAGATTGAAAAAGTCGTAAAGCCTGCAGCTTTGATCTTCTCAAGGATATCCCTCCATAGACCAGGTACTGGGATGCGCCAGTAATGGAATTCACCAGAGAAGACGAATATCCTCTCACCATGGACCTTGAAACTGTAATGATCCCACTGGATGTCTGTGGTCAGACCGTCATCGTAAAGCGGCCATCCAGTTTCCGTCTGGTTCTGGGCAGCGGCCAGAAGACCTGTACTGGAGAGTAAAAGAGCGCATAACTTGGTTATCCGCGTCATGGCTGCTCCTTGAACTGACCTGATGGAGGATAAGGAATGCGTGCCTGTAAGGATTACCCATTTTTGACACTCCGGGCCAGGAGGTCCAATTTATAGCCCGCCTTCAACTGAGGAAAAACGTTTAACATCTCGTCTCCCATGACTCCAGGCCCCGCCATTTAGCTAAATTAGTGGCGTAGAACCCATGAGCCCTGGTTTAATTCCGAAAGTCTCTCTTGAAAGCGTAAGCGTAACTCCGAATGACACTATCCACAACTGGCTCTGTGATGAAATCAACGACTGCCAAGCGAACTCATAATACTCGTTAATTTGAATAGTACTAGGCTACCGTTCGTTCAAGAGGACATGGAGGCCAAAGAACCAATGATTAAACGGTGCCGATAGTGCCAACTTAATGAGACCGGGACAGGGTTCGGGGTGGAGTACACCCAGGGACCAAAACCATTGTAGATTCAAGCTTGCGCTGCACAAGTCCGGCGGAGGTGTCAGCCAATGTGGGGTGGAACTAGTCTGTGGGGAAACCAGGCCGGGTTTTTCCTCCATTCAGAGGGATTGTCGGGGTGCAATTTTCCTGTGGGGGAATCGGATGGCTTGATCGATGCCTGTCTGACGCAGAGATGCTGTGCCGAGGTAAGCAACACCAGTTAGCCTGACCAGAAACCCCAAGGACAGAGCTGTCAACGTACTTCCAGGTTCAAAGGGAAAGCTAGATAGTCTTTCAATAAATGAGGTCATCCGTTGATGAAACAGGTAGTATTATAGGGAATGTGATGAATCTCGAGATGGAGATGATGACGGGGGAGTGCAGGATTCCAGCCCACAGTAAGAGAGCCCAGCGCGCACATGACCGCGACGCCACCACCAGATGAGCTGCATTGTTACGAGATCATAATTTGAGATCTAAATAAGATAATATGATTGCCCAATTCCAAACGATTTCTTTGACTAAATTACAAAAACTTTTCCAATTCCATCCTGACACCTAAACCAACAGCCTCCATGTCCAACGGTGGATGAGGTTCCAAAAAGAAGTATGTACACACACAGTAGTAGGGATCTATCACAAGATAAACGGGGAATGATTATGAACAGCAGGGGTGAAACAGGGAAGACAATAATCCAAGAGAAGCTGTCCAAGAGAACCAAAGTACATTAAGAAACCGTATGTAACCGGGCCCGTGGATAGGCTGCTAGCCTGACGGCGACCACTCCAGATACCGTGGGCCATCAGACCGGAACCAACCCGGGCCCGGCGGGGGGAAACCGCGGGTCCTGCCTCTGCAGGATGGTCGATGAATCCCGAGGGAAACCGACCGACGTATCGTACATCCCCGAACCGCCATGATGGAAGGCCGATTTCGCGATTCGGGCCGAGGCGACAGGCTATGTCGCCTTGAGTTGATCTTCGTAAATATAGTTTTATCCTTCTGTACTGATTCCGGGTTCCAGACAAGTCACCCATAACCAGCGCCGCCGGAAATTTAGGCCGAGCGATCCAAAACCTCGTAAGGGTTGGAAGCTTTGGTGTCCACGACAATGGTCGAGCTCTGAAGCTCTTCCTTGGTCGCCTTCTTGGCACCCTTCTTGCTGCTGACGGTCGAGAAACCCGAGTCGGAGTCAGCATCACTGCCCGCGACACGCGTCTTCTGCTTGGCAGCAGTTGCACGGGTGCGAATGGGAGAGTTCTCGGCAGGCTTCTGCTGGTTCTTCTGTGCCCGGAGGGCCTGGATCTTGTTCACAGCCTCGTCTTCGGTAGCTTCACTAGTCTCTCCGTTGACCTCGACGGCCTTGCGGATCTCGCGGCTCACGCCTCTCAGAGCATCCATTCCGGCTTTCTCAGCAGCGTGCAACTGAGTCGGCTGACGGGGACCAGGCTCCTTGCGGTAGAGGTACGAGCGGACGAAGAACCGGGCAAAGAGGTAAGTCAAAGGCAGAAGGTACATCACGTTGAGCCAGATGGCGAAACCCTGGCCGCTGGTGTCCATACAGGTCACCATCGGTCCGACGTGAAGGACGCGCGCACCAGCAGCAGCTTCCGGGACACCCACGTTCTCGGCAATGCCTTCCGCGCCCGCAGCGCGGAACCCGAGCTTCTTGAGCCATGGCACAAGTCCAGCACCGGCAGTACCAGCCGGCACAGTCGGGGTGTCAACAGGAGAGGCTGGAGCGGTCTGGCCCACAGGAAGAGTGTAGCTGAAGAACAGGTAGGAAGCAGCCATGGTGGAGCCAATGATAAACTGAGTGATTTGCATGGTGGTCAAGGATCTCTTGATCACGGTGGGGACGCGAATGCGCAGGGCAGTCACAGTGTAGTAGGTGTACTGCATTAGACGGTTAGAAAATATGAGCAACAAATCGAAAACAACCCGAGAGGGACGTCACATACCATCAAAGCATGAATTCCAGAGTTGACCAAGGTGAAGATCCAGATAGGAGCTGCGACGTAACGGATACCGGCCCACATGCACATCATGGCACCGGCGTGATGGTAAGTCTGCAGGGTCGAGCTCTTCTTACCCTTGGCCAGGATGATGACAGTATCAAGGACCTCGTAGAACTTGGACAGGTAGAAAATCCAGCCGAGGAAGGCCAGACCCTCATTCCAGAGACGACCAAGATCAGAGGGGTCCGGAACACCGCCTGCGGCCAGGCTGAACTCGGGGTTGCGGAAAGTCCACTGGTCGACGGTAGAGTCGTACGTAGCCGCATTACCGTAACCACGAGGTCCATTGATCTTGCACAGCGTATCGGCGACAGCTGCGACGTAGTTGGGATCATCCCGACTGGGCCACGAGCTGCGGAACGCACGGATCATGCCCGCAAAAGTCCATGCCGAGTAAATGGCCAGGAAAACGTTGTGGAGGATGACGAACAGCTTGAAGAGACGCGTCTGACTGAATCCATAAGGCTTGTAACCCCGGCTCTTGTTGATGCGATTGACGAGGACCACGGTCACAGCGTACACACTCGCAATTGTGATCGGAACGCGCACGTCCAACAGCTGGTTGTAGAGCGTCGGGGGGATGTTGAAGGGCTGGTTCCATGTCGGCTCGGAGATCACAGGGGCGGGGACAGTGGCCGGGAGCTCGCTGGGAGGGAATTTCAAGAGGGACGAAGGAGGCAGGCCGATGCGAATGACGGCCGGGTTCGCCTCGCCGTGGACGGTGAAGTCGTACATGGTCGGGACGCGATTTCGTGCGACTTTGGGACGACCCGACGATAAGGGAAAAGATACGGATGGGAGATTGAAAGGAGAATCAGGAGGGAAAGAAGATGAGAATTGGCCGGCGACTCTTTAAGAAGAAATGGTGGGACACTTCAATTAGCCCGAGCCGAGAGTAGAAAATCACCAGGAAAATTTCCAGGCCAAGCAAGTCCACTCGGACAACTGGATACTGGAGGGGAGCGCGCGCGCAAATCCCGCTGTGAACTGGGGATAAGCAGCAATTGTAAGGCGCGACCAAAAACCTTACGCGAGCGTGGAGGAGGGGAGAGGGAGGAGGAGGATAGGCAACGGTTGGTCGAACGAACGGTGATCGCTGGTGACAAGGAGTTAAAGCAAGGCCGATGTGATTAATTCATAATTGAGGTCAGTCAATCTCCGGATTGCAGTTGGACCGTGGATCAATGAGAGTCACGATGATCGCGGCGAGTGGAGCCGCGCAGCGTTTTGTTGGGAATTCGGCCAACCTTCAAGCCTCGGCCCAACAAAGTGGTTACTGGAGAGCTCTGGCATGCTTGTGAAAGATACTGATAAAGATGATGATGATGATGGATTGGCATTGGAATTGCATGGGGGTTTGGGGGATCTTCCCCCTTGAAGGAAGTCATCCTCCATCCTATACAAGCTGACTGCATTTGTTGGAGATGATATAAGATCTTGTTTCTCCCACTCACATGATGACTGGCCCGGATTTACTGAATATTTCTCCGCCTCGACAAACAAACCGAACAAGTCACCCTCCGCAATTGATCTCAACCGCATGAAAACAAAGTAGTACAACATCTCCCATTCAGCTACAGATTGTCCCCATTGCCCCAATATACCCCCTTTTCTTATCAAAGACCTAGTACAACACACCCAGATAGGAATTGAGTTGCCTTAAAACGGCATGACATCAACCAGCGGAAGTGACAGCCATTCCACGCCAATTAAGGATTTGGTTTTGGTTTTCTCCAACAATTCGATTTCCGGCCTTCCAGAAGCAGTACAGTGGATCCCGTGACTGCACCATGACTCGTGGTGCTGACTCAGCGTCTGACATCACCCAACCATCATTGACTCGACCAATCCGGCCCTCATTGGCTAGAAGGACAAGTAGATACTGGCAAGAACTGTTCGTACCTAGTAGAAACGCAATTGCCTGGCAGGAATTGCCCTAGTAGGTACTGCTCCAGGTTTACACGAGAAGCTGCCCAGTTAGACCTTTGTCAGTAGATGAGGATTCTGAGCCGTCAGGCTCAGAACGCACATCACTCGTATTTCTCTGTGATGATCATCAAGGTCATGCCGTCAAGTCTGGAGTTCACAATCAGGGAGATGTATCGACTCCTTGGCGTATGTTCGAGCATTGGCAGCTTCTGTGGTCGTAGCTTACTGTATTCTAGAATTAGATGGCACACAGCAGTTCATTAGCGGAGAGTACATGCTCAACGGAGCGACGTCGTATTTTTCGGGTAGCATTACTAGCAAGTTTCTGGTCTATCTCCCATGTATTATTACTCATCACCCTCGAATATAGGATACATAAGCCTAGTACTACTGGATAATGACACCAGCGTGGTATGTCGGCGACTAATGTCGGAATCAAAGAAGTGCGATGTCCAATCCGATATTTTGATTCGACTACTCCCTTATGAACGCCTCCACGCGCAATACCCCGTCCGTTAATCCATAGTCCATCAAAGTACCAGTTTCCGTATTCCATATACCAAGATGCATGTATGTACAAAAGCGAGAGTGGGTATGTATGCATGCACGCACGTACGTATCTTCACATGACAAGACAAGAAAATAGACAAAGCATGGAAAGCGAATGGGTAGCACCTTGGTATATCCATCTTCCAAAACTGAATTGAAGATCGCTTGCTAATTGGAAACGAGGGGAAAGGTATCAAAAGAAAAAGTTTTATTGAGTGAAAAGGCAGTTTCAACGACGCATAGCCGGCCTTCGCTCGTCATCTTCAAATGACGATACAGACGAAACATCATCCATATCCCTAGCATGGGTATACGATCGACGCGATATCTCAGATACTGCGTCGTCGAGTGGATGATCAAAGGGCGATATTGGACGGTCAAGTCTTGCTTCGGGGGAGGGCCAGGCAGCTGGCATGGTGGGCTGGGGACTTCTCTCGGGGTTGTTGTTGTCTCTGTTGGGGACTTCTGCTGCTGCTGCAACTCCTGCTCCTGCTGCGGCAGCCGCAGCGGCGGTAGCAGCGGTATGAAAGTTGTGGTTATTCGTACTTGGTGGGCTAAAGTCGCGGGGGTGATTGTTGGTAGGGTTGATATGCTCGGGTTCTTGCGGGACAGGACGACCTGGGATGGGACCTGTGAAGGGGATGTCGTGGGAGTTTGTGGGCGCAAATTCCCATGTTGCGCCGTTTGCTGCTTGCTGTGGTCGTTGTTGTTGTGGAGGTGATCGTACTTGGCGAGGTACTGCGCCCATGCTGACTGGGGGTTGATTGTTGTTGGTCTGTGGTAAGGTTAAGCGGTTGCGTTTTTGACGCCTGCGTCTTAGGATGAAGAACAATATGGCTGCGATGATAGCTGCGCCAACGACTGCAACGGGAACCGCGATAGCGATGGTTTGGTTGTTGCTGCTAGAACTGCCGGAGCTGCTGGTACTTTTGACAGCGGTAGAGGTGGAGGTACTCGAGGAGGTTAAGGATGAATGGGTTGCAGTTGCGGTGGTAGTGGTGGGTTGTGAGCTTGACTCACTAGTGGTGATCGGAGTCCATTGCTGGGTGGTGGTCCTGGTGGTTTCTCCAGGATAATACTCTGCTGTGGTAGTGCGCTCCGATCCCCATGGTTCCTGCGTGGTGAATTCTGACTCCCCGCCAGGGTTGTAGTTAGAGCCTCCGCCTATGCCGGCCATTTTGCCAATGCTCAAATTTTGTTCTCGACTGGTTTTATCCCGCCTACGTGGTGGTGCAGAACAATGGGGGCTTTATATGTGCGTCGTGCCGGGATACAAAGGAAGGTGGGCAGTGGTGATGAATCTTAAGGAATGTAGTGACCCTACACAAGGGCGATCTTTTATTGAACAAGGTGGGATATGCCGGACTCGACTATAGCCATGATTAAACAATGGAACACCTGAGATTCATAATATGAGCATGGACCTACCACATGGGAGCCCTCAGGCTGATTCTGCAGGCTCTTGTTGAGAAAGCTTCCTATACTAATGTACGTCGGGAACACCCAGACATGCCAGTCACAGAGCAAACAAAGAGCCTATACGCGCCTATGCGTATGTGAGAAATGAGAATATACGGGGAGAAATAAAAGAAAAGCACGGATCCTGCCCGGGAAATAAAGATGGGGAAAGAAAACTACCCAACCTAACACAAAGGAAGGCTGACATGGCGCAGCAGCTCCTAGTGAAGGACTACTGAGGGTACCAAGTATAGATTCGGACGGAGGGTCGCTCACTGCCAATCAGCAGTGAAGTTGGCGGCACAGCACGAAGCGCTGCCCACCATCCAGGACTACACGCATGCATCTCGCATCCGTTAGTCAACAGAGACGAAACAACGGACAAGCCTCTCCTCCCCGAGGCTCAGTTAGTACGGAGTAACTAATTACGATAGGCGCCGACATTGACAGGTTGTTTAGTCTGGGAGGGGGGTTCCATTTAGCGCTGTCGTGGACCGGGACCGTTTATATATCTGCCCTATGAGATAACAAAGACAAGGCGCCTAGCAGGCATCCAAACAATCATTTTCTTTGGCTGTGAGGTGGGATGGTGCTCATAGGGCCGCGAATTTGGTAGCCCTGAGACGGAGTGACTTAGCTCCAATCATCGGCCCGTTAGTCTGATCGACGCATTAGTTCGTCGCGTTAAGAGACCGGAGACGTAGCAGCGTTGCGTGGCCCCGACATGGGGGCCAAAGGATCCTTGACCGTCGCAGACAGCCAGTTATACTGCGGCCTAAGAGACCCCGGGGATGATATGAGATCATTGCATACTCCGGATGACCAGCCGGTGTGTTTTTGGGACGAAAATAACTTAATTATGCAGTTGAAGTATGTAAGAAGAGTAAGCAGGAGCAATGCATGACTTGAAGCAGTTCGTAAATCCAGCGAATGAACATCACATGACCCCGGAAATTGGAGATGGCCGGATCCGGTTAGGCGCGGGGTGGAGTGCGGACCGCCCGCTAAAAAGGGACTAGTGTCACGGCACTGCCTCGCTCTTCTTATCTCTCCGGTCCCGGTCGGATCGGCGTCATTGCAACTACCTAAGTACTCCACTGAAACAACTTATTTGCTGGTTCAACGCCGCTGTTACAGATCATGAGTGGACTCAAGGGGGTAATGAAAGAGGGCTGGCACCCTAAGGGTAAAGATGGGAAGAAGGAAAGTTGGAGGAATGACTTCAAAGGCATAAATCAAGTGGTTAGTGTCTTCCCCCCCCCCGGCTCCAACTAGGCCACTAGCTGATGTGAAATTACCTCATTCTAGGCAGGATGGATGGGGAAGGGGAAGGACAACACCAACGATCGTGAAGAGCATGTTTCGGCACCTCTTTCTTCGCTCAAGGATCCAGCGTCTTTTGGACCACCGCCGAAGCATATCAAATATCATGGCGCTGCCGCTCTGCCGAATGAGACAACGCCGGATCGGAGAGGATTAGGTGCCCCGTTGCCACAAGAACAGATAGATCGTCAAAATGCTCAAATGCAAGAGCAGCAGCAACAAATGCAAATGCAGGAGGAGGCTGCTCAGAAACCAGCACCCCCACCGCTGCCATATCGTGCGAACCGGACGGGTCTGGACACCTCTAACCTTCCGCCGCCCCCAGTCAGACGCATGGGTTCTCCAGCAGATTCCATACCACCCCCCAGTTCCAGACCCAAACCCAATCTTCCGCCGCGACTTCCTTCTCGCAACAATTCGACTCCATCCCCGCACCCGCCTACCCCACCCCCAGCTTACTCTCCCCATTCTCAGACCCCTTCGCATGCCGAAGAATACATAAACCAAGGCGCTGCTTCCCGCCTTTCCCAAGCTGGTGTGTCAGTACCTGCACTTGGAATAGGAAATAACACCGGTCAATGGGGAAGAGATAGCAGTTCTCCCGGTACTGCATCCCCGGCAATTGCAGGCTCCGTCGGTCAAGCACCGGTGAACGAATTGCAATCCCGTTTCTCGCAATTGAGGACCACCTCCTCGAGCTCTCCTGCTCCTCCCCCGCCGCCAGCACGAACTTATACGAATGGCAGCACGGCCCAGTCTGTATCTAGCCCAGAGCCCAGAAGTGGCTCCTCTACAGTCAGTGAATTTCGGGAGCGACATAACGACAAGATCCAAGCGGGAAAACAGAAGCTGAATGGGCTGAACGAGAAGTACGGGATTTCCCAGCGAGTCAACAAGTTTTTTGACGATCAGAAGACTCCAAACACTCAAGCACCTCCGGTGCCACCTCATCCGAATGCAAATAGTTCGACATCCAGTGTTGACACGGATGCATTGAGTAAAAGAAAGGCCCCGCCGCCACCACCCCCTCCAAAGAAGGCGGGGATGCGTTCAACGCCTGTTGCCGGGTCAGCCCCGACGCCGCCGCCTCTTCCTTTGAACACCAAGCCCCGTTGAGCGGAGGTCTTGACTGATGTGTTAGCAGTCCGCTTGGCTCATTGATGGGTCATGTATCATTAGTATATATATCGTTGCATAGCCATGTCACACTGTATACCGTCTATTATTACTATAACTGTCCTGACATTATCGGGTGACAGAGTAAAACCCCGCCAACTACAGATTGCCAGGCTCTACGAAATGGAAATTATTTGCTTCCACCCAACATTCAGAGAAGGCCACCACCCCCTCTACCAGATCGATCGTCCAAGCACGCAGCTAAGCCATCCATCTCTTGAACAAGCACACCCCGATCATCACATTTCCGAGCGGTATCAAAGTCAATCAACGTGGCTTTCCCATCACAGATAAGAAAGTTAAACGGATTCGTATCCCCATGACAAACCCCCAGATCATGCAGCCGCCCCAATACCTCCCTGCAGCTCTCAACATCCTGAATCCCAGCATGCCGTGCATCTCTTATATTTTCAATCAGAAACCCAATCACGCGTCCACTCTCCGTTACATGACCAAGGAACACAGGCCCAATACCATGACCCGATATCCACTGATACGCCGTAGTTTCATTTTCAATGTACTGGACCTCCCAGGGAAACCGCGCGAACTTGGCGACGACAACATTATCATACTG
Organism: Aspergillus costaricaensis CBS 115574; assembly: GCF_003184835.1. Lineage (NCBI taxonomy): Eukaryota > Fungi > Ascomycota > Eurotiomycetes > Eurotiales > Aspergillaceae > Aspergillus > Aspergillus costaricensis. The sequence goes on from NW_020291803.1 coordinate 1,307,494, forward strand.
TGGACATTTGACTTTATAAATCCCCGTTCGTAGTTTCCTCTCCACCGAAAGATCCAAGTAATCGATATGAGTCTCATGCCAGATGTTCTGGACCCCCGGAAACTGGGTTAATTTAATAGATGTAAAGCGCGGTTGATTATCCTTTGCGTCTTTGGAAACTAAGCCGTCGTTCCAATCTCCAGAGGGGAAATCGGGTAAAATAGAGACTAGAGACGGACCGAAACACATATCCTCTGTGCTGTAGATTCCGGGTTCAACGGTGATGTACTTGATGGATTGGCCGTTCACTAAGAGGCGGAAGAAGCTTTGGTCGGTCTCGTCGACTTCGGCTTGGAGGAGTTCGATTTGCTGCTGATTGACCATGCTGGAAATGATGAAATATGAGTATAAGGCTAAAATGTTGTTTCTTGGTGTGGCAGTGAAAGCAAAAGTGAACTATGGTTGGATTTATCTTAAGATGGGCGGTTGTAGGAAGGCTCCGATTCGATGTACGGTGCTCGGACCTTTGTGCGTGGTTACATCGACTTTGGATCATTAGTTGGACGCTTATATACATCGCTGCCTATTAGAACAGGGGGTTCTCTTCATTTTGTAATCCTGAATATTCATCTGTAAGGGGGATATCAGTTTCAGGTTGGGCGGGCTAAGATATTAAATCACGCATATGAACAATTCGCCCCGTATTTGAAGATGACGCTCAATAGAAGCTTGGTAATAACTTCATTTCTCCAGCTACTACAATTAAGACTTTTTTATACTTGTGTAACTAAATAAAAGAGGGCCTTACCAAAGCAGTCTAGACGTATGTATGATTCTGCTGTTCTGTATCTGAAGAGCTTTCGCACCGGGTGATCTGGAAATCTTTATAGATTAATCACATTGGCGGTTGTACCAGCTGTGGATACTACTACAGACATACTACTAAGCTAGCCTAGCTGTATGGCTTTAGCGCTGGGAATACTTCTGATTATACTGGTCAACTAGGTTACTACCGTGCTCGTCTATTATAATTAGGGTTTATGCGTGTACAAAACGCGATATTCTGACAATAATAAAAGTTGACGTCGGAGAGCTCTTGGCTGATGTCGCGCAGTGAGTCTAGTAGTCCGGAGGGTGCGCTTCTATTTTCGAGGACTCCGGGTTGAGTGTGCAGGCCTGCTAATCCATGGGCAGGCAGTTGAAGAAAGTCAGTTAAACTGGGCATCGGAGGAACAACACTATGTGGATTCCACTATGGTGAAATGGAATTCCCCTGCGAGTTATCATGGGGGATTGGGAAGCTGAAGATATCGAACATGTTCCATTCGGCAGTGGAGGTGGTCCTGATGGCGGTGGTACCTCTGCTATCCCGACAGTAGCCGCAGCAGCAGCAGCAGGAGGAGGAGGAGGGTGAGCGAGAGTACTCCCATAATTGGGGTAAACAAGCTCTCGCGCACAGTCCGAACGACCATTCCCTTCTGGTGTCATTCTTGAAATATTATATGCTCGTTGGCGACGCTTCTCCCGGGCATTGGGTTCAGACTCGACAGTAATCCTTGCTGGACGGGCGCTCCGTGATGGAAGACTTCATATGCACTGCCGATTCAGACGCTGGCAGTAGCGGATAAGTATTCTATGTTCATTTGTTGAGGACACAACGGTCTATAAGACGAAACTTGCCATAATGGGGTGGATGACCGATCTTGCTTAGTCTGACTAGCATAATCGACTAGGACTAGATGAATGTGACCGGGGATTCCAACTTAAAGCCGCTTGGCACAGCTAAACACCGTGAAGTGACTGTATTGCGGACGCTGGACTCGCTCATTGATACATTGCTATATTGTTCGTCAGATTGATCGTCCCATTTTCTGAAAGAGGCATATTTTGCAAAATCTTTGGTGGAAACTATTCCTAGTAAAACAGAGATAGATATGCCATTTGATGATGCTATCTCCAAGTCTGGCCCTCATCTCATCTCACATCAGCCCGAGGAGTGGGCACTGTCCACTCTCCCCCAATGCTAGTTACGTTGGTTGAGAGTAAAAGCATCATACTCTCTTTAATACTCTTATTATTCGCGTCTGCTGTCTGTTAGAAACTTACTCTAGGTATGGGGATAACCATTCGGCATACAGACTGGATCTCTGCCTAACGAAATACTATATTACTTGAAACTGCTGCAACAGACATTGACTAAATGGACCTTACTATCACGTAGCATTCATTTATGTTGCAAGTCAATCTATACCCACAGTATGTACAAAACTAGCTTATACTATATATACATCCATCGTCTATCGACCCTTGCCAAAATCGGGCTGGTAGGCCTTGACCTTGCCCTTGGACAACTCCCTCAGAGCCATGGTGGCATACTGGCTCGAACCAAGCTGGAACTTGAGCACAATGGCAAGCTTCTCCTGCGCATTGGAGGACGGTGTCGCTTCACCAGAGGTTTCAGTCTCAGTCTTCTTGCCTTGGAGCTTCTCCAAGTCGGTCTGAACGAACTGCTCGTCATCCTGGCTATACACGTGCACGTCGAAGGAGAAGTCGGGTCCGGGACGGTTGAGCAGCTTGCGGTAGCTACCGGTGAGACTGACCTCCCTCCACTTGCGACGCATGTCGAAGGGGTCGAGACCGCCACCCTGGGCACTGCCCATGAACTGTTTGTAGAAGTCCGTCATCTTGTTGGACGGGTAGAGGACATCGTAGCCGGGCTGGGTCAAAACGACATCGAAGATGCTGTACTTGCCGCTGGCTGCCTCCTCGGCCGTCAAGGCGCGCGCACGGGTGATTCCTTCAGAGACGTAGGCGCTGTCTCCCGCCTGCGGGGTGATGATGACTTCGCCATCGGCGTCAACCTCGCCCGCAGCGGCAGCTGCTCCGGCATCTGCCTTGTCGCTGTGCTCGTGCACCAGCACGAGATCACCCTCCACGACCTTGTCGCCGTACAAGCGCCAGCGCTCACCGGCGGCAAAGTTCCACACCAAGGACTGGTAGGCGTGGACATACATCAAACGCAGATTACGAGGGATGGCTTGGAGAGCGCCAAGGTAGTCGTTCTGAGCGCGGCTGAGTTGACGCATGACGGTGGATTCCGCAGCGAATTTACGAGGAAGCTTCTCGAGAGCCTTGTTGGCGTTTCCGGTTGTTTCGAAAATATGGATTGCTTCTGCGCGGGCCTTGTCATCGGAACTGACCATGGCAGTCGAGTTCTCGCCCTCCTGAGCGGCAGCCAGAGCATGAGGGCTGTATTGGAGGATAGCATCGCAGGCGCCCTTGAAGTCGCCCTGGAGCATCTTGACGCCGACTGTGTCTGTGCGTGTAGCGAAAGTTCCGAAACGTTGCAGACCAAAGTAGTTGAAGTAGCCACGCTCGCGGAGATTCCGTAGTGCGGTGCCCACGACGTCCTTTGCCTTGGCAATGGCAGCCTCGCGGTCGCTGAAGTCAACACCCGGAATATCGCACTCACGGAGACTGATGACGAATTCGTTACCATTCAGATCTCCCAGATCAAGGCCATGTTTGCAATGTTCGAAATCGCCAAGAGCAGCGTTGCGGAGCGTAGGGTTGATCTTTGCGAGGCGCTCAGCATGTAAACGGTGCGCACAGGCTCTCTGAACAGTGACACCACGGCGGTCCTTGGTTCCGGCGAACTGGAAGTTCTTCGTGTTAATCTTCAGCTGCCGCGAGATGAACGAGAGGACTTCCATGGTATCCTTGTTCTCCTTGTACAGAGTGAAGTGCAGATAGGGACCGCCCAGCTCATCCCAATTGACCGGCACACGGGGGCGTGCATTGTTACGTCCACCCTGCGCACTGCGGTTGTTCCGGTTTGGCGCAGCAGAAATAACCATCATTCCTTCGCCATCGGTTTGAGACTCGAGTTGCGATTTGAAGATGCGACGGATGGCCTGGTGCATCTTGATGCGCAGGTCGCGGTCATCGACAACAAGAGTGGGGATCTTGGGCAGGTCGCTCGGCTTCGATTTGGGATTGAGGACGGCACGCTTGTTCAGCGATACAATCTTCTTGGTGGATTCTTCGCCGAACAGGGATTCAAGGAGGGCCATGTCTTCCTCGGGGATCTGGAATTCCGGCGTATTCTCTGCGCTTGGCGCAGCATCCTTCTCTGCAGATCCTTCTGGCTTCTCCTGCTGGTCATTCTCTGCGGGTTTGGGCGTGGGAGTTTCCGCGGGCTTAGCCTTCTCCTGTTCTGCTTCCGGGGTGGGGATATTGTGTAGATGCAGGACTTCGCCGGACGGTACGATCTCGTTGACAAGGAAGTCGGTATATCTAGTAGAAGAGGTCGGTAAGCGCCTGTATATCAACAGAGTTTGGGCAGTATTTACCTCTTCTTCAGGATGCCATAAAATCCTTCATTATCGCCACTAACAAACTCGGTGATTCCAACCTCGAGTTCTCTCGCCTCCTCCGCGGAGAGTTTGGCGGCGTCCGATGGCGCAATTGCCTCGTTGGAGGAAGGAAGGGCAGCATCCTCGGTGATAGGAGTGTTATCAGTCTTGAGCCGCTTGCGCGGCGACTCAACAATATCGGCACCTTCCATAGTAACGGTGGCAGTAATGTCAAACTGTAGTAGTTGCAGCGCCTAAAGTCATGAGCGGCTCCAGTCTGGAAAAGTTACCGTCACGTTTTTGCTGCTCCGCATTGGGCTAGAGTGGGGCTAGCCCTAGTGTGGTCGAATGAGGAAGTCTGTTTACATGATCTGATCTATATTACTGACATGCCTTCATTCAATATACTTCAACAATTGTAGCAAATTTACCAAGATGATATGCATGAATTTTACGGAGTTCTCCTCTGTTTGATCTATCCTCATATTTAGCTATGTACGTAAATATTGTACTGATTGCTCCAGCCTCTGTCTTTCTCTCTCGCACTGATTGGAAGTATGCAAACAGAACCTTTCGGTTCCCAGATCTCCCATGAGATCAGCCTTGCATCACCCATATTTTGGTCATATATCCAGATATCGGGATGTGATAGGTCTCCCACAGTACATCCATATCGACAAGACATGCAGCTATGCAGATGCCCAAAGGTGTGCTTTTGAGGATACCTCATCAACAGTATATATGAGCATATTTATCATTCTTTTAATTCTGCCGCAGATCCACACAAGTGGCCCTTGTGGCGCAATCGGTAGCGCGTAAGACTTGCAAGTACCCCCTACCACGCCTTAAACTAAAACTCCCTACTAACTGTCTATGAAGCTACTCTGAGATCTTAAGGCTGTGGGTTCGATCCCCACCAGGGGCTTTCAATTTTTTTTAGGCGTCTGGGTGCTATAGTGGGGATATTTTTGTATACTCTGAAGAGATTCTGACCAGAGGGGGCCTGGTCTGTTTTTGAAACAGAAATTACGTGGATGAATCCTGTGATTTTGACTCAATTACAGTAGATGATTAGAGATACGGAGCATGAGCAGTGAACTGAGGAGATATGTCAGGGTATTCGGCGGCATGGTTCCATTCAGGCATCTCCTCAAGAGTTCTCTATATCAAGTACGTAAAGGGTTCTCGCAGGATTTGGATATTCTTTCCGTAAAGCTGGTATGCACATCTGCTCTGCGGTTTAACCTGCAAGGATGTGGGTTGTGAAGATCCGGCTCTTATGCCTCTATGTATGATGATACAACATGATAAGCATAGCTCCTTTGAGTATACGCAGTATATCAAGAAAAGGACGGAGTGCGTCACTCAGCTATATGGGTGAACACATGCACACTGGAATAAGACTCTGCTACTACATAGCACAGACTACCTACATCTCTTGTCATGCGAGTATTGTCAGACCTCAAACCGATACTCCTGGGGATCATTCAGGAAGAAAGGGACAACGTAGGTGTTAGTACATGCGGCCTAGAACCTCGATATGACCACCATGACATGGAGCCTTAGCATTACAGCTCTACCCCCAAATCAAGCAAAAGATGTTCCAGGCTCATTCACTGTTAGCAGCAGGTGTATTATCAAGTTACCATCTACGGCAATTTCCGACCAAGCTCGACCTGATGGATCATTTTATGTGCAGAAGACCACAACAAGATCCATTACTGGCCTACCAGCCTAGTATAGTACCCATTAGGCACATCAGGCTCATGTGCAGACTCCTACATGCAATCCAGGCTTCCCAGTGAGAGCCCTACACTGGAGACTCCCGCAACAACTACAGGAACCCCTCTCAAAATCCCATTCCCACCATAAACCCTAACCTACTCCCCTCCCCATATAAAACCCCTATAAAATGCATTCTACCACCACCAAACACCCCACCTCAGGGTCCTTCACCCCCCTGCTCAGCAGGCCAAGGAAAAAAAAAAAAAACAATCAAACATGGACACCCTCCTCTACCCCACCCTCCTGCACGACCTCCATCCCCACCTGGACATGAGCCACTGGCCGACCCTCGACCATCACCTCTACCCCTTCTACCCAACCACCACCACCACCATCACCATCCCCCTCCCTCCCCAAACCACCCACAATGACCCCATCCTCACCCGACGCCTCCGCCTCAAAGAATCCGGAATAACCTTCGAATACTACAAGAAACTGTTCTACACACCGCTGGACAACCTCATCCTCATAACCATCGGGTTCTCACTCGATACTCTCCTCACCAACATGCCCGAATGCGATACTCTCGCCCACACCCCAATCAACAGACACCATCCGCACTGCATCTTCGCCATCTTGCGATCCGCGAAGCAGCATCTAGCACACGCTCTCCGGACGGGGAGTTTCGCTAATAAGGCGATTAATCGGACTAAGTATCATGTGCTGTGTAAGGTTGCGGCGAGGGGGGATACCGCGCAGGAGATTTTTGGGAATTTGTTGGGAGATCTCGATAAGGTGGTATTGGAGTTGGAGGGGGGTGTTAGGGAGGTAAGGTTCTTTCCTTATAGGAGGGATGGGGATGGGGGAAGGTTGGAGATTTTCTTTTATGAGCCCGGGGAGCCGATTGTTGGGTGGAGGTCGAGGGGGTTGAGGGTTTGGGAGGAGGGGGGGAGTGGTGAGGGTTCGGGGTGTGGGTAGTTGGGGGGAGGGGGGAGAGGTAAAGATGGTAGGGCTGGATGGGGTGGGGTGTGTTGGAAGGTGGATTGAGAGAGGTTTCTCTCTCTCTCATGTTTGAATAGCATGATCTAATATTAACCTGAGTGTCTAATCTCTATGCTTAATCTAATCATGAATGCTTGTGGTCATCACGCTGTGCATCAATGCAAATAAGCCAGAACAGAACGCCGTAGCCGTGGAGGTGTTGCGGCCTCGCACATATGTGATGTTAACCCTGATGCAATCTGTGTACTGTCTCCAACATACCAGAAATGAACATTAATAGGGCATCGCTTTCGTTTCAATGTCGTTGGTTTGGAACCAAATTATTCCCCACACAGAAATCAATCAATCACAATCACTCGATCCCGCATAGTCAGGCAATCTGTTGGCTCTACATTGCCACCTGCCCATGCGGTCCTGATAGCCTGGACCATCTCCTTTGACGCTTGACGAGCTTCACCGCGCGTCTTCCCGGCCTTCAGGAGTGCTTCATAGCTGGTATGGGTGTGTCTGATATGAGCCTCTACGGCTAACTTGGCTTTGTCTTGGTCCGATAATCTGGATGTCCGGCCCACGCGGCCAGAGCCCTTCAGAAAGGCATGTTCGAGAATAGTGTCCAGTGACTCTTCTGGCATTAAAGGAAACTGGGCGCGTAAGAGCTGACGGGCTTGCGCATAATCTTTCTCATCACGTACTTGAACAGCTTGAGCGCGAGACTGAGCTGTTTCGTCCGCTAATCGGAGGACGGCAGTGTGAACATCGGCCGGAACACGTAGGCCAAGAGTGCTCTTGCCTCTATCATCCTGCGGAAGGGTTAGGAAATGGGTACAAAGAAGCTGCTAGTAGTAGAATGATTTGGGTTTGTATCCTCACATAAACCACGTAGACAATTCGGCCAGACTCCTTTGTCAGTTTTCGGCAATTGCGAGTAATGTAGATGTCGCCCTTGGGGACAAATCTGTAGTTTGCAGGGGATGGATCCCGTCTAAAACAGTTCTGTCCACGGCTCGGGTGTCAGTATGTATTTAGTGATTGGTACCCCGAGTTGGCGCTAGGATATGCAGGCAATGCAAGGATCAAGGCTGGGTGATCGGGATCCCTGCTACAACACCGGGAACACTAATAACTATCAAGGGCAGAAGAGAAGCCCGAAGCAGGTCTCTCAGTTTTTGTCATCACTCACCTTTTCTTTTGGCTCAGTCGACAGTGGAAGGAGATTCAGTCTGAATGGTCTCCCTGGTTTACTCCTGCGCTCCGTAAGTTTTGTCTTGCTGCTGCTAACCACGTCGCCGCGATCACGTTTCTTCACGGCGCTGTTTTTGCGAGTCTGGGCCAGGATAGACAGGGGCGATCTCGGGGTGATCTTCCGTTTCCCACGCCGCCTTCTGGCGGCCCCTGAGCGGGAGGCTTTCTTTGGCGTGGGCGACATTATCTCCGATCTTTTTGAGAGGGAAAGGCCATTCAGATAAGAGTCTGAGTAAAGACTAGGCAAGACACGATCCAAATCTGATTCTTATTGTATACTTGGGATCTGACGCTGCACTAAGGCTACTGCTGCTCTGTTGGTATGGGAAAACGGTGAGGCGTGTAGGGGAAGAAACTGATTAGGTGCTTGCAGATGGTAATTCTTATGGGTCGGGATAGTGAAAGGAACGTTCATTCATAGTCAAAGAACGACGGCCCAGCTGTCCTTCTCTCTTTATGTATAACAACCCATGCGGGCTGAGTTGGTTATGCCTTGTAGCAAATGGTTGTAAATGATTGTGGTTATGGCTGAAAGAAAGGCTGGATAATGATGCCCAATGGCCAAAGAGTGATTTGACACAGCACAATGGATGGATTGGGTGGATGAATCCACTCACTTTCCTCTTCTCGGCGGGCGGTGGATTTTGGCGGGGTTGTGGCTGGTGCGTGTGGCGGTGTGTAGAGCCTGCAGTTTCAGGTATCAAGTATGAGTAGATCCTCGAGTAGTCGCATGTATCATTTCGGGGTCTCAAGTATACTCTATATATGGTATACAATAATAACTTCATCAGTTATATAATCCCTTCATCTCACACTATTTATGGGAATGGCCGTCTTCTTATCCTGTGAAAGGCTCTTTTATGGAGGCGAAACAGAGTATCTACAGTATGCCACTCAGCATGGGCTACAGAAAGCACAACTGTTCTTTAATAAGAGCCTCGGTGACGGAGTACTCCGCACGATGAAGTTACCCGTCGTCACTATCGGTCTATACTGGCAACACTCGTATGAACTATCATCAGCCCTTCTGTTTCATGCATTCGCTGCATACTACTTTACGAATCTCCTGTAGGATCGATCGCACTGACTCTGCAAAGCACCCGCTCCAGGCCCGTATCCCCATGGTAACAATCCTACATGTAAACGGCAATATCCGCACAATAATTGCCACTTTCGCAGTCGGTGTATGAAGCTGCACATTATGTGCATCTGATCCGCAGATATTGATCGATGATTATGCTCCGCCGGCATTCCAGTCAGGTCACCGGATCTCACACATCGTGAAGAGCAAGAAATTGCTATAGATAGATCTATGGTGCAGCTCAGGTAGGTATGCAGTCCTCAGGGCCATGTGCACTCACATCTCACTTCAGCTGCACAAAAGATAAGAACCCCGGTTGTCTGTCCAGGAATCTCTTGCGCGGGGTGAAGAGCAAAGCAAAACCTTTTTGTAATTAGAGGAAGGGTGAGCCAAACATCACCCTGGGCAGTGCTGCTCCTTACTGATGTCTCCAACCTTAATCCAGCCAAGGTGTGCCTGACGAGCTGCGAGATGGACAGGCTGGCAGGACACTAAGCCGGTGCTGCATCAACCATCATGTCAGGGGCTTCCTCGAAAACTGAAATCATAGATGCTCAATGGAGGGAGAGAGGAGAGACTACTGCGGGTTACACCGCAGGGCGTCTAACTACTGCTGCAGGTCCCGTCGCTCGCGTGCAGCAGCTCTTACTGGTTCAGCCCCGATGGCCTGAGAATGGTTGTTTGCTGACTTGTAAAGGGGGGAGGGACTCCAGACAACAAGTCATCGTTGGTGGATGCTTGGAGCCTATCGGAAACGGCTTCCATCTCAGTCGGCTGGATTAGCATCGGCAGAGCAGATCAATGCCCCCAGAACATAGAAAAAAGATCATAATAATATTGAATAATAGTAGGGTTAGTTCGGGACGGAGTAAGTATGTAACTGCGAATCAACTCAATCTGGGTTCGGAAGTAGTGGACGGCATTACCCATTGAAGCCTGGAGTGTAGTACTTTAGTTTAACCGATCGGGGAGAATTCCGCCCCTACCATAGGCTCTCCCCTTTCCAATAATGCTTGACCAATGATGTTCGCCAGAGACTAAAGCATTGATCTCTTTTTCTTGTTGCTAAACGAGTCGCGGCAGGCATTAGAATCCTCCGTCCAGGAGAACCGATAGATAGTAGAACTGCAGATAGTAGTCATTACCTAGTACTTAGTCTAGACTCGCGTTGGGTCGCCTCACGTCCCCTCTTTTCGTGGCCCAATGAATGAACCACCGGGCGGGTCGCGGTGAATCTCCTTAATCGGGTAATATTACTTTCGGGGACGGAAGCTCACCCTACCATTTTGCCCTGCCCAGTATCCATTCTAGCTACCACTTACTCTTACTGGTACTAGTATCCATGAAAGAAGATACTTCCCTCGCGGGCTGAAACATCTGCTTCCCAAGAAATAGACTAAATTAGACAAGTCTGACTCGTTATGTGTAGGAACTGGGAAAGCAAAGACTTGGAATCAGTCGAGTCTTAAATTCAACGGTTTCTGGAGACGAGCCATTTGGTATTTGGCTACGTTTTCTGTCACCTCGCCTGTCCCGAAGTTTGAAGCATGGATAGCTGCAGCGGGTGTAAATAGCGTCGACATACTAGCTTCCAGACAGCTAAGTTAGGAAAGGGAGCCAGACCAGGGATTATGCCGGAGAAGACACGGAGCTGAATTGAGGAAGGAAATTGGAAATGGGTTCAAATGTCGTCATTGGGGTCGGTCCCAGGCCCAGGAGATCGTAATTACGGGGAGCTATTAATATTCCGGGCACACACATACACAGTACTAACACAGTATTAACACAATCTTGCAAGACGTGGGATGAGATCGAGGCTGGAGCTGAAAAGAGGGCCCCAGTGGATTGACTATTAGTGGTTAGTTTTAGTGGTGGTCGTGGCCGGAGTCGGGGGGGTGTGGTGGGAGGATGAAGGACCAGAAACCCCAGGGCGTCCGAGGGTCGTTAGTGTTGGCGGTGGTCGCAAGGCTCAATCTCCCGTCGCCCAATCCGGCCTCGATCGACGCTTTCGTAAGGGAAGGGAGGTTGACCTGCTCACATTCAAAACCTTGTCCGGGTTGATTCCTACTCCAGTAAGTACAGTATGGAGCAAAATATGGAGTAAGTGTTGACCGGTATGATTCGATCTACATACATCGGTGGTTTAGAGAGCGGTCGAGACGTGCGGCCACAATTCTGGGATCAAAGTGAAACCAAAGCCCTCGATATCTATCACCTGTGACTGTTGACATATCGGTCACCCTCTTCAGCCAAGTGGGAAGTCTATTCGATGGCCACCCGAGGAATAATGAACAAGCCATAAGATACGGGGGAGGGAAACAATCGAAGACGGATGCAGGTCCAGAGCCCGGCGTCAGCACCAGTAAGTAACTTGACCAACCGATCACGCTGGAGACGGTGATAGATGACCCACGGAAATGGACCGCTGTTCCTTGTTCTTGGGACCGCCCGCTGGTGCCTTGGAGCGCGGTTCACTAGTCATGGATTATTATGGATACGTTCGGTGGTATACTAGTAATCTCGCGCTGAAAGGACCAGTCTCTTCCCGTCGTCTCCATTTGTCGACTATTGCAAGATGATGCCGGTGACCTCGTATACGTTTCTCCGGCATTGACGGTAAGATTATAGGTACAGTACAGTATAGCATAGTTTGATGGGTGGATCACTGTCTATCTTATACAGTACAATCACAAGCGGAGTATACCTTCCCTAAGAATTGATTAAGTCACTACTAGCTGACTATTCCATCCGAGGTACACAGTAAACTACTAAAGAGTAGTGTGATAGTTCACTATTCTCGGAACCAGAACCATTGGAATTTGATAGAACCACCAAAGCATGATGATTAGTAGTGATCACCTCATGCTCTGTTTCATAAGAGGAAGTAAGAAAATAGAAAAGGTTATTATTCTATGTTACAATCCATTCACTTTTTGTACCCATCCGGTGCGTCATGAAGGCTCCCCCTTCGCAGCGGGAAGGTCAAGGTGTCGGTCGTGTGCAGCGGTCCCAGTTCATCTCACCCAAGGCCCGTAGCTCCACCAGCCAAAAGTGGAGGACGATCGGGAGGAAAGGCAGAGTTAGTTGGTTGGTTAATTAGTTAGATAATGATTCGAGAGGGGACTCGATGACCAAAGACTAGATGAATACTAGAATACTATAACAAACACTATAATAATGGCGGGGGATTAAGATGGCAGGATCAAAGACGATAATTTGGAGCAGCCTCATTTGTCACCAGCAATTGAAGGTACCAAGTCCTGGTTGCAGCAAAACCGGACCTTGACCCTCCCAGGGAACGTAGCAGTTCATAAAAAAAAAAGTCCCCAGCTGGTGGATCTGCGGATGTAAGTAAAAAGGAAAAAAAGAGGGCAAAAAAACTGTCAATTTATTACCAAATTACAAACAGAGGAAAACGAAAACACAAAATTTCCCATTCGGCTTCGCTTCTTACTTTCTTCTCTTCCTCTGTCTCTTTTTTTTTTTTCTTCCTCCTTCACAACGAGCCGGTTGAATCTTCTCCTGGTCTCCTTTTCTTTTTTTCACTTTTTCCTGTTCACTCCTGTTTGAAGGGCAAGGTTCGGCCAAAACAAAAGAGGGAAGCATCAAAGACACAGCGTCCTAATCTAAACGCATTCCGCTCCTCCCTTTGTTCAGGAGAGCTCTGTCGTTCTTGGAACCTTCCATACTAACCAACCTAACCCAACCTTCAATCCCTCGACCCCCCAGCCTGCCTGGTCTGAGTCCATCCTCTCTATCTCCCTCCTCCCCTCTTGACTCCTCCTCTTCCTCCCTCTCTACCTTTTTTCTTTGTCCCCTTCTCCAGATTACCAGCTCCGGTGACCTCCCGTCCTTCAGACCGGCGATAGGACTATGTGCTAGCGTCGTCCTCCCTTCGTCCAACCCCAACCTTTCCTTCGAAGGGTCAAACACTCTTGTGTCCGAACCTACAACTCCAGTCCGAACTAACTTGGCTTCAATGACCCTGTGGAGGAGGCTCACATTCGTCGGCACAGCGATCCCTACCGAACCAACCCCTCTCCTCCAACATTCCTGACGGCCCCCGAAATATCTGGACTTCCTACAAGAGGGTTGCCTGGCAGCTTGTGCATTGTATGGTTGCTGGGATCACAACGTTGCTGACATGAGTTGGGATCAACCGGTTCACAGGTATGTCGGTTGAATTTCCTACTCATCTTGTATTACCGGCACACGCGGGGCTGCCTCTCTATCACCACACTCCTTACTAGCTACAATTTCTCCCTCATACTGTTTCCTTGCTCTTTTGTTACTGCACTTTTTCACTGTCTTCCGCTTAATTTCGGACTTTTATCTCTACATGCACATAAACCCTCCACCCACATTGGTCTCCTCTGGCAGTATATCGTGTGGGTTGCGGAGCTCCTACCGAGCTCCGACCCTTCAGCGGTAGCTAGTGTGCAACATGATGCTGACAGAGCCGTCTTTCTCGTTCAGCTTCAGCTATCCCAACGGTGAACCTCAGACTCCTACGAGGACTCCCCCGACAACCACAATCTTTGGCGATTCCGCTTTCCAGACCCCTAAACTCGAATCCAGCTTCTTCGATCCCCGGGTTACCTGGGATACTTCGGACCCCTATGCCTCGAGTCCGGAATTCCTCCGCACGCCCCAGAAGTTTGGGCTGAGCACACCTTCCATCAATCCTCTCCGGCTGCCGGATACTGCCCCCGACCGACCGACCGATACTGAGGACAATACCCGGAATGGCAAAGCGGCGGAGCAGGACACTGATACGGCCAAGAGACGTCGCCCGTCCAGGCCACATGGGCATGTGGGAGAGGATGGTCCTCGCACAGTAGATTCAGCCAAATCTGCTGCGACAATTCAGACTCCTCCTCCCAGCAGTGCTTCGAGGAAGAAGGTGACGGGGGTTGACGAGGCCACCGGTACAGGTCGACGGCCGTCCGCCTCTAGCATGATTGGCGGTCATTTAGAAACTCCCAGTCGGTTACTGGGGGCTTCCCCACGGCTCTTTGGAGACCTTCAATCATCCTCAGACCCATTCCAGCTAGGATCAATCGATTCCGGTGCCTCTTCATTCTTCCCACAGCAAAGGCTATTCTGGGACCATGATCTCAATCAGCACGAGAGCAACATGGGCCTGTCGGCCAGTAACAATCTTGACTTGTTTGACCTTCATGCCAATAACTCCTTCCATGTCAACCACACCACCGCCCCGGATTCTCACATCCCACAGTTGCCTATAATCGAAGGAAACATGGACCTCCCCGATTTCAATAATAGTAGTACATATAACCTCTCTTCGGGGGTGACCACTACCGACGCCGCCCTCTTCCCTGCCCCTTTCTCCACTTCCCCTCGCCGCCCTATCACGAAAGCAGAGGATCCAGCACTGTTCCTGAGCTCCCCCGCACGCCGATTTGGTGGACTGCAGCCGACTCCTGAGAAGAGGCTCTTCTCCCGACCGACTCGCCAGCCCTACCATCACCAAACGGAGGAGTCCAAGAGAGAGGAGCTCCGCCGCGCTCGCAGCGTCAACCATCATATCCCTGTCTATGAGGATGATGATGACGATGACTACACCCCCCGTCAGATGAGGCCGACTTTGACTCGTAGCCTAACGCACAGTGCTATTGCAGGGTCTGCCAGCCGACCGGGGTCTGGGAGTATGATGGCTTCCAGCAATGGAATCCGGAAGAGTCCCTCCAAGGGTCGCTCGTCTCCCATCAAGCCCATTCGTCATCAGCTGTCGAGGGCAAATTCAGTGGCTGCTACTCTGCCCAGACGCTCTCAGTCCGTAGTCCTCAAGATAGGCAAAGACGGTAGAGCTAAGGCGGAAATGCAACCTGTGCCCGAGGCATCAACCGGTTTGACGGACCCCATCACAGGAATGGACTTGGATGGCTCCACCACGGAAAGCGAGTATGACTCGGTGGACTACTGTGAATACCCAACTGTCCCCAGCCGCAACCCTTCATTTGCATTTTCCGACGCCAGTGGGGCGACGATTGCTCGTAGTGACTGTGGTTCAAGGCCCCATTCGAAGGGTTCCTATACCTCTACGGCAGCGTCATCCTCAGGACGAGCATCCCCGTGGGCTGACGCCGGTCGAGCGCCTTCCAGACGACCACAGTACAAGCCTACTTTGGATGACTGGAAGCGCACCCCGAAAAAGCAGTTGGCAACGCTCCACTCAGACCTATCATACCTCAGTGCCGGTTCCCTAGGCGAGCCTTTTGCTGATCCCGAGGATGACAGTGGTGATGCCCAGCATGCACTCCGAAAGGTCCTCCAAGAGAGAGGTCGGATCCCTCGTCCGCACACTGTCAGCTACGGGTCGCGGATCAGCCGTTCTGCTCGCTCTCTCGCTCACCTCAGATCGTCCCCGCCACGATTCGGTGCGGAGCTTGACCTCAGCTCACGGACCACGAATACATCGCCCACGACCATGACCGACCCCGACATAGCCACCCCCGTCACCGACCGCTTCAGCAACCCGAGCAATGGGACCCGGTGTGTCTGCAATTCCATGGACAATGGTGGCCACCTCATGATCCAATGGTAAGCCATAGCAATAACTGTCTATGGATGGCTACTGATTGATGAGCAGCGAATCATGCAGTCACTGGTTACACACCAAGTGCGTTGGACTGGAGCGGGCCAACCTGCCGTCCGTGTATGTGTGCATCTTCTGCGCCCAGACACCCACTCGAAAGAATCATCGGGTCCGAGTGCCTGTCGGGGCTTCTGGACATGCCCCCACCTCGCCTTTAGCTCATAAATCCTACCGATTTCGATGAATGTAATGACCATGGCGCCCGATTGGCGTCCTTCCCTTCTTCGTGTACCATTCTCGCACCGAGTTTTTGTACGACTTGACCTACATCCCGGGTGGGTTCTTTTTCTGCATTGATGGTCTCGCCAGTGAGCAGGCCTACGCCTTCGTTTTCCTTTTTCCACCGGGTTTCCTTTGTTTATCTGTGTGCCAGAGCTTAGACATACCCCCATTTCCTTGCGACGTACATTCCATCCGCTTCGGGCGGTCATGTGTCACATCCCAGCGGTAACTGCTCACCTGTGGATGTTGGATGTTTTTAATTTGTTCTATTAATTGTGTGGCGAGAGACTTGTGATACCTGTACTCTTGTATGTTCGCCACCTCGAATGAAACCACTACCATGAAGTACTACATTAGCAACAAGTAGACCTGAGTAGACCTGACTCCAACCAGTACATACTCCGATGTAGCGTTCGGTAACGGAAATACCGTACCGCTTTTAAGGCGGTGAGACGTTCCTGACGAGATCGGAGATTGACGCACTCCGATTGGTGGACCTGACGCTTATCGGCTCACCGCCCGCGATAGGCACGTGTGTGGTCCCGCCTCAATGATTTTCGCCGTGGCGCCGATGACTCCTCCGATCATCCTCCTTTCCCTGAAGTGTCTCTGTCCATCCTGTCTTCGCGACCCTCCTTCGTTCGTCTCTGCAGATGTCCGCCTCCCTCCCCGGCAGCCGGGACCTCCCTCGGTCTCAATATGATCTGACAACCTACTGGGGCCGCGTGCGGCATGCGGCTGACCTCTCCGACCCGCGGTAAGTGGGAAATGCGCTCGATGTGAATGAGTGTGCGATCTTTCGCTGATGCCAATTCTTCCAGGATGATGTTTGTGTCTTCGTCCGGCCTGGAGCAGGCTAAACAGCTGGTCTCCTCGTACAAGCAGAGCCATCTTCCGCATATGACTCCGGAGCTGTGGCGCGCGAAGAAGGTGGTTGATTCCACCCTTCACCCTGGTGCGTTCCTCCTTACCCCATGAGCTATCCTTCAAGAGGAAAGAACCCACACAGCATATACTCATACACACCAACAGACACTGGCGAGCCGGTCTTCCTTCCCTTCCGTATGTCCTGCTACGTTATGTCCAATCTGGTCGTGACAGCTGGTATGCTTACGCCGGGACTGCAGGTGAGTTACACACCGACACGCTCCAGCCTCTAAACCCGACCATGGATTTTCAAACCTGACCAATAAACCAAGACCACCGGAACTCTTCTCTGGCAAATCGCCAACCAATCGCTCAATGTTGCCATTAACAACGCCAACGCCAACAAGTCCACCCCGCTGTCCGTCCCCCAGATCGCCAAGTCCTACCTCATGGCCGTGTCGGCCTCCTGCTCCGTCGCTCTGGGTCTGAACGCCCTCGTGCCCCGTCTCAAGGGCATCTCGCCTAACGCGAAGCTCATCCTGGGTCGTCTTGTGCCGTTCGCCGCTGTGTCCAGCGCCAGCGCTCTGAACGTGTTCCTCATGCGCGGCGAGGAGATCCGTCAGGGTATTGATGTGTACCCGGTGCTGTCGGAGGTGGAGAAGAAGAAGCTCGAGGAGTCTGGCGAGACGGTGCAGAGTCTGGGCAAGAGTAAGAAGGCGGCTACTATTGCTGTCGGCGAAACGGCTATCAGTCGTGTGCTGAATGCTACCCCTATCATGGTGGTTCCGCCGTTGGTGTTGGTGCGGTTGGAGAAGACTGCTTGGTTGAAGGCTCGTCCTAGGATGATTATGCCCTTGAACTTGGGATTGGTCCTGGCGACGTCCCTGTTTGCGTTGCCGTTGGCCCTGGGTGCGTTCCCCCAGAGACAGGCTATTAGCGCGACGACTCTGGAGCCGGAGTTCTGGGAGAAGGGTGGTAAGGATGGTCAGGTGGAGTTTAACCGGGGCATGTAGATAAAAAAAAGTTTACCTTGGTTGGGAAGG